>NC_069662.1:35747258-36053709 GCF_027244095.1 Hemicordylus capensis
CGAGGACAAGCAGGAGGTGGCGGTGGTGGAAAAGGCGGGCCTTTTCCTGCTGAATCTGGCAATTGGACCCCATTCCACTTTGAGGTCATTCTCCCCCATGCTGGCCTGGCCTTGCTCCGGCACCCCCCAGCACCCCTCTTCCAGGTTTCAGGGTCCCCAGATGAGCTCTGATGGGCCTTCTTTTCTCCCTCTCTCTGCAGGCGGAGATGATCAAACCTCTGCTGCCCTTGGGGGGGCACACGTATATCAAGCGCATATACCATTATTGCTAGTGATTTCAATGCCAGAATGGGAATTAACGATAAGACGCTGTATACTAAATTCCAATGCTTTCCCTTGGCCCATGAAGTTGCTCCACCATTAATTGCCTGTCAATGTAAGGACAGAATAGGGAATTACGCAGGTCTGTGTCTGTCCCAAACCTTAGATGAACTAAACTTGCAATTGCTGAATGGAGCTACAGTTGATGACCACCCAGCTGAGTACACTCTTTGGGCTGGTTCCAGATTATCCACTATTGATTATATGGCGATCTCTCCTGGCTTACTTATATATCTTGTCAAATTTAAAATTGCTAGTCGCCCAGAGAGTGATCAGCTCCCTGGAGAGTTACCTTTGAATCTTTCTGGAAACCTAACATTTGCTGAACTGACCTATCTTTCAAACTTAGATCTGGAGGTGCGTCCCTCCTTGGTTAGATGGCCTGATAGTCTGGGGGAGCAGGTTGGTTTAATGCTGGGATCTGAAAGTCTTGTCTCTCTCCGCTCGGCACTACTAGCAAATGGGATGGATGATGGTATTCTAGACCATTACAATGACATCGTTCAGGCACTCCAGCCTGTATTGACCTGCTCCAGACCCCCAAAGACTAACAAGCCCACAGTTTACTCTAAGAGCTGGTTTGATAAAGACTGCATCGGCAATGCCAAAAGTGAGGTGATTATTGAGTATCAAGCATCCAGGGACTGCCCTTTGTTTGCTGTTCTCCAGAGTGCCATATTGCAGAAAAAACAATCTAAGCAGCTGCTGAAAAATAGAAAGAGAGATGCCATGAGAGTAGACTGGCATCCATTGATAGCAGCCACAAGATCTAAAACCCCTCATTGTTTTGGCGTATGATTGCCCTATAACCATCTTGGGGTTTAGCCCACCCGAATTGTGTCATCCCCTCTTTGGTTTGGGAGGAACGCTTCTGTAAGTTATACAAAGGAGATAAAGAAATTGGCACAGCCCCAATACGGGATGTGCATCAGCTGACAGAGTGACCACTTCTGTCTTGTTCTGAAATAGAAGCTTTGGTGGGACAGTTAAAACTTGGTAAAGCTCCAGGATTCGACCATATAGAAATAGAGGTTGTTAGAAACAATCTGGCATGGTAGTCCCCAGTCCTGGCCTCGTTATTTTCATTTGTTTGTTAATTACATTTATAACCCGCCCCATCCAGAGGCTCTGGGCAGTGTACAACAACTTTTTTAAAAAGACATAAAACCCACAATTCAAACACAATGCTAAAAACAATATAAAAACAATTCAAAAATGATTTAAACCATTTAAAACCAATTAAAATACTTTTAAAAAACACTTTACAAGCCTTGGAAGGCCAGGCCCAACAAATAGGTTTTTAGGGGTCTCTTAAAGTCCGACAGTGAGCCTAAACTGCGGATATCGGCTGGGAATGCATTCCGTAGACCAGGAGCAGCTACAGAAAAGGCCCGGTTCAGAGTCCCCACCAGATGTACCGGTGGTAACTGGAGACGGACCTCTCCAGATATTAAGATTGTAGATTGAACTGTTTTTGTTTGTTTTACTGTTGTGCTGGTCGAAGACAGAAACAAAGACTATGATATGATAATACATAGTCATAGTGTGTAATTTTATGGGGACCGAATTGGAAATAAAACTTTGTTTTGTTTGAGCCCGGTCCTCTGTTGTGTTTAAAATATATTTTACTATGTGGTGAAGCCCATCACTGCCAGGGCAGAGTCTTTTTGCACAGATTACACTCCTAGGCAAGTTCAAGAAATGCAACGGCATAATTCTTACTAGTTTGGAGAAGGGAAGTAAAAGAACAGTTTGCAATTTGTAGGATTTCAGCTTCAGGCATTATTCATTGTACTGAATTATCCTGCCCTGGAGAACAGGTAGAAGAACATAGGCATTCACCCTGGATTGTATTTATCTGTGTTCACATGTATATCCCATTCTTCCTTCAAGGAGCCCAGAGTGGTAAACATGGTTCTGTTTATCCTTATGACAACCTTGTGAGGTGGTTAGGCTGAGAGAGAAATGATTGGCCCAGAGTCATGGCTGAATGGAGATTCGAACCTGAGTCTCCCTGGCCCGACACTCTGGTCATCAGAGCATTGGTCCACTGAGCCCAATATGGTCTCAAAGGTCTCTGTTAGCAGGAGGTTTTCCTCGGCTCTGCAGAGATCCTTTTGCACTGGAGATGCCCAATACTGGAATGTAGGAAGCTGCCGTCTACCGAGTCAAGACTAGTGGCCTGTCTAGCTCAGGATTGTCTGCCTCTCTCCCACACCCTGCAGCAGAGAACAGGAGGGCAGGGCTCCTATACTTTAATAGTTGCAGTGCACAAGTGAGAGAGGAGGCCTGGGCTGTAAGGCCACTGTTACTGTTAAATCTGGGACAAGGGTGTCAGGGGTCAACTCAATAGGGATGTGCCCGAATAGTCTTCGGCACCGGTGGGGGTAGTACTTTAAGGGTGGGGGAGGGTGTACTCACACACACCCCCGCCACCGCGTTTTCCCCGCCGGCGCTCTCCAAATTTCAAGCCCCTTGGGGCGGCAGCGTTCCCCCCTGCCACCCCGTTCCCCCCGTCGGCCGGAAGTGGCCGGAAGTTGCGAGCGCGCGTATGCCCATCGTGCGTGCTCGCGCCTGCCCGTCTGCCATGCATGCACGCACACAACGGGTGCACGCGCGCTCGCAAATTCCGGCCACTTCCGGCCGACGGGGGGAATGGGGCGGCAGGGAGGAATGCTGCTGCCCCGAGGGGCTTGAAGTTTGGAGAGCGCCAGCGGGGGAAATGTGGCAGGGGGGTGAGTACACCCTCCCCTGCCCTTAAAGTACTGCCCCCGCTGGTGCCGAAGCACCGAATCCCGCCCCAGCGCTGAAACGTTTACAATGGCCTCCAAAACGTTTCGGGCAAAAGCCTACATCTCAATACCAGGGGATACTATGGTGCAAACAGAGGATGTCAGGTAGGAGGAGAAACTCAAGAAATCTATACTGTCCTAGGGGTCAGAAACTTGTAGAGGGATTCGATTGCAGCTGGGATCTTTCTACCCAAGATGGAGAAGTAATCACAAGTGATGTACTAAACATAAGACACATTTTTATTCCAGCATACATCTTGTTGCCTAGAATCATGGGATTCCATTCCCTGAGTATATATACATCACCTAAATACAAACATCAACTTTGATAACACAATGCAAGGTCCTGTCACAATGCCTAATCCCTCCTCAAACACCAACATTCACACACATTATATGCTTTAACCTGCCAGCTAAACTTATATAACACTAATTTTTTCCGACCCGTTAAAATAACGGGTGCTAGGGGAGTTGTGCGCTCTGGGCCCCGCGCCGCCATTCCCCCTCCCGCCGCCATCAGCCTCCATGCCGCAGCCGGTCTCCCCGGCCGGGCAAGGGCCCCCCGCCACAGCCGGCCTCCCCTTTTCTGCTTCCCCCGCCACCTCCGCACCACGTCCGGCGGCCGGGCAAGACCCGCCGCCGCCTCTCCTCTCCCCGCGGCTGTTTCTTCGGCAGGGACGGTCCTCCCGCCGCCCCCCCCCCCGCGGTCAGGCTGGTCCACCGTTCCCCCACCCCCGCGGTCAGGCCAGTCCTGCCGCCGCTGCCTTTCCCTGCCCCGCGTCTTACCCTGCCCCGTCTTTCCCTGCTCCCTTCTCCCGGTCCGGGAGCCAGCATGGCCGCCTCTCTCTGGTAGGGCCGGTCCCGCTGCCATCGCCTTCTTCCGCCTTCCCCACCCCACCCGGTCCTGCCGCCGCCGCCTTTCCCTGCCCCGTCTTTCCCTGCTCCCTTCTCCCTTTTCCCTGCTCCCTCTGGGAGCCAACACGGCCGTATCTTTCTCAGACGCTCCACGCATGCCCAGAACGGCCGAGAAAGACACAGGCAGGGACACGGGCGCACACTTTAGCTCTTTATTATAGAGGATTCTCCATCATGATGCTAACCTTACAATGTCTCACTGCCTTTCACTATAGTGCTGGCCAAGCAGCACCAAGCAAAATTCAGGGCCCTTGCCTGTCGGAGAGTTGAAAGTTGTTCTTCACACATGCAACGTATACAGCTTATAGTTGGGATGGTTCTGCTTGGACACGTAGAAGTATCTCTTTTATAGTTTAGATGGTCAGATAATGAAGAGGATGACCTTCCTAATCAACACTTCTTTCCTTTCCCTCCCACCTTGTTTGAATGTCCAATAAGGTGTTCCATAACTAATCACATGCACCAACTGTTGGAGATGGAGTTCCAGTGCATAGACCTTTTGCACCAACTATCCTCCTAATGACTACTAAGGGCATTGGGAGTAGAGATAGTTAGTGAGGGGCTCCTTATGTGTCCTTGCTTTACTTCTACTCTATGACTCCTGCCTTGACTCCTCAAGTATTTCATGTGGGGAGTCAGTCCACTTTCTTTCTTCTTGGAGAGTGGGTAGAAACATCTCTCTCCTCTACCATCTATTCATTATGTAGCTTTTAGACAGGGCTAGGTCTTTACTATCCAGAATGTACTTCACCAATAAACCTATTTAGTTTGGATTGTACAACAGTCTCCATGTGTGTTCTTTAGGTGACCGCAGTAACAAAACTCTGCACTCTACTCTGTAACTGGAGTGGGTAGATTCCTTTGTTGGGACTTTGAAAAATAATTACAAACTCCACCACCACCTTTATCCCATCTGAGAGCCAGCGTGGTGTAGTGGTTAGAGTGCTGGACTAGGACCGGGGAGACCCAGGTTCAAATCCCCATTCAGCCATGATACTTGCTGAGTGACTCTGGGCCAGTCACTTCTCTCTCAGCCTAACCTACTTCACAAGGTTGTTGTGAGGAGAAACTTAAGTATGTAGTATACTGCTCTGGGCTCCTTGGAGGAAGAGCGGGATATAAAATGTAAATAATAATAATAATCTGCGTGTCTTTTCATATTTGCCCTACCCAGACTCTCCAGTTTTAGCATGAATTAGGGATCTTGTTTTAGCATGAATTAGGGATGTGCATGAACCACAAAGATCTCGCTCGCAGCTCCTCCCACAGCATCATCGAACCGGTTCAGACCTCATCTGAACCAATTTCGCTCCGAACCTGTGCATGAACCTCAATTCGTGCACATTCCTAGCATTCATGCCTCTACTTCTTAAAGTATCTACTTCTTCAGGTATCTATTTCAAAGCACAGAGTATATTTCAAAGGTATTGCCTGCAGTATATACCCAAGCAGGTGCCAGTCTCAGCACTACACTACACCTGACCTTAGTGAAAAGACTGAGAACGAATGTTGGTCTCAGAATAAATCTCTCTCCTTTTACCATCAGTTTTCTGTCCCAATTTAGCATTTGCAGTGCGTTTTCCCCGCAAGCTTTCCAGCAGCTCTACATGGAACAAGACTATGGGTCATCTGGTCCTTGTGCACTCTGGCCTAACACCACCCCATGAAGAAACAAATGAAGCTAAATGCAAGATCATGGTTGGGTAAATCCATTCATTCAAACTTGGAAATGAATATTCGCCAATGCATTTAAAAGAAGGAATAGAATAATTCTCCAAAATACGATTTCCCTGTATCAGGTGATACTTCACAATAATGACATGAACACGCATGTTGTCGTCCCCATCTTCCAGCACCACCACCAGTGCACTGGGGCATCTTTCCCTAATGGCGTGAGTGAACAGTTTGTCTGAACCTAGTACAAGCTATTGCAGAAAGAGTGCTGGTATGCTGGGAGAGGGGGGAAATGTACCATGCCCTTATTGCATCTGGTCGGCCAGGTGGATGAAGTATCATTCAAACCAGTCTATATCTGATATCCAGATCTTTGGAGACTGGCTGAAAAAATGGAAGCAACATTAGAAGAGAACAAACAACACTCTTACCAGTGAACTGCTGGTGTAGACCCTCCTCTAGGACAGAGGGGGACCATGGACCTAAAAGCTAGATTGACACACAGAGGTGGTTTCTATAGACTATAGCTCCCTTAACTCTTAGGAGGAAGTGAGTGTTGACTATTTTTATATATATTTCTCTAAGGCATACCCGTGGCTAATCACATGCGTGGCAGATCTCGTGAGAATTTGGAGAGCTGCCAGATAGCCACGGGACAGGTGGGGGGAAGAAAATAATAATAATATTTAATTAATTAAATGGCAGCGGCTGGCAGGTGAAGAAAACTGCGGCGAGCCGGTGGCAGGACAGATGAGTGGGCGGGAAGGCAAGCCGTCGGTGGGACGGACAAGCAGGCAGGAGGGCGAGCCAGCAGCGGGCTGAGCAGGCAAAACGGCAGCAGGCAGCAGAGGGAGAAAATGATGGCAGAAAGTGGGCTGGTGGGGGGGGGGGGAGACGCCAGGTGGGAGAGACTAGAAGCGCAGATGCTCTGCCCTGGGCCCAGATAGTAGAATAAGATTTCTCAACCTTTTTTCCTCCCAAGGCACACTTTTAAAAAAGGGAGGGCACACTGCTCCCCCTCTGGAGCCTTTCCCCCCCTTCTTGTAGTGGCAAAGCAACTGGATGAATTTTTAAAATTATTTTTCACCTTCCTAGTGCATTATGGGACAAGTCAGCTGCAAAAGGTGAGTGTTTAAAACTCCCAGCTTTGCGGCGAACTCACTCCTTTCTGCTTGGGAAGGGACCGCCTTCTTCCTGGAGGGTTTTCAGACAGCAGGCTTTACCACAAGTTTACTGTGTGTTCAAATTTTCCAAAAAAAACTGACACAAAAAGTGGATTTAACCCCAGATATAAATCAGGCTACACTCTAACATGCAGAGAAAAACCCAAATTGTGTGTGACGTGCTCCCTGATAGCTTGTAGGGACTTTGGAATAAATCTGGCCAATATGTGAACACACACCTCCATTCCAGAGGAGTGGCAAACTAAAATTCTTGTGTGAAAAACACCCTGGTGCACTGCATTATGGAGTGAGTCAGCTGCAAAAGCAAGGAATTTCCTGCTTTTGTAGCTGACTCGGAGCCTGTCAGTGTGGCACACTGGCGACTGGCAAGTGTCCTGTGGCACACCAGTTGGGAAACACCGCTATTGAAAACACTGGCGAAATCTAGGATTTTACTGTAGATGTGATCGGGTAGCAGCAGTTCCCCCACAACTCAAAAGTAGCAGCAAAAACAGGAGTTCCTGCTCTTTCTAAATGTAGGTTTTATTTCGTAATAAAAATGTTTGAGGATGTGGGCTAGGAGGAAAAGGGTTTGGGGGCAATTTGTTGTGACTTGTATGGCGCATTTGGGGTTAGGAATCCAACCAGCTTCAGCCCAGCCTTTGATGAATGCAACATTCAGCCAGGCTGTGAGGTTATACTGAGGCGCTTCACATGACCCATGCAAAGCGCCTTACCAAGCTCTTTGGGGAGAGTGGGCTTAGCCCGCTCTCCCCACAGCCGATCCTGCCTGGAGCCCTGGGCGGCCAGATCGCTGCCCACATGACTACTGGCTCCGTGGGGATCAAGGGCCACATGGCCCCCAGAAGTTCCAGGTGGCCCACACGAGTGCACAGGGCATTCTGGAGAGACCCTCGGGGACTGGGAGGCTTGTTTTAGCCTCCCGGTGGGGGTCTCTTTGCGTGTTGGCGCAGAGTCGCGCATTGGCAGCACATGATCAACTAAATGGGGTTAGTGGAGCGCTCGCTCTGCGATCCTTGATTAAGGGGAGGGGTCGTTCTGGTAGTTTGCTGCTGGGAGTGCCGTGCAGCTCTTGTGGCAGTAGACGACTAGCAGAGGTCGGGCTAGGCTCTCTTAGCCCGATCTCTCCTGGTTGTGGGAATAGCTTCACTCATGACCGCAGGAAAGCGGGCTAAGGGAGCCCAGCCCGCTTTCCGTAGGTCGTGGGAACCACCGAAAGCCATGTGGCTCCCAGCAGTTAGCCCACTTGAGGCCCCACCTAAACAAGATTAGTGGAGCGAGCGCTCTGCTAACCCCATTTTACTTGTCATTTGCCGGCACGGCTCCATGGCAACACACAAGTAGACCCCTGACTGGGAGGCTACAAGCAGCCTCCTGGTCTTGGGGGCTCCCCAGAATGCCCCCGAGCACTTGTGCGGGGCATCCTGGGACTTCCAGGTGCCAGGTGGCCCCCGATCCCCACCACCCCTACCAGCTCCGTGACAGAGCTGGTAGTCATGTGAGTGGCTGGCCAGGGACGGCTCCCTGATCGTCTGCGGGGAGAGCCCAGTAAAACTCTCCACACTGCTCTTATGGAGAGCCTCTGTGAGGAGCCATCAACAATGTTTAATACTAATAGTTGAGATAATGGTGCTCATGATTAAGCCCTTGCATGAGAATTGGGGCGAAATATATCCATATTTTCATCTCTGAAATTTGGGATGGTATGTTAAAGCTTCTCTCTCTCTCTCTCATTCTCTTTTCATTGATTTTGGCCCTTGTCTGAGCTGAAAACCATCTGGTGTTCCCATCTATTGGAAAGGCTAAAGTCATTTCTGTCTAGACTAGGGAGAAGTTCACAGAGATGATATTTTAGCATTCTTGTTCTAAAACATTACTGGCTTTCAGAACACTTTTTAAAATTAGCACTTTAATAACATTTTATCAAATACTTTAATCAATTATTACAAAATATCAAAATTAATAAAATTTTACAAAAATGGTATTACAGCTTCCTTCAATTATTTGCTACAAAAAGCAATCAAACAAAAAACCACTTCTTAAGCATTTTTGTGCTGCTACAGAAAGAGCATTTTCCTCATGCTGCCACAATATTCAATTTTATTTATTTATTTATTTCTGGAGAGGACTTTGTTTTCCAGATACGAAGCACTGTACTTCTTTTTGCATTGAACAAAAGCATTATTTAATAATAATTCCTGCTCTTTGCTTAATCCCTAAATCTTTGGTAAACTCCCATGGCTATAGACAAAAATATTGAGAATCAAGGTACTGCTAGCAGAGAAGCAGGTCCTTTAAGCTTTTGGTTTGTTACTGACAACAGTCCCAGTCTTGTGCTGTGTGGTTTTCTGTGTGTACAGTCCAAATGAGAGGTAGAATTAGATTGTTGTGATCTAGAAATCTCCATCCATGTTGGAAGAACCAGCTTAGGCACTCAAATAAGATATTTTTATTTTTTCCCTAAGATATCTGGTACCTTGTGTTGGAGATGAACTTCCAGTGCATCGACCTTTTGCACCAACTGTCCTAATGACCACTAGGGGCATTGGGAGTAGAGACAGTGAGTAAGGGTCTCCCTATCTGTCCCTACTCTATGACCCCTGAACTGACTTCCTGTGCTGAGTCACAATCCTTCCTTTCCTCCTAGAGAGCAGGTGGAAACCTCTCTCTCTCTCTCCCCCCTTACCTATCCACTATGTAGTCCTTTAGATTAGAGAGAGGTCTTTCCTGTCTAAGTGTATTTAACCAATAAATGTTTAGTGTTTAGTCACACAAGGATCTCCATGTGTTTTCTCTAAATAGCTGCAATATCTGAACCATCCTCTGCTACCTACTCTGTAACGAGTGTGCGCTCATTCCTTAGTGCTCTGCTGTTTTACCTATTGTGGGTAAAAATCAACAACCTCTAACACCTTGAGTTGAGTGTCTCTGAGCATATTCAGAGCTCCCACCTCAAAGGAGTGAAATAGCTCTAATCTTGTGTATTTTGAGGGGTGTGTGATTGAAGACTGCCTGGATATGGTCTTGAACAGCAGGCAGCCGACTTGAATCTTCCATGGCCAGACAGTTAATTCAGGTTTTTGTTAGCCTAAATCAAATGGCATCCTCAGTGCCTCCCTCCATTTGTTCAGTTTTTGAATCCCTTGTTTTTATTGCATTTTTGCCCTTCCGGCAACTTTGATGCACAATCTGCACGCATGGGTTTTTATCCCTGCTGCACAAGACAATACATTTGCATGCATTGATCTGCAAATCTGTATTTATTCATGCCATATATAAGCAAATCTAAACAAGCTTGCTTCTTCCAGTCTTACTGAAACATTTTAATGTTAAGAATAACTGAAATGCCCAACACAGGGCAGGTGCCCCCTAAACCTTTCCCATGGTTCCCTGATGCATTTTAAATCCACAAAGCAAAAGTGCATATTCGGGATCTCTGAAGAGTGAAGACTTAACTGATCTGTGTTAAGTGACCCTCTTGCTTCAACACATTAGAAAGGCTCTGCTAGTTTTCATTAAGAGCCATCAAGCTGCAATTCTTTGGAAGAATTCCAGCAACTAGCAGGCACTTGGTGGTCCACCAGAAAGTGGACAGTGGTCTGGCCCACCCTTGATCAGACCATGATCTACATTTTGCCCACCCTTGCTCTAGAATCTGGTCTCTGACATATTGCCTCAGTCAGTCTGGCTGGCTGCTGCCTTCGCACAGCGGCGGTGATCCCGTAATTGCTGAACTGGCTGAGAAGTAGCCAGGAATAAGAAAGCAACCAGTCAGTCCAACTGCAGGACAACATGGGTTGTGCCCATAGGAGGCTGAGTGGCCTAGCCATTCTTGTTTATACCCTTGTTTGTTTATATTATTATTATTATTATTATTAATTCTATTTTTATACCACCCTTCCAAAATGGCTGAGGGTGGTTTACAATTAAAAACCTCAGTTTATACCCATTCTTATTTATAAAATACGTATTCTGTTACTTAACAAAACTTAAAAAGGAGTCAGCAGCAAAACCATGCACGTGAAACATAATGGTTATCCCTTCTATTGCATTTCTAATATCTAAAGGCTTTTTTACTGTCCTCAATTCATTCTCACAGCAGCCCTGAGAGGTAGATCACTCTTTTCCAGATACGTATCCCCATTTTAAATAAAACAAAAACAAAGGCTGAGAGAGAGAGTTTCTGCCCAAGCTGAAATGTGAATAGGCTTTCTCTTCACAGACCCGAATTAGGTCCCTTCTTCATCCCAAGCTTGGGAAGTCCAAAAATGGTCCAACAGCAGCAAGATTCCAGGATTCACAGAGTGATCGCTTGGTTCTCACAGCTCTTTAGAGATTCCTGGTGTGCAGACAGCAGATTTTCAAGTGGAAGGAGGTGGGGCTCTGAGCTATCACTGATGCCACTCTGACAGATAGGTCACTTGGGGTATCATGGAATCCCATCACCTGTGGCCTAAGTGCTTCCCAGTTCTCTCAGGCTCCTGATAATGTGACACACCTGAGCTTCTGCAGGTGGCATGTGGCCAGAGCAATCTACCCTTCTTCAGTCAGTGTTCTTCTTCTTTAAATTCCACTGTTCTATGGAGAAATTCAGTCTGCAAAGAAAGAGACCAGCATGTGAATTTGGGGCTGTGATGGCAGATTGCCCCATAAGAGGGCACTGCATCTCTGTTGTTGAAACAAACTGGATTTAGCACAGGGATGAGAAGAAAGTGGGATGTAGGCAACAGCCTCTCAGGCAACTTTTGTGGGGGAAGTCAGTGGTGGTTATGGATGAAGAAGCATGTTGAGGCTCTGCATGGTTGTGGAGAGGCAGATGAGGACAAACGGCTGCTTCTGACTGTACTCCTAACCCTTCAGGAGCTCTGCTAACTCAGCGATAATGTCTCACTTTCCTCTAAGGATGATGTAGCATTTTCAGAGTGATCACAGCAGGTTCTTCACCTGTGGTATGAACCCAGCTTCACAAGTGGTGTTACAAATGCATATGTCAGCAAATAAGCTAGACTGGTGAAGATGCATACCAACAGGTAATATTTGGACTGAGTGAGTCATGACTAAATCCCACTGAAATTAATAGGACGACTTAGTAATAGCTAACTGTTCTTATTGATTTCAATGATGTTTAGTCATGACTAACTTTACGGGGATATCATCCAATATACAGATGAAAACCAGCAATTACCGCAGGTTTTCCTACTGTAGGGTTAAGTCCAGTTTCTTCCTATCTTTTCTTTCAAAAAGACAGATGTATTTACCAGTGATTCCATCACTGATCCAGTCATCAGCCTTGCCCCTCCCCCTCCACATTTCAGATAATCTGTCATTTTTTTTAAAATTTAAAGCAGCAGATGTACCTTTATTAATTTAACATTCATTCAGTGCATTCAACTGCACAATCAGTTATTGAACACCTTTAAAACTACTTCAGGGATGGAGGGGAAGCAGGATTGTAACATTACAGTCACTAGCCAAGCAGTGCTGAGTACAGCTGGCTTCAGCTGCAAGCTAATGGAACTGGTTTTCCTTGACCTTGGAGAAGATAAGGTGTGTCTGGGCAAACCTAGTGAGTGCACTTCCAGAACACAGCAACTGCTGATTAATGTGCATTTGTATGCAGCTTGAGTTGCTTCCCATGTCAAAGCAGAAGGACAGCTTTGACACAGGAAGCTTTGCCTCTCCAGGGTTGTCCAACTTAATTAAAAAAAAATTAAACATTTAAATTGATTTTTTTTAATTTAAAAATTTAAGTTGAACAACCTTGGAGAAGCCAAGCTTCCTGTGTCAAAGTTGTCATATTGTATGCATTCATGTTTGCAATTCAGAGCGTGCATTCATTCTTAACCTTGCCAAAAATATTTTTTAAAATTTAAAGCCATTTGCAAAACTGCTTTATGTGCTGGGACGATTTCACAGGAACTAGCCAACAGATCTCCAACATAGCCCATTTGCACCAAGTTCAGCCTAAATCCTGTGGAATCTGCAAAACTATGCAGAGTTCACTTCAGGCCATAAACATATATATGCACTTGAGGGCAGCAATCAGACCACCATCACCACTCTGAAAACATGTCTGTCTTCACCATAAAGAGCCACTTCACTGGGAAGAGGAAAGCAAGTGGGGATGGTTGGGACGGACAGTGGGTATGCTAGGAAGTATGAAAGAGAACCTTCTCTAAAACCAACACCCCACATTTACAGGGAACCCTGCATAGCATTCAAATGAACTCCTATATAAATGGTCAGGGATAGTTGCACCCACATGCAAACATGCATACAGAGTGATACACAGATGCACTATTGCATATCAATACACTAGGATCCCTGTGCATGCATCAAGTCACAATATGCAGACTCAAAAATCTTGGGGGTTCTTGTACAATACACCCATCAACTCACCCTTCTTCTGAGTTGGAGGAGCCCGCTTCCCCTTTGCTATGTCGCTCTGGGCCAAGACATCAACCATCCAGGTCATGGCCCTGGTGCAGTACTCCATCTAGTGGAAGCAAGTGGGGGAGAGGTGAGGGGGAGATACTATCTCTGAAGGGTGGGACATACTGGGAGATGCCTTATTAGGCCCTCAATATGTGTAGATACCCCCTTCCCAGTGGTCCCTCCTGTTCTTCACAGTGAACTTGGCTGAAGCTTCTCCCCTTCCAGTAGCTGCACTTTGGAATGCCTCCCTCCCTCCCTCCCCTACTATCCCAGCTGCACCCCAAACAGCCCAATACCATTTTTCATACCTGTGTCTCAAGGGTCCGCAGACGTCGCTCTGATTCCTTGATCTCAGAAAGCTGCTTCAAAACCTGATCAACTCTGCAGATTTAGATATTTGAAGCAGTTACAACAGGGGCCCTCTTAGAGGCCACCGAGCCCTCCTCTCTGATGTCCACTTACGATTCCAATTTCCAAATTTTAATATTAGGGGAAATGACTTGACTGGCAAGCCAGTCAAGTCACACATTATTCTACCAAAGACAACCACAGGGCTCTGTGGTCGCCAGGAGTCAACAATGACTCGATGGCACACTTTACTCTACTCACTGGATTCCTCTTTACAAGCATCGCCCCTCGAACCGGGTCCGGGACAAACCAGATTGAACTCGGATCTTTTTTTTAAGCCGGTTTGGTTCGAGATCAAACCGGTCAAATCAGGCTGGTTCGAACCTAACCCAATTCTGCACATCTCTAAGCTCCTCTTTAGTTCACCCCGGCACTTCTCTTGGCTGCTGCTCCCAAACCTTACTTTTGGGAGGTTCTCCGGAGCCGCTCTGTGTCTTGATCACGTTTCTGTCGGGCTTGAGCCACTAAATAATTTTCCTTCTGCACCGATTCCCACGTGAGCAACCGTCCATCTTGGGCCTCGGAAAGTTCCAGCACTGCCCAGAACACAATTGCATGTGGGGAGGAGAGGAAAATAAAGCAGACCATTGACATGAGAAGGATCTAAATGGGGACTGATACAGTTCATCATTCATCAATAATGCCCATCTACCCATCTAAAATGGTAAAGCATGAAGCCTTATTTGCAAAGAATACCATATTATTGAGGATGGTGAAATCCCAGACATTCTCCAAAAAATCTCCCCCATACCCAGCCTCCTCTTGTTGCTGACCAAAGAGCTAAGATGGTGGGGCCATTTAAAAAAAAAATGTTATTGAGGGAAGGTTAAAGCACTGGGATGTTTTAAGGGTCTGATGGTGGTTTATTCCAAAATAACAGCTGATTCTTGTGGGTGATGTGGGCAGTCCAGATGATGTTTTGCACATCACATGACTTCCTTGAATGATCCCTATCTGAAATCCTGGAGAGGTGCCCGAGTCAGTACAGGCAATACTGAGCTAGATGGATTAATGGTCTGACTCAGTATACAGCAGCTTCCTATATAATCTTAATGGTACTATATACATCCATGGAAATGTTCGAATACTGCATTCACTCCATCTAGAAATTAATACTGTAGAGATGGAAAAGGTTCAGAAAAAAACAATTAAACTGGTATCTTCTTTATATATATTTCTCTAAGGCGTACTTGTGGCTAAGCTCATGCGTGGCAGCTCTCGTGAGAGTTCACGAGCAGCTGCCAGATAGTGATGGGTACGGGCAGGGGGAGAAAATGGTGATGGCAGCTGGCCAGCCAGCAAGAGGGAAATGGTGGTGGCTGGCTGCCGCCAGGTAGAGAAAACAGTGGCGATGGGCCGGTGGGGCAGGGGCAATGGAAGAAGGCAGCCGGAGGTTGGGAAAACTACTGCGGCAGTGGGCAGAGTGGCATAGTCTCTCTTCGGCCTGCTGCCCGGCCAAAAGGAAGGTTGGCCCGGCTGCCGGGTGGAAGAAGGCAGCAGCCAGCCACTGGCTGGGCAAAACCGGTGGGCAGGCGGGCAGCAGAGAGGGTGGTGCACTCCCTCTCCAGCCCGCCGGCCAGCCAAAAGGAAGGTTGGCAAGGCTGCCAGGCAGAAGAAGGTGGCGGAGAGGGTGGCGCACTCCCTCTCCTGCCCACCTGCCAGCCAAAAGGAAGGATGGCCCAGCAGCAGCAGTGCTGCAGGTAGGAGCGCCAGTGGTGGGGGGAGAAGTAGTGGGGCAGCGGCGGCGGCAGCATGGGAGGGAATGGGGGAGGACTAGAGAGGCACAGATGTTCTGCATCCAGCCCAGCTAGTTGTTAATATTTATATAACACTTTAAATTAAAAAAGCTCAAAGCAGTTTGCATTTAAAAAATGAATAAAAATAAGAAAATGGAATCTTGTCACAATCCAGAAAGAAACACAAGGTAGACACTAGCAACAGCCTCTGGAGGGATGCTGTGCTGGATTTGAATAGGGACAGTTGCTCTCCCCCTGTGAAATACAAGAGAGTCACCTTTTGCCATAGACTTAAGCCATTGAGGCCTTTTAGCCAAGGCCACTTGGGAGCGCAGGAAAAGGGCAGGCTGTGGTATTGGGTTCAAAGAAGAGAGGCAGCTGTGAACGCCCCCATTTTGAAGAGCAGCAACTTAACCCCTCCCACCCCGGCCTTCCACCACTAAACTCACAGAAGTGGCGTCCCTTTGCTGACTGCACCTTACGGACATGGCGCTTGAAGAAAAGGTGCAGGTGACTGATCAGGATGAAAGGCGGTGCCAGTGCAGGGCGGCTGTGGTACTCCAGGATCAGGTTATACCTCTGGGATTTCCAGTAGATGTCGCTATTGCCTTGCACTTTGGAAAATGTGTAACTGTTGGAGGATAGAAATTCATTAGACCAGGGGTTATCAAACTGGGTGTGTGTGTGTGTGTGTGTGTGTGTGTGTGTGTGTGTGTGTGTGATGGACTACAATGCCCATCATCCCATGCTACAATGGCCAAAGGCCATTTAAGGCCTGCCTTAGATGATGCTGGGCCCTTCCACACAGTGGTTTATTCTATCATAAACACTGATGGTTACAAAGGATTTTATGGAGAATCTGTACAACACGGTTTGCATCCTGTGTGTGATATGCACGATCCCCATCCAACATCCATTCTTTTTCATTGCTCTGATATTATGACTTATGAACAACTTATGTAAAGAGAAGAGGTGTAGACAGACCATAGGATAGCGCAACTTGTCTGGGTCTGATAAGGAGGTCAGAAAAGTCATCACTTTTCTGTCTAAGTGATGACGTATGGGTGGGTTGGATCCCATGGGCATGCCCCCAATCCATGCCTGACTGCATCTTTGTGGTAGAAAACAGATCTAAAATAAGGTCCAGGTTGTCTATTGTAACATCAAAGGTCTTATCACACATGAGGTTCACATTCATTTGTTCTTAAATTGGTCTATAATGCAAATTATCAGCCTTCCATCCTTCCGAGGTCGGTAAAATGAGTACCCAGAATGTTGGGGACAATATGCTAAATCATTGTAAACCGCTTAGAGAGCTCTGGCTATAGAGCGGTATATAAATGTAAGTGCTATTGCTATAAGTGCTAAATGCAAAACGTGCCTCCTACCAAAGCAGATTCTAGAATGTAGGTTTTGCATTCGCATTATAGACCAATTTCACATTAACCCCATTCATGCATTGCACAAAGAGCATCCAGTAGACTTGAGTGTACATTTAGCCTCAAATAACTGCAGCCTTAGAACACCAGTAATTACGCTGTGGGCTTGGCAGAGATCCCTGTTGCATATCCATGTGTATTATCACAGTGTGATTTTTGCACACTTATGTTCCACATGCTTTGAACTTTTGTTTAGTATCTTTGTGTCCTGCCCTATCTTTGGGCAGTTTACAACAACATACAAATTAAATTAAAACAACAATTAAAACATTAAAATGGTTTAAAACAAATTCACACAATGTCCAAAATTAAAAGCTGGGATGAATAAGTGTGTCATAAGAGTAGTTTTGAAAGCTGACAGAGATAGGGAGGCTCTTCTTTCAGCAGAGAGAGTGTTCCATAGCCTCGATGGCAACAGAGAAGACTTGACTCCGAATAGCCACCAAACAAGCCAGTTGCAACTGCAGACAGACATCCCCAAATGATCTCAATAGGCGTTGGGGCTCATAACAATGAAGGCGTCCTTTTAAATACCTGGTGACTAAGCAGTTCAGGGCTTTATACTGTAGGTTATTACCAGCACTTTATAGGTTATTATCAGTATTTTGCCCAGAAACATATTGGTAGGCAGTGTAGTTCTTTTAAAATAGGAGAGGTATGCACAGGCTCAAACTATCATACTTTGGACACATTGTGCAAAAACCCAGCTCCCCTGAGAAGTCCATAGTGGTGGAAAAAGTTGAAGGAAAGAGAAGAAGAGGACAACCAGCAGCAAGGTGGATGGACTTGATTATGACAGCAATGAATGCAATGCACCACTGAGAGACCTTAAAGGCCTAGTTGAAGACAGATCATCCTGGAGAGAACTTATCTATGTGGTCGCTAAGAGTGGCCTGATGGCACTTGATCAATCAATCAATCATGCACAAGTCTCAGACTTGGATGTGTCAATCTCTACTATGTACACTCTCACTTGCGTGCAGGGTTTTTTCATACTCAGACACAATCTTAGGCTCATGATCCTTTCCCCCTTACTGCATCAGACATGTGAGCCTTGAATTCCTTAGGTACACAGGAAGCGGCTTTACACCACGTCAGACCATTGGTCCAGTGTATAGTCTACACTGACTGGCAGCGGCTCTCCAAGGTTTCTAGCAGGAGTCTTCCCCAGCTTTACCTGGAGATGCCGGTGATTCAATCTGGGACCGTCTGCACGCAAAACAGGTGCTCTGCCACCCAGCTGTGGCCCATCCTGGTCCATGCACCTATCATGCTCAAAGTCAGCCATGGCACACACCTACTTCCATGTCTTATATACACTCAGTCTGTACACACTTGTTCACAGTAATCGCAGGAATCCCCAACAATGATACCTGAACATGGCGATGAGCAGGTTGAGGAGCAGAATGTTGGCCACCAGGAGGAAGATCACCAGGAGAATGAGCACCAGCCAGTTGGCGTAGGTGTTGATGCAAGGCTTCGCTTCCTCCAACAAGATGGCTATGGGGTTAAAGGTGCAGTTTGGCGCCGCAATCAGGGTAGCTGGGGTGGAGGGAAGAATGAAGTGAAGTTCCTTAGAGCATAACTCTGTAGCCCCTATAGAAAGCCTGTCTATATGAGATATATTCTCCCAAGTGAACCTCCAGAGGGCAAAAGACAGGGAATTCAGTGCCCTAAGTAGCTTGATGCCCAGAACAAAACATAGGGAGAGCCCTGCTGAATCGGGCCAAGGGTTCATCTAGTTCAGCATCCTGTTGTCATCACTGGACATTTCCTCCCACTCCTTGCTTCACTAACTAGACCCAAGATCCTTAGACATCGAATAACTAACTAACATACACTCCCTGCCTTGTGGTTTGTGGGTTGTGGGCTTAATTTTGGAAGGCTGGCTTCAGTTTGCTCACTGTGCACATCTTGGCTAAATTTCTCTGTGTTTCCCAACAGAGAAATACTTTGTTTTAAAATGGAAGGTCTTAGTGATTTTCTACTCATCATCCAGATGACATCATAGGGACATAGGAAGCTGCCATATACTAAGTCAGACCATTGGTCCATCTAGCCCAGTATTGTCTACACAGACTGGCAGCGGCTTCTCCTAAGGTTGCACGCAGGAGTCTCTCTCAGCCTTATCTTGGAGATGCCAGGGAGAGAACTTGGAACTTTCTGCATGCAAGCATGAAGATGTTCTTCCCAGAGCAGCCCCTTCCCCTAAAGGAATATTTTGCAGTGCTCATACATTTAGTCTCCCAATTTTTATGCAACCAGGGCAGACCCTGCTTAGGAAACAACAACAACATCAACAAATATTTATATACTGCTTTTCAGCAAAAGTTTCCAAAGTGATTTACATGGAGAAATAATAAATAAATAAGATGGTTCCCAGTCCCCAAAGGCGTCACCATCTAAAAAGAAACATAAGACAGACACCAGCAACAGTCACTGGAAGTACTGTGCTAGGGGTGGATAGCGCCAGTTACTCTCCCCCTGCTAAATAAAGAGAATCACCATGTTAAAAAGGTGCCTCTTTGCACAGCTAGCAAAGGGGACAAGTCATGCTTACTACCACAAGACCAGCTGTCCTCCTCATCCTGGGCCATGGTGTAATTTCACAGTGCCATCTTCTGGCCAATTGCTGCCACTCCACAATGAAAATCAAGGTTTTTGAGATGACTTTTAAGGGCGTCTCAAAAACCTCAATTCTCATTGTGGAATGGCAGCAAATGGCCAGCAGATGGTGCTGTGAAATTGTGCAGCAGCCAAGGACGTCATCTGGGTAACGAATAGAAAAGCAATAAGAACTTCCATTTTAAAATGAAGTATTTCTCTGTCAGGAAACATCCCTAGGAAGCATTTGGTAACTTCCTAGGCACCAAGCACCTATGTACTTACCTTCACCCAAAAGGAATGAGACAAAGCATCAGGTAATTGTTAGCAGTTAGTAAGTGCTCCATTTCTCCCTCATCCCACCCCACCAGAACAACATATCCAAGTGAACTGGCATTGGGTGGATTGACTGGGGCATCCCAAAGCAGATTGCATAGTGACCCCTAAGAACAGTGACTCAGAGAAAACTACATTGTCTCTCATCCCCCAAAACTCACAGACCCAGAATGGGGGCCAGCACCCCCTAGAATACCCACCATCAATTTCATCAAGTGGAATTTGCCCAAAGATTTGCAAGTAAGGCCGGTAGAAGACACGCCGGAATATCCAGGGGAGCCGTCGATCATGTGGGAGCAGCAGCCCCTCTGTGGTGACCCCATAGGCCACCAACCATACCCCAAGGAAGAAAAGAAAGAGGAAAACATCCTTCATCTAGAGAGGGAGGAACGAGAGAGCAATGATCATGGATTTGACACACAGAGAAACATTTTAGACCCTTCCCCATATGCATCTCACAAAAAAACTGAAATGAACTCTCACTTCAGGAGAGGGAGAAAGTACTTTAAAAACATTTCCTAATTTGAACTAATCTTAATTCCTGATCTGAAAAGGAGAATTGGTTACTTCCCTGGAGACCTCTTCTTGCTGTTGGATTTGAGGACATCTCTTGTGGATTCCCACCTGCTCCAGAGGCGGGATTATGCTAATTTGCTAGAAAAGCTTTAAGAGCCTGGGGAAAAGGACCCTGCCCAGTTCTTTCAGTGCTGCATCCAGCTCCAGCGACAGCCTTTTTCCTCCCTGTAAAGTGGCGCAGTGGGGAAATGCTTGACTAACAAGCAGAAGGTTGCCAGTTCAAATCCCCCGCCCCCACCTCAGTGATCGCCAAGGCTCTCTGGAGAGTGATCCTCCCCCACAATGCCCAAATTGGCCCACAAATGCAGTGGATGGAGCGGCTGTCTTTACCACAGGGTAAAGAGGGGTGAAATACTGCGAGTTAGAGGTCATATTGGATATTTCGCATTTGCCCCCCAAAACAGTGCAAAAAGTAGAATTTTTTACCCCAGACATAAATCAGGCTAAGCTCCAATGAGCAATGAAAACCCCGAATCGTGTATAGAGTGATCCCTGACAGCTTGCAGGGACTTAGACATAAATCTGGACAATATGTGGATGAACACCTGCCCTTCTAAAGTAAAATTGCTGTCTGGCAGAGCTCCAGGCCTGGGAGCTCTGCCACAACAGCGCCTGCCTGCTCCGATTCGTCCCTGCCTTCAAGGCCACGCTGCCAAGGTTCGAAACAGCTGTACAATGGCTGCAATTTACAATGCATTCTGTATCTGAAGAGAAAGTGATTTGCCCACGTGATGAAGTGAACGAAGAAAGGAAACCAGAAGGGGGAAATAATCTTTGCAGTATATACTATATATTTCACATCAATCAATCTGTATCACAAAGTGGGGTGAATGCCAGTTGTTCTTTTTGAAAAGAGGAACATGTGGCCCAAAATCTCTTGCACACTCATATACACTTAACTTTCAATGTTTTAGTCTCTGCAGACTTGCAAGGAGTTGCCTAGAGAACAATTTGATGATGATGATGATGATGATGATGATGATGATGATAGTTTCATAAGCCCAGGATGCTTTGCACCCTCATTATACACACAAGCTCTATTCAGACATGATATCTCTGCATTAAGATGTCTGTACACTCAGACATGTTTTTGTGTGAATGACTGTACCTGTGTTCATTTTTAAAATGAAGGGTAGAAGCCCTTCAAATACATGATACAGTTAGGAAGTACACTGCAGTACCTCTGTTCAGACTAAAATGTGAATAACTGTACCTGTGTACAGATCTGTAGCTTTGTTGTACAAGTATTCAACATAGTGCTTGAATAGGGTTGGCTACATTTAAACTCGAATCTAAAAGTCCCTTAAAAGTTGATTGAATCAAAGATATTTTGTACATTTAAAGGCCCCCCTTTTGCATACTCATTCTGTATGTATCACATACACAACCTTCTTACCATCCTGCCGACAATGATCATCTTCGGCCCCAGCTGTTTGTTGACAGCAAAGATGTGAATGAGACGAAGGGTGAAGACCATGAAATCGAGACAGAGAATGGTGCGACCAGATTCGTATGATAATGGATGCAACCTGAGGAGAGGCGTACAGTGGGGTAAGAAACAGGGGAAAGGAAGTCACTCCTTGCATATGCTACAGTATTCTTTGCATAAAAACCATCTTTTTCCCCACTTCCCCAGAGCCATCAATACCTGACTCCTCAATTCAAAGTGCTTTAGATTTAAACATGCACGCCACAATGTACTGTAGTATATTGTATGATTATTTATTTAATGGTCAGCAGATGGCACTATCCATAAATGGAAAGATGCTATGGCTTAAGCCTGCCTGGAAATCAACCGTTTTCTCAGAATTCTGCCCCTAACTACTTGGAGGGATTCTTGTTGGATTGTACCACTTCAGACCTCAGATGCATGACTATATGTTTTAATTTTCTCCCATATTAAAATTCCCTGCACACAAAAAACTAGTATATTAAGGAGAAGGATTCTAAGCAAGCCTTCTAGCATGCTAGTTTCATGTGAGTAAAGAGTTTTTGTTCGGGAAACGTTCCAATATGAGACTTCCCCACTTGCAGCCTGAAGTGGCACAGTCCATCAAGAGCTGTATTGTGTCTTTTACCTGGTCATATGACTTGATCCTTGGCTTCTCCAAAAGAAGGACTAGGACCAGCCGTCAGGTGGAGGAGAAGATGGAGGCCTATAAGCTTTCTCCCACCAATGCAGCAGTGCACCTAGGTAATTTTGGAGCCTGGACCTAAAGGCCTTTGGAGCCCGCCCGCCACCGGCAAGTTAAGCATCATCCCCCTACACACCCCATGAAACACGCAGTATTTTTAACATGTGGGTTCTTGAAGGCACAAACAGCAACTGAACTCACAAGAATATAATATCAAACAGGTATATTTTTGCAAATATGCATTGGCAGAAACATTTCAACACACAACGCAACATATTCCCATCCCACATATTTCTTTCCCCACCCCACCCCTGTCTCTAAAGCAAAGGTCATGCTCAGCTGCCTGGTGCAGGTCACAGTCATGCTCAGACGCCCCATGCAGTGTGGGCCAGTGGCATGGTGTGCCGTGGTGACCACACTGCCTGGGACAGACTAAGGAGGATTGGGGGGGGCCCAGGGGGTGTGGAGGTCCTGGTCTTCGGCCTGGAAGTCCAGGGGTAAGAGCGCCTCTGCACCAATGCCTCTCCTATAATGGCACCCAGCCCAGTCCAGAAGATGCTCTCACCTGCACCCCAGCCCCAGCATAAAGAGCAGTAGGGCGGTGATATCTAGCTGGTTCCATGTGTCCAGGAAGTATCGGCGTATCCGCTGCAGCAAAGGATGGGATCCTACAAAGCAGCCCTGGCGCACCTCCTCACAGACCAATGTGAAGACCCAGATGTACAAAATAATCTCTGAGACAGAAGGGCCAACAGGAGGCGCGGGCTGGAAATCCAGAAGCAAGACGTAGGAGAAGAGGAAAAGGAAGAGCAGGTACATCACCACGTTGCCCAGGAAGGCTGTCACAGGCGCCACCCAGAATTGCCTCCAGCGTCGTAACCAGAACCGGCGAATGGAAGGCAGAGAGGGAGGCTCCACAATGCTGGGAGAGGGAAAGAAAAGCATGAGAGACACTGATGGTGTCCTCTTTGGGTAGTCTGGAATTAGGACCATGATTCCTTGATCAAATAAACTGTATGAGTTTAAAGTTGATTTATTCATCAATTTAAACTTGCATATGGGTAAAAGCAATAGTTTTGATACAAGTAGTCTCCTCTGTTTTTCAGTGATGCACATGTATGTCCCGGTAAGCATTGTCTCAGAAGAAGCCTTCCCTCCTATGTGAGAGACAAGTGGAGAATGCCTCTTTTAAGATGGTGCTTGCAATCTGTATTTCTGATCACTGTAGTTATAATACACACCCATGCATTGTATGCAGTGCTAACTTTTAAAAGAAAATGGAGAACAGTCATTGTTTCCATGTGTTATACCCACCACAAAACTTGGACTTGTTTCTCTTCCCCCTTTCTTTGCCCCTGCCCTGCGTTGCCTGAACAAGGAGAGTTACTGCTAATTAGTACAAACAGTTTTCTTGCTGGCAGGGCTAGGAACTGCTTGCACTTATATACAACAGTGCATTCAGATGGGGAGGCCGACAGATCACTGACTGGAATGATTGTCCAGTCATTCAGAGCGGATTTGAGCCCATTTGTTCAGGGAAAGGAGAGGGCAGGAGCATGTGTCTGAGGGGCAAAGAATGAAGCAGCTCTGTGAAGCAAGTATGACTTGTAAAAATGCCCCTCTTTCCCCTCTCCTAAAATGTACATCTCCATGTATTATGCGCATCATGGACTAAGGCTGTTATTAAAGCGGGAGAGGAGAACATATTATAATTTGAAAATTATGAGTAAAGTGTGCCGTTGAGTCAGTGTCGACTCCTGGCAACCCCAGAGCCCTGTGGTTGTCTTTGGTAGAATCAGGGGCAGAGCCACCATTGGGCAAACAGGTTCAAAGAACCCAGGCCACCACCAATCAGGGGCCGCAGGTGCGGCCCCAGACACACACCCCGCGTCTGACGTCAGATGCGGGGGCATTATTTCGGTCCCAAATGGGGCCATGCGGCCCCGTTTGGAGCCGAAATTGGCCTGTGCTGCATTGGCAGTGGGGCCAGAGTGACTCTCCCTGCTGAAAATAGAAACACAACATTTTATGGCCAAGATATCCCAAACTCTGCCATGAGAGTGGAATATTGAGAACCATATTGATTGTGCCAATTAAACACATGGACATAATCTATTTTCCAGACTTTATTCTGCTTGAAGCCCTGCACTTTGGGCACTCAAAATCCTACTGAGACCTCCTCCAGTGTCAAGCATATCTTAGCATCCACAAGGGCAGGAAAGCTGCAAGGCCAATTTCCAAGCACAAAGAGCTGTCAATAGGTGCTGTTTGTGACCAGCTTACAGTTTTTTCCTTTTTTTTTTTTTTACAAGGTTTGCCAAACTGTGGAGGAATCATTAGCTCTTTGTGGTAGACTTTTCCTGGGAAATTGGGACTGGATGGAAAGGAGGTTGTGGAGGTTTCATAGAGTCTATGCAGAGTGATTTTATCCAAGGGTGGCTTGACGGGGGACACTTGTCTCTGGCAAGTAGATTCCGCCCCGCACCTGCCCCCATTTCTGTTTCAGAATAACATGTGGGACATAGCTCGCCCACCCAGAAATGCACACTGCCACTTTTGTGCCTCCCCTCAATTTTTTGTCCTAGCGCCACTACTGATCTTATGTTTTCTTAACAAATTCCTGATATAAGGAGTCTGGAGTTTTGTCTGGGAACAAAATTTTTATTGGGACGGAGCTGTAGCTCAGTGGTAGAGCATCTGCTTTGCATGCAGAAGGTCCCAGGTTCAATCCCTGGCATCTCCCGGTAGGGCTGAGAGAGACTCTGACCTGAAACCTTGGACAGCTGCTGCCAGCCAGTGTACATAATACTGAGCTAGACGGACCAAGGGTCTGACTCAGCATAAGGCAGTGTCCTATGTTCCTAGTCCCCCTCCTCTCCTCCCACCACAGCAATGTCCCATCAACAAACCACTGATATTCCATATTCTCCCATATTGTCTTGCCGGAACCTCATATTGCCCTCCCTCTACAGCCTAACTCCAAAGTCCCTACTCTTTGGTCCACTTCCAGCTGAAGTTTGATTGGCAGGTGCCAAGGACAGGGCCTTTACAGTCATGGCACCACAATTGTGGAATTCCCTCCCTTGGAAAATCAAGTTGGGGCGCTTTCTTTCAGTTCTGAGAAAACAGGTCAAGACTTTTTTTGTTAATCATGCTGGCTTTTAAAAACAGATCTGTGGTGCATTTCTGCTGCTTAATTGTTTTTTCTTTTTATCTGAGCTTATAATTGTATGATATTAACCACTTTGGTACTGTTTTATTTAAAAAATTGGACATCAATAGATTTAATACTAGGCCCATTCACACAATCAAAAGTTGGGTAGGAGGAGCATCCAGCCAGGATCCCAGACCCATGTGTGCTCCCCAGAACCAGTCATGTGTCGGCAAAAACCAAGGTAGGAGGATGGGAAAGTGATCGTGTGCTAGTCATAATCTGAGTAGGATGGCATTTTATGTGCTTTTCCTCCATCCTTGAAACTAGGTGTATGCTCGAAATGTGATTCGGCGTCCGAATCACAGGCACATCCCTTTAAACCCGAAGGCTCACACAACCCCTTTAACATGGAGAAAAGCCGGTTCATCCCTGCTCCTCCTCCTCCATTCACCACCACTTCCGTAATGGTAGGGCTCCCCTAGCTATGACTGCACGCCAGTGGGGCATTTTCCAGCTGCATCTGCACCAACACACATATGGCTTCTGCAACCATGCTCCACCGAATTGCATTTCAAGCACATCCCTACTTGCTGGGTAAACAATGTTGGTTGGCTGCTGCCATCCTACCCAGTTCATGGCTAGCACACAATCACTTCCCCACCCTCCTACCTCAATTTTTGACGACACACAACCGCTTCTCAAGAGTGAGCACGTGTCTGGAATCCTCCTACCCAGCTTTTGATCATGTGAAATGGGCTTAGTACAGAATTAAATATCCCCCTTCCTTTCCCCTAAGAGCATGGCCATTTCCCCTACTCAGACAGCATGTCTCCGATGGTACTTTTCACATCTGTGTCCAGGCTGTCTAGCTCAATGGGGCTCGAGGGATCCAGCCGGAGGTCATCATCCATGGTCCTGTCAAAGGGAGACAACAGCAAGTGAGATCACTGGATTCCCCGTGGCAGAGCAGCACCCACACTGTCAGCTTCCATTCTGCAGTCCTTTATTGAAAAGCCCTGCTGATGTCAGACCTGAGCCAAAGAAACTCTGCACATCCTCATGCTCTCCTCTGCAGAGAGGTAATGCTAGCCGTTTCTCTTTTTTATTGACTGTTCTGGAAGGACAAAATAAAAATGTGTGTACAGGCTTACACACAATTTGGTGGAATGGTCCAAGGTTCAGTATAATATACAGAAAAAGCATAATAAGCACTTAAGGTGACTGGAGGGAATCAGAAGCAAGAGCTTTCAGCTGGCCAGATCCTGAGTGTGTGCTCCTGCCTTCCCTGCTCTGCCAGTATAACAGAACAGCTGGAACCAAGGGCGCCTCTTGGCTCTCGCCCTTGTAGGCGACCAGCCTGTGGCCCACACCAGGACCTGCTTTCCAGACAAGTTTCACGATCCATTTGGCAGAGCCCAGAAATTGATCCTTTCTGACTGAGGGCCTCTAGGACTTGCAAGCTGCATTTGAATCTCAAGAGTCACCCATTTCCCCTCCTCTCAAAGAAAAAGAAACAGAAAAGAAAAGAAAACAGAGAGGAAAAAAGAAACACACACACCCCACCAAAGAAGGGAAAAGAGAGAGAGAGAGAGAGAGAGAGAGAGAGAGAGAGAGAGAGAGAGAGAGAGAGAGAGAGAGAGGGAGAGAGAGAGAAGAAAAAGTTCTTCTGTTCTTGCACTGAAAATAGGCTCAGGAACTCAGACCAGATTTTGTCATTTTTAAAAACATACATTATTTTACAGAAAGGGGGGGCAGAAGTAATGTTAGCAATTTCTAACATGCAGCAGCAGCTTCTAAACCAGCAGGCTGCTGTGCAGTTTAGAGACTAGTGTGCCCCACCTTCTCCTGATCATATCCCAAATGATGAAGCAGGGTCATGCCCAGAACCCACCTGAACTTGATGAGGTTGGTAAAGATGAGTGGGGGGCAGAAGAAGGTGAGGAGGAGCTGCCAGACAGGGGTGCTTCGGTCCATCTCTCCCCACCAGTTCTGGGTGAGCAGGGACTACAGGGAGAAAACAGGCAAGAGTCAACACACACAGGGTGGTTGGGCACTCCAATTCTCCAGTTCTTTGCATCCCATTTCTTATATCAAGTGCTTGTCAATGTTTTCCCCCATCCAGGCTACAATCTCATCAGGGGCAGAGCCAGCACTGAGCGAATGGGTTCCAAGCACCCTGTCTGCTGCTAATCAGGGGCCGCGCAAGACGCAGGGGGTGTCAGATGCAGGGGGAGTAGCTTTGCTTGCAAACAGGGCCGCATAGTTTGCAAGCAAAATCAGGCGGCGGGGCTTGGCGTCTGCCGTCAGGGGAGGGGCTTAGCATATGACACCAGGTGCAGGGGCGGGGCTTAGCATCTGACACAAGATGCAGGGGGCAGGGCTAGGGGGCTGCAGCAGGCTGGATCCGGGCCGCCACTGGCCTCCCTCAATCTCTGAATCTAAGGATGCATCTTTCAAAGTAAAACTCATTGAAACCAATGGGAATGACTTTTGATGAAAGGAGTTTAGGGTCTGGGTGTCATCCTAGCCACTGTAATGTTCTCATAAGGAGAAATCATCTAAACTTCTGTCTCCCAGACCCCAGTATGCCCTGATTCCTGGACCACATCTTTCAGCAGGAGCTTTTTCACACCGGGCTTTTAGTTCACATCTCCTCCGGAATGGAAGGTGTGCGTCCACATATCAGCCAAAGTCCCTGTGAGCTATCGGGGAGCACTTCACACACAATTAGGGTTTTTCACTGCACGTTAGAGTGCAGCCCGATTTATATCCAGAGTAAAAAAATCCACTTTTTGTGTCCTTTTTGGGGGGGCAACTTCAGACTTGCCATAAAGCCTTGCAGTAAACTCACAGTAAAGCCTGCTGTCTGAAAATGCTCCTGGGTGCTTTCCAGGCTAGCTGTTCATCAGCAGCAAATGCCTCCGTTCGGGCAAGTCACATTCGGATCGAAAACAGCAGGGGGAGCAGTCTCGCAGCAACTATCAAACCCCCCAAACAGCAACTTTTTCATGCCAGATATACGACGTCCTTGCTCTATATCACAGCGATTAAATTCCCAATGAGGCATTTGAAATGTCAACGGTGCTCTGCTGTCCGCGTAGAGACTGCGGTGTCACAACGCAGGAAGTGTGGAAGCACACTACCGAAATACTTCCTGACCCCGTTGTAATGTCTAGTCTGGAAAGCACCCTGGTGACATGGTGGACATACTCCATCCTGGAAGAGGCTTCTGTTCTTTTAAGAGCATTAAGCCAGGTGCAATTTCTCCCACCACAATAGGACTACTCACACATTATGTTGAACATACATAGAGATGTCTATCTCATGTTCATGTTGTATGAACGACTGCACATGTGTTCATTTTAAAAATGGGGACTGAACCCCTCAAATGTAGGGAGCAGATTTGGTGTACCACTGCACATGTGTTGAACATGCTGTGTCCAATGTATGCAGACTGTGCATACAACATAATATGTGAATAGCATTAATGGGTGCAGCGGATGTGACCTGATTCAGAGCTCTTAAAGGGACAGAGACCAGAGTTCCCTCTAACAGGGATTCCCAGATGTTGTTGACTGCAACTCCCAGCATTCCCAAATGCAATGGCCTTTGGCTGGGGGTTATGGGAGTTGTAATCAACAACATCTGGGAGTCCCTATTAGAGGGAACACTGACAGAGACCCTGCCCAAAACGGAATATGCCAACACTGTAGACTCTTGAGCAGCAAGCATTCCTATAGCAGTGTCCCTATTTGCACACACCACAGAACTCTGAGAACACACCTGCACACCATCCTGTGCAAAGAAGAGGCGGGCATCTGCCTGGTGAGCCAGCTGGAGGACAGTGGCTCCACCCCAGAGCTGGGAACGTCGCACCAGAAGCTTGTAGGCCCGGGGCTCACCATTACGGTAACATTCACCAAATACGCCTGGAGGTGGAGGGAGAAGAGAAACATTTGGGGAGAATAAAACCACAACTTTTCCAGGATCTTTCATTATACCCACAGACCGCCTATGCTTATGACGACAGGAGCCTGACAGCCCATTCACCCCAAAGTACAGATTAGGGAACTGAGGCAGGCAAGGATGGGTTCACCCAAAGCTAGTCAGCGGGAGCATTCCCAGATGGGGCTTTTAGCTGGCTTCTCCATCGGAATGGAGGGTGTGTGTCTGCACATTGGCCGGATTCACGCCAAAGTCCATGTGAGAAACTGGGGAGCACTTCACACACAATTTGAGGTTTTCATTTCACATTACAGCCTACTCTGATTTATGTCCAGGGTGGGGGGAAAAAATCCACTTTTTGCGCCAGTTTTTATTGAAGTGATAGGAGAGGAAGTGTGAGAAAGTAAGAACATAGGAACATAGGAAGCTGCCATATACTGAGTCAGACCATTGGTCTATCTAGCTCAGTATTGTCTACACAGACTGACAGCGGCTTCTCCAGGGTTGCAGGCAGGAATCTCTCAGCCCTATCTTGGAAATGCCAGAGAAGAACTTGGAACCTAGATGCTCTTCCCAGAGCAGCTCCACCCCCTGAGGGGAATATCTTACAGTGCTCACACTTCTAGTCTCCCTTTCATAGGCAACCAGGGCAGACCCTGCTTAGCTAAGGGGACAAGTCATGCTTGCTACCACAAGACCAGCTCTCTTCCTGCTGTCGCCGCCACCTCCTTCTCTTCCTCTGGCTCCTGAGTAGAGAGCCCTAGGACAGAAAGAAGATGACTAGGTACCAATGAAGGTAGGATATGGTAGTCATGTTGGCTACCTTTGCCCTGCCACCTAAACAAAAGAGCCTTTCCAGATACAGTGCTATTTCAAACACAGCAAAAGCAAAACACTTAAAAAACCCCACCAAAACCTCCCACTATCCTGCACCTCATTCTAGACACCTAGGCTCACAGTCCTGATAATAAGTACCGTACTGAATACAAGTAAATTAAAAAAACAAACAGCTTAGCAAACAAGCCACTGAGTCACTCAGCTGGGTAGACTATCAACCCCACTTTCCTCCCCCACCCCAAACCCTTCGGATCTTTCTTCTCTCTTGCCATCTCACCCACCAATGGCCAAGTTCTCAAAGTGCATGGCCAGATTCTTCATGGCTGCCTCCTCCTCTGCTTCAGTCTCCAGATGGGAAAGCTCCCGCAGTATCCGTGCTGCTGCCAGAGCCCCAGCCACTGCATCAGGAGCCTATGAGGGAGCAAAGGGGGTAACTTAGAGAGCGCCTTCTTCTACATGATCCCCACTGCACGTTAAGGTTATCTGAGGAGGTCTGTCTCCAGTTACCACCGGTTCGTCTGGTGGCGACTCAGAGGTGGGCCTTCTCTGTAGCTGCTCCCGGGCTGTGGAATGCACTCCCAGCAGAAATCTGCAATCTGAATTCTTTATTGACCTTCAGGAGAGCCCATAAAACCTATCTGTTTGGCCTGGCCTTTCAGGGTTTTTTAATTAGTTTTAATTGTTTTAATGCTGTAACCTGCTTTTCAGGGATTTTTTAATTGTTCTGATTGTTTAATTGTTTTTTTTTATGATGTTTTAATTGTTAATTGATGTTTTATATTGTTTATATTTCTGTTTTAACTGTTATTGGTTTTAATGGTTTTGTTTTTAATTGTAAACTGCCCTGAGCCATTTTGGAAGGGTGGTATAAAAACTGAATGAATAAATAAATAAATAACAACAACTGTCATGGGGACAGAAACAGGGAAGTCACCCTTCAAGAAACCTGCAGCCAACTGAGAGCAAGGAGGGGGAAACATCCATCTGGAAAGCGCAAAAGCAGACTTGGTGTTCACATTGAACAATAAGGTAAAGGGTGCCGTCAAGTCGATTACAACTCCTGGAACCCACAGAGCGCTGTGGATTTCTTTGGTAGAATACAGGAGGGGTTTGCCATTGCCTCCTCCCGTGCAGTGTGAGATGATGCCTTTCAGCATCTTCCTATATCGCTGCTGCCCAATATAGTACCAGCAGGGATTCAAACCGGCAACCTTCTGCTTGAAGCATTTCCCCACTGCGCCACTTTCCTGGCACAGCAGAAAGTAGACACTTTCCCAAGCCTGCTTTTATTCAGACTTGAGAAAGTGTCTACATCCTGGAGAGATCATATGCAGCCAGGTCTCAATGAGTGCTAAAAGATCCAGCACCAAAAGCCAAACTACAGGCTCCTTCAGGCAGTAGTATATTCCAGATTCAACCAAAATCCAGCATGTTTTTCACACCCGGCTTTTAGTTTGCATCTCCTCTGGAATGGAGGTGTGCATTCACATATTGGCCAAATTTATCCCAAAGTCCCTGAGAGCTATCAGGGAGCACTTCATGCACAATTCGGGTAGCCCGATTTATATCTGGGGTTTAAAAAAATCTGCCTTTTGTGTCAGGGTTTTGTTTTTGTTTTTTGGCAATTTCAAACTCGCAGTAAAGCCTTGCAGAAAAACCATAGTAAAGCCCTGCTGTCTGGGAAAGCTCCAGCTGCTGGAGATGTAAAGAATCCTTACACATGAAGTTCAAGTATACTGTGTAAGTTTTTAGCGCCATCTGCTGCCACTCAGTGAAAAAGTCATGTCTTCTTTAAGTTAGAATAAAGGTAATCTTGAAAAGATACGGCATCAGCTTTTTCACAGGTTGGCAGCAGATGGTGCTAAGAACTTACACAACATACTTGAACTTCATGTGTAAGGATTTCTTACATCTCCTGCTGGAATTTGGTTGAAGTTGGAATACATCACCATCTGGAAGAGTCCTATGTGTTACATTAAGCCCATCATTAACACTGACAACTTAACTTTTCTTTCAAAAATAGCTGCTTGCAGGGGTGTGTGTGTCTGATCCAGCCTGGGATCATGACAGAAGTAGGGGATCCTTAAATGCTCCCATCAGCACCAATTCTAAACATAATCACCAGGCAGTAAGTCCCATTGACCTCAGAAGGACTGAATATACTAGATCTGGGCTATCAGAAATATAGGATGGCCTGAAAGGGCCATTCCCTCCCCATACCACATGGAGGCAGCTGACCATGCCCCAGATGGTATGGTAGTTAAAGGTAAACCCCTGGCGACTACAGAGCCCTGTGGTTGTCTTTGGTAGAATCCAGGAGGGGTTTACCATTGCCTTCTCCCACGCAGTATGAGATGATGCCTTTCAGCATCTTCCTATATCACTGCTGCCTAATATAGGTGTTTCCCATAGTCTGGGAAGCATAGTCTGGGGAACAGACCAATGGGGATTCAGACTGGCAACCTCTGGCTTGCTTATCAAGTCATTTCCCCACTGCACCATTAGGTGGCTAGGGGTTCTTTAATGCCTGACCCAGCACTGGTGTGAGGGATGCACCCTGGTTGGAGAAAATCCAGCACTCGGGAGAGGAGAGCTAGTCTTGTGGAAGCAAGCATGACTTGTCCCCTAAGCTAAGCAGGGTCTGCCCTGGTTACATTTGAATGGGAGACCACATATGAGCACTGCAAGATATTCCCTTCAGGGGATGAAGCCACTCTGGGAAGAGCAGAAGGTTCCAAGTTCCCTCCCTGGCAGCATCTCCAAGATAGGGCTGAGAGAGATTCCTGCCTGCAACCTTGGAGAAGCCGCTGCCAGTCTGTGAAGACAATACTGAGCTAGATAGACCTATGGTCTGACTCTGTATATGGCAGTTTCCTATGTTCCTAAAATTCTGGGAGGGTCTGTGGGGAGTCATGCAGAGAAGGCTGGGAACAGGCGCAGGGATGCCTGGGGACTGTAGTTCCTCCTAGAACTTCTCCCCTGCGTGACTCCCTGCCAGAGGTGCATCTAGATAATTTTAGGGCCTGGACCTAAAGGCCTTTGGAGGCCACCCACCCACCCAATATTTTAAACATATTTTTAATGTGACCACACCACCCGGGGCAGACTAAAAAGGATTAGGAGACCCCCAGGGGGTGTGGGGGCCCTGGACTTCTGCCCGGAAGACCAGGGGTAAGAGCGCCTCTGCTCCCCACCCTCCCCAAAGACCCTCCCAGCATTCTCTCCACCCACCCAGCCTCCCTCGCACCAGTGCTGGATCTCAGGAATGAAAGAACCCCCAACCACCGCACAACCTAGGCAATTGCCCCATGATCAGCTGCCTCCACATGGGGGAGGGAATGGTCCTATCTGGCCTTCCAATGTTTCTGATAGCCCAGACCTAGGAACATAGGGAGCTGCTATCTACTGAGGCAGTCCATAGATCCGTCTAGCTGAGTATTGTCTTCACGGACTGGCAGCGGCTTCTCCAAGGTTGAAGGCAAGAATCTCTCTCAGCCCTCTCTTGGAGATGCTGCCAGGGAGGGAACTTGGAACCTTTTGCTCTTCCCCGAGCGGCTCCATCCCCCCTGAGGGGAAGATCTTACAGTGCTCACACTTCTAGTCTCCCATTCATATGTAACCAGGGTGGACCCTGCTTAGCTAAGGGGACAAGTCATCCTTGCTACCACAAGACCATGGTTATACATGGTTAGGATTGCACTGTAATTGTGCCCTGAGGAGTTTACAGACTCGTCTTGTTTGTCACTGTCAAGTTCCATGCCCCTTGATGCTGTTGTATTCATAATCCTCACCATTTCCCAGAAATACATGGCCATCTCCCTTCGGTTCAACAACACAGCCCATATAAACAGATCACTCCAAGGGTTTGGAGAGAGCTCGGTGCGGTACATGGAATCTCCATTGGGTAACGATCCTTTACTCTTGGGCAGGGGAAGAAAGAGGCATGTCAGCATAGGGCAGCAAATATTTGCAGAAACACATTTGGCTTAGATCTGGCATTGTGTTTAAAAGCTATCCAAACCCTACGGCCAAAAGAAAACCCAACAACTCTCAAACTCCACCCCAAAGTTAGCCTCCGTGAAATGCCAATGTTTTGCTGAAAACCCAGTGCTCAAAATTAATCATTCCAAACAGCCATTCTTATCTCTATATCTAATTATCTTAGACGTACCCGTCGCTAATCCCATGTGTGGCAGCTCTCGCGAGAGTTCGCAAGTGTTGTGGGGGGGGGAGAGGAAAGAGAACATAAGGCCAATGGACAGGCCAGCAAACAGGCAGGGGGAGAGAAAGTGAGAGCGGTGGTGGCTGGTGGGGGAGAAAGCAGCAGTGGTGGTGGGGGTTGAAAACAGTGGTGGCTGGAAAAAGTGGCTGGCCAGGTGGCCAGCCAGAGACAAAAAACATTGGAGGAGGGGGAGAGGGGAGAGGAAGGGGGACCACTGAGAACAAGAGGCCGAGAATGAGGGCGGCGGGCCGAGAAAGAGGGAGAACTTGAGGCACAGATGCTTTGTGCCCAGGCCAGCTAGTATATGATTATTTAACCTGAAAATCTTGGAGCTTCCTGCAGTATACTTCTAAAATTAATACTATACAAAACACTGTCATAAAGCTTCTCTCTCAGGGGAAATATACAAGTCATACAGTAGACAACTATCCCCAAAACTTCACACGGTCCCTGCAGTCCCCATGCCTCCCAAGCCATCCTGCTAATCCCCCCAGTGCTCCCAGCATAACCACACAGAGAGAGCTGTGGATCCCACGGCAGCCTACCCCGGTCCCTTTGTGGCCAACAGGGTGCAGCCCCGTGTAGAAGGGGGCGCAGACATCCCCCAGCAGCTCATGCAGGATGTGTGCCACTTGGGGCAAGTGGCAGTCGAGCACAGATCGTTCCAAAAGCAAGCACTCCGGGGACGGGGCAGGCTCGGGGCCCGCAGCTTGGCGTCGCTCGAGAAGCTGGTGCAGCAGCGTGACTTCAGGGGCCCCTGCGTACAATTGCTCCAGCTGCCCCCAGGTCAAGAACTGTCCGACATCCAAGCCGTTCTCCACGAAGAGGCGCACGAGTGCCGGGCGGTCCCCGAGCAAGGCGTCACGCATTGGTTCCTCCAGTAGGCTCGGCTGCAGGAAATGGCAGAGCGGAGATGATGTAAGAGAGGATGGGGGTGGGTAGGGGGCAGAGGTGGGGAACCGTCTGTTAAACACAGAATCTGTTATTGACCCCTGCTAAGGGGGCAGAGGGGCACCTTTCAAAGTGGTGACTCTCTTATATTTAGCAGGGGGAGCACAATTGTCCCTATCTAACCCTAGCACAACATCCCCACCGTGGTTGTTGTTGGTTTCTGCCTCACATTTCTTTTTAGATTGCGATCACCTTGCGGACAGGGAACCATATTCTCATTCTCTCCCTCTCTCTCTCTCTTTCTCTCTCTGAACTTTTGTTGAAAAGTAGTATATAAATATCCATAGTAGTAGTGGTGGCAGCACCTAATGGCACAGCAGGGAAATGGCTTGACTACCAAGCCAGAGGCTGCCGGTTCGAATCCCTGCTGGTATGTTCCCCAGACTATGGGAAACTCCTATATCGGGCAGCAGCAATATAGGAAGATGCTGAAAGGCATCATCTCACACTGCGCAGGAGGAGGCAATGGTAAACCCCTCCTGTATTCTACCAAAGACAACCACAGGGCTCTCTGGTCGCCAGGAGTCAACACCGAATCAACGGCACACGTCACTTTTAGTAGCAGCAGCAATAGCATTTGTAGTACAGCTCATGAGAATGACTGCCCTAGATCGGCTTCCTTGTCCTTTTTTCAACCCATTAGTTCTAGCCCTGCCCTCAGAAGCAGCAGAGAACAAGCCTACTCCTTCTTCTAGGTGTCAGCCCTTCAGAAATTTGAAGATGGCCATCATCGTATCTCCTCTTCTCCAGACTAAACAGAATCCCTCATAGGACTTGGTTTCCAGTCCCCTCACCTTCCTCTGAACTAGTTCCAATTTATCAATGTCTTTCTTAAAATGTGGTGACCAGAACTGGGTATGGTATTCCAAGTGGCTCATGCAGCCCCCTTGCTGGTCCACAAGGATTTCTTCCAGCCCTTCTCTGCTTCCTTCTCATGTTCCCATTGGGCCTCCTTCCGCACCATGTTTGAAAGTCCCCCCTTCCCTCCTCGCAGTCCCCTCCTGACCCACCTCCCAGACGATGTCCCCTCGGAACAGCTCGGTGCTGGCAATGTCCACCCGGTTCCAGGCGACAGCCAGACGCAGCTCATCCAAGTAGCAGGTGGCCTCCCTTGACCGCCTGCAGGCTGCAAGGAGGGGAGGAAAAGAGAGACTCCGTTAGTTTAGGACAGTTCTGGCTTCCTCTCATGTGAAGCTTGAAGCACCGTCCATACGGCTACCCTGCTGAAGCCCCCAATGATCCACCGCCTGAGGCAACCACCTCATCCCACCTCATGAAAGGGTTGCTTTGGGAAAGAATTAGGGCCAGAGATGTCAGAGCTACATGAATGCATCTCAGACTTGGTGTTTGTTTGTTTGTTTTTGCTACAAGCAGACGTGCGAGGGAGGGGACCTGCATTAGGGCCTTTTTGAAAACCCTTTCTCCCCACTCCAGGGCCATGATCCAAATTACCACCCTGCCGAAGCTGCTCTAAGCAGTGGAGCCATGAGGGAGCAGTCCGGGGTGGGCTGCCCTGCCCCTGCTGCTCAGCCACTGCCACAGCTGCCAACGCATGTGCGGTAGGGAGAGAAGGGGCATCCTGTGCATGTGGTGGTGGTGGGGGAAGGCACATATCTGTACGTATGTACCAAAAGGAAGCAGTTTTTGCAAGCACACCCAAGAGTCAGCGAGGGAAGGGTCTGTGTAATGGGGGCCTAGATGTCCCCCCACAAGTGTAAGACTATATCAGAGCGGAACCTATCAGAGGTGGCCCGTGAGGGCAGCGCCAGTGTAAGTGGTGAGGGGCGGTGTGGGAGGTACCTTTAAAAATCATCACCTCAGTACCTCTGTGAGCCCCCATGAGCAGTGGCACGCCACCTGAGAGATCTTGTGCCGAGCCTGCTCCACCTACCACACAAATGACGGCTGCACGTGGGCAGAGGCCAGAAGAGTGCCCTGGGTGGAGCAGGCTGGGTGCAAGAGGCCAGGCAGAGCGCTGCTGCTGCTGCTCGTGGGGGCTTGCAGGTCCGGGCAGTACCGAGGTCATGGGTTTTTAAAGGTACTCCTGCCGCCCTTCGCTGCTCACCCTGTTGCTGCCCTCACAGGCCATCTCTGGAACATACATGTGTGAAGAGGTGGAGGCAGCCATCACGGTCATGGCTGAGCAGTGGGTTCAGGGCAGCAGACAACAGGCTGCTCGCTCAGGGAGGCGGCTGCAGTCACCACCCCCACCATGAGCAGTGGGGATAAAAGGGGTGCTGGGGGGCCCTGCTGAGTGCCAGATAACAGCTCTGCCCTTGGGAGAGTGCCACCTGCTGGCAATAAGAATTTTTACCACAGGCTTTATGACTGGGGGATTGTCAATGTGTTTGGTCTGGCAAGTCGCTGGTCTTGCAGAAGTCTCCCCCCAAATAAGTTAATTTTTTAAAAAAAGAAAATTCAATTTCTTGCCTGGGAAATTGCCAAAATTCCCACAATGGCCAAAGGCTATTGGCCAAAAGGGGCCAGAGAAAGAGCAGGGAGCAAGCAGCATGAACAGTGCATGGGGGAGAATCACAAGCAATGGAGAGGAATCCCATGAAAACAAGACCAATGTGAATGGCCCCCAGGTTTCTCCAAAGTATCTTTACAGCGCTTATATGCGGCTAATAGATGCCCTCCTGACTTTACCCCACTTAGTTCTGCAGTAAAGCCCGCCAAAGGCCGAGCAGAATGAGGGGGTGAAATTGTATGTGCCACTATAGACTGCTGGTGGCAGAATGCCATTTTTGAAAAGTCCCCCACGGTTGAGAAGGGGAAAAAAGATATCCTCCCTGTATGTAAAAAAAAAAACCACCCTAGCTCATCAGATTGAAAAGTTCTATCCCAGCCCACTTTCTCCCTGATATGCTAGTTTTTCACTTGCAGAGAGGCTTTTTTCTTGGTTTTTTACACAGTGGATCATTAAAAAATGAGTCTCCTTCCACAGTCTGAAGTGATACAATTCATTCTACCAACTCAGGATTCTAACATCACATGGAAGACCAAGTTATTGCTAACTTTAATTAAAAAGTCTGGTTCAGAGGTCCATATCTGCCAACATGCCCCTATTTTCCCATTTAGGTGAATGGGAAAATAGGGACATGTTGGCAGGCATGGATGTCAAGACCGAGGACTAAGGTCAGGGTTACAGGAAGCATCATTGATCAGAACTAGGGTTAATTCTTTAAAACTTGTATACCCCACTTTTCTGCTTATATACGAAGCACTTTACAAATAACAATCCAATATGTGAAAGAAGCTGATGAAAGTGGGGAACCATGAAGTCTGTTATGTATGACCCCTATAAGAGCCAAAGCCAGAGGGTCCCAGGATAAGAACAGCCATATAAGAGAACCAGAGGGACAGTTTTAGTTTTGTAGCAGCATCTGTGTGAGTGGTCTGCATACTTTCTTTAGGGGCCTCAATAGTCCTAGATCCAAATGGACCAGAAACTAGATGCAGTCATTTGGCTGAGCCATTTGGCTCAGATAAGCTGTGCTTAGTTCTTGCCGATATCTTTCTTTCACCCATCTAAGTTTCATGCATTGAGCTTTTCAAGTGAGTTGTGAGAAGAGGTGGGTTGTGATGCTTTACATATGCTCTACATATTCAGGGCAAGTTGCCTCTATATTAGGATACCTACCTTTCACCAGAGCTTTAAGCAGAATAGTTTCAAACTCCTCCAGACCCTCGTGATCTGAATAGACAGTCACCAGTTCGCGTAGAGCTCCAATGCGTTCCACCTGGTGGGAAGAAGCATCGAGAGACCTCAGAAAAAGAGCAGACCCCCCCACCCCGCAACAGATTTCCAAGGATCCTCTCCTGCAAGGATAGAGCCTCTGGGGTTACGGGAGGAGAATTTTGGAATCCCATGTGGAATAGGAAGGAATCAGAGTTTATTCCAGAGTTCTGCGGAACCCATAGAGAAGGGGGGGGCAATTCAGAAGTCCCACCTCCTCTGCCAAGTCCTCCAGCTCATTGTCAGGGAACTTCCCATGCATCTTCTTCATTGCCAGGGTCTTCAGAGGCTCTCCAGGCTGCGTCTCTTCCAGCAACTCAGCCAAGCAGTCAGCTGCGCCCCCAGAACCTGCCAAGAGCAGGCAGGGAATGGAGGCACACACAGCCTCAGACACACGCTGGAGAAATTAACAGGGGTTGGTGTGAGAAGATAAATCTCTGAGGAACTCACCAAACAGTCACCTCCTAAGGACTCTTCCTCACATGTGGCCCGCCCTGGCTCCTTCTCCACAATGTCCTCACCAAAAGCTTCTAACAAGCCCTCTTTGCACACCTGTCCACACACACACACACACACACACACACACACACACACACACACACACACACACACTGTGAAGGCCTCTCCTCGGCATCCTCCCCTCTCAAAGCCCTTCCAGCTGCTCTCCTAACACATACTGTCTCCATTAAATTTGTCTCCATCCCTGCTCCCACCAATGGTTTTCCTCATCATATTTATCCTCACATGGCCTCCTTGTTCATCCTAATCAGCCCCTCAGCCGCAACACCTCTCTCCTCATCTCTCATTATTCCCCCATGCTAAATTCACCCATCCAACTCTTTCTCCCCCCCCCTTCCTCCTCAGTGTGGGGATTCCGCCATCTCCCGGGTTTCTTTTTGCTGCATGGGCTCCACATTCACTATTGGGTCTGTCTCCAGTGTAAAGAGGGTTGCCAGCTCCAATTAAAGCTGTTCCTGGGGATTCCTCCCCGCCAGTGTTCCCTCTAACAGGGATTTCCAGATGATGTTGACTACAGCTCCCATAATCCCCAAGCAAAGGCACTGTAGCTGGGGATTGTGGGAGTTGTAGTCAACAACATCTGGGAATCCGTGTTAGAGGGAGCACTGCTCCCCGCCCCAACATTCTTCACAATATCAAGCCATTAACATCTCCAGGTTTGCTTTCAATAGTGACCTGGAGATGGATGCCAATTCCTGGAGACTCCAGGCCAATCCTGGAGGTTTGGGAATCCTAAATGTAGACCCTCTTCATTCTCTGATGGCTCATTTTGATTTCCAGCAGCACCTCTTGGCTGTGACACATCACTCCATTGCCCTTTTCTTATGCCCACTATCATCCTTCTGGTGTTTATCCCTCTCCACATTTCCTTGCTCTTTGCCTGTGTCCCTCACAAGCCCTCCTCCACAAACCCTTCTCAAGAGTATCATTCCACACCCATTACCTTGAACATTGCTGAATCCCCACTGATGAGCAGCACTAACACAGGAATTTCAATGCTCCCGACACCTGGGGTGGGGGGATGGAAGGGACGAGATTGGGAAATTAGGCAAGGTAGTGGAGGCCTGAGAGGTCTAGCACTAGAAGCATAATGTGGAGGCAACAAAGGATTCAAAATCTGGGGTACTAGGGAAAAATGCAATGGAAGAAGGTTAGCATAGAAGTCCAAGGCATAGAAGTGTAGCACCAGATAATCCATAGAATGTTTGGTGAATGAATACTAACTAATGATATTGCTAATTCTGGTCCTCTTTATCTGGGCTGTACCACACAAAAATCTACATAAACAATACCTACACCCACACAAAGCTATAGTAGATGTCAGGGAGAAGAGTTCTAGTACAGCTTTTTGTTTAGGGTTTTTAGTGATTAGCCACCCTTCCCTCTCAAGAGTTAACCGGAAGTGAACCCTGTCTTGACTGACAGATTGGTGAACTCCAGAGCTCAACCAATCAGCATACCAGGTGGGTGGGACCTAGAGAGCCGTTGGCAGGAAGAAGGGATTTCTTTGTTAGAAGAAGCTTGGCTGGAGGTGAAGAGGAGGACATGTGGCCATAAAGGATGGCTACAGGAAAATGACTCTGTAGATCCTGGAAAGCCAGGAGGGCAGGAAGCTTGAATTCTCAACCAGAGTTTGGTGAGTTCAAGAAAAGGAAGCCTGGGTTTTTACTTCAGGAAGTTTAGTCTAGGGAAAAGTTTCTTTAGTCAGACTTTGTGTTAGACTTTCTGTTTCTTTGGTGTGTTTTGCATATTCCTGATACTGTTCTATTACAGTTTACCTACAACATGATTAAAATAAGAAACACTAGCCTATGCTCCATACACCTAGGGCGTAGCAAAAGACTCTGTATGCATGTAAGTATGCTTTTGCATTTTCCTACATACATGTTCTTTGCAACTGGGTAACCAAGATATTTAAAGTGTGGTGCTCCATCATTTGGGGTGCTTTTGAAGTATTCTTGTAACCTACTGAATATTTTTAACTTTAACTAAAAGCTGAGTATGCCTTAGATGGAAGCAATCTGTAGAGCTTGAATAAAACTGGTTTCCCCCCTTTTCTCTGTCTTTCTTTTACAAGCCTCTCCAAGTTGGTTTTTAACTCCGGAAAGGGGAGGGCTAAAGGGGGATTTCTCAGGTGCAAACACATCTCCTTGGGCGTTCAGCAGCTATCAGTTTTCTCACCACATGTAGGTTTGCACGTGGAAGATTCCAGTACTTTTCCAATAGCAAAATAAAAAGAGTTTCCCCTGGGATTCCACCCCAAGCCCAGGGGAGTTCAAGCTCTGTTGATAAGTGGGTGGCGGCGGCAGCCATTTTTGAACCTAGCAAGAACATGGAAGAGTTTTAGGGGAAGCCTAGCCAGGCAACTCTGCAGGGATGATTCAGCATTTCCTTCCCTCACGTGAGCTTGCTTTGAGACAAAGGCTTCAATTCACTCCAGGGTTACAATCCTAAACATTCTTACAAGAAAGCAAATCCCACTAAATTCAGAGGGACATTTCTGAATGAACATGCTATGTGTTGTGTTGTATAAGAATCATGGTGAAACAGGGACAGGTGCCATTTGTGGGTAACTAGTTTGGGAGCCATACTATGATGCTGAACTGTCAGGACTCCACCTGTGCTTGGACCCCAAGGAAGCCCTCTTGGTAGAAGACCAAGCCACAGCCAAGACCTCCAACCCTGAATGGAGCACTCCCCCACCCCTCACACCAGGTCCTATGGATGCACCAGAGCCCACTCCTTCAATAGCCCTCCCCCACCAGCAGAATCCAAGCATCCCAAGGATCCAACGCCCCTCAGTAAAACCCCTGTCCCATTGCTAGGACCTCTGCCATCACCCCTGGAACCCAAGGAGTGGAGGTGATACAGAGTGAGGGCAAAACTCCAGCACTGGAGGTGGAGTGCCTGCCTGGGTTTACTTACAGGGAAGCCAGTTCTGAGGTTCCAGGAAGGGTTAGGACTCCTGCTCATACAATTCTGCCCTTCACGGGTGCGGCCGCTCTCTTCTGAGCTCCTCTTGTCTCCAGCTCTGACAGTGTGGCCTTGTTGTGCCGCCTTATTGCCTTTCTGTCCTGCGGCCCTGCTGCCTGGTAGGGATGTGCACGGACTGGTCCAGAGGCCATCATAGAGGCTTCCAAACCGGTTCGAACTTGGGCCAGTCTGGTGGTCCAGCACCGGTGGAGGGGTCTCCTTTTAAGGGTGGTGGGGTTTGCATTTATCCCTCCTGCCGCTTTCCCCCCGCCGGCATTTCGTTTTTGCGAAATGCTTCTGGAGCCGCCCCTGCCCCCGTTATTGTCCAGAAATACCGGAAGTAACGATTGAACATGTGCCTGCCACCGCGCGCATGAGCCCGCCATGCACATCACATGCTGCGTGTGCACGCTGAGCGCGTGACGTGCGCACGCAATGTGCAACGTGCGCGGCAGGAGCATGTGTGGCGGCGACAGGCACGCCGGCACGGTGGCAGGTGCATGCACAATCATTACTTCCGGTATTTCCGGACCATAATGAGGGCAGGGCCGGCAGAGAGACCCCCGCTGGCGCCAGACCATGCCTAACTGTGGTTCCGTGCACATCCCTACTGCCTGGTCACTCTGATGCCTAACCTAGGCTCCCTCACCCACCAAATCTGGCACAGGCAGATGGGAGCCATAGTAAATGTGCATGAGGGGGAAGTGTTACTTATCATCAAGACTGAACAGCCTTTTTGTGTGGTGAACAGGGAAGGAACTGGGGGAGGCATTCAATCACAAAGAGTAACATTATTAGGAGTAACCATGGTGAGCACTGGGAGTGTCATCCTTGTGTGGGGGAAGTCTCTCACCTCCAGCTCCTACTTTCTGCTGGGCTATGTAGCGTTCCAAGCGAGCACGGAAGGAGGCCTCTCCACCTGCCCTGCCCTGCGTCCCATTGTCTACCAAGAAGAAGGCCGAATGGTTGGCGTCTAGAGGGCAAAAAGGGCTGACAGGAGTCGTCCGAGGGTAGCGTGCTGGGAATGATCCCTTCCGGAAGGAAAAAAGGAGGAGAAAATGAACGCGTCCCTCTGAATACCCTTGTTCAGTCTTCTACAGCAATGCCTCTCCCATCCTCTGTGTGTCCCCTTTGCACCAGCCAGCCATTTCCTCTGCCTCTCCCCATACCTTGGGGTTCACAAGACAACGTCGCTGCTCAACAATGCCCCATGGAGCAATGCCCATAGCCACCACATGGGTGCTGGGGTTGGTACTGGCCGTGGTGTGGTCCCTGACAGCTTCCCCAACATGCCGGCCAACACCAGCCTGGAGTCCACCAGTCATAATCCAGGCACCTAGAGGGAGTGGGAGAAGTGGAAGAGATTGTGGTAAGGGCATGCTTAAAAAATATAAGATAAATGGTGTTTTCGGGTATTTGTTAGGTCATTCTAAGCAGTCAGTGCATCCCTGAACCTTAACCCCCACTCCAACTCTTAAGTGGGACCCTTGATATTGTTGCTAATTTGTAGTTGTGAAATGGCCATACAAGAATGAGAAAGATAATAACTTCACTTGGGGGGCAACCTACTGGCCATGATCATCCCTGCTCCCCATATATACGACTGAGGGAGAGAGAGTGCCAGTGTGGTGTAGTGGTTAGAGTGCTGGACTAGGACCGGGGACACCTGAGTTCAAATCCCCATTCAGCCATGAGACTTGCTGGGTGACTCTGGGCCAGCCACTTCTCTCTCAGCATAACCTACTTCACAGGGTTGTTGTGAGGAGAAACTGAAGTATGTAGTACACTGCTCTGGGCTCCTTGGAGGAAGAGCAGGATATAAAATGTGAAATAAATAAATAAATAAATAAATGAAAACTGATCTCACAAAGGTCACATACACAGGGCCCTGCCCAACACAATATCCCTCTGAGTGTCCACACCCTCTACCTCAAGCACCCACACCCACAGAGACAACTTGAAGTAATTTCTTTGATAGTCTGTCTTGCTATTATAAAAATACCCAGAAATATCACTCGCTTGATCTCTCTCACACACACATAAAGCAAGAAATACCACCCAGAGGTACACACCACCTATAGCTTCAGGCATACATACAACTTTCCTTTCCAATAATTATTTATTATTATTATTATTATTATTATTATTATTATTATTATTATTATTATTATTATTATTAATTCGATTTCTATACCACCCTTCCAAAAATAGCTCAGGGCGGTTTACATAGAAAAATAATAAATAAATAAGATGGATCCCTGTCACCAAAGGGCTCACAATCTAAAAAGAATCATAAGATAAACACCAGCAACAGTCACTGGAGATACTGTGCTGGGGGTGGATAGGGCCAATTACTCTCCCCCTTCCAAGCACCTTCCAAAATACAGTCCTGCCTCCACTTGTGAAATTATGTCACAAAACCATGTCTTGTCTGGATACACTTGTGCATGCATAGACACACAAACACACAGCCTCCAAAGCACGCAGAGCTTCTTATTATGCAAGCACCATAGGGCCTGCATAGTTAAGGTGAGGTAAAAACTGGATCCCACCATTATATTCTATCATTCACAAAATCTAAATGAGTCATCCAAACTACATTAAATTTGTCATGCATGAACTAGGTGAAAAATGCCACCATCTCTCCAAATTTAATGCAGATTCGTTGAAAAATGACTGACATATGTTAGTTTGAAAATGGACCACAAGAAACTGATTTCATGTGTTGGTGACTTATAATTGACCCAGGCTAGCCTACCTTTCTTTTTCTGTTTTGTTTTTCTTTCCCATTTAAATGTGTCAACAAATTTAGATCCCTGATAGAATGTGGGGTTTTGTTTTGTTTTTGGGGAAAATATTTTCAGTATTTCTTAGGATATTAGCCTCTGACGTTCCCATTATATCCGGGTGATCATGTCCTGGCACAGACCATAGCACATGTTTAGTGGTCTGACTGACTTCTCAGCAACAGTCTTTTCCTTCAGGAAAGATGGTTGCCGTATCTATAATATTGAGTGAATGATGCGGACCAAATGAGCCATCATAGCAAACTGAGCTGTTTGACTAACTTGACCCTTGTTCAGAGCAGAAACTGCTGGCTAGGTTAGACATTCTACAGGGACAAAATGTACCTCTAGAAGAGACAACCCTTTAGTTTTGGGGGTGGATTATTACTGTTTTTGGATCCCTTCCAGTTTTAATCTACCCCTGTTATTTGAAATTGCACAAATGGGCAGGCCTGTAACCAGCCTCAAAAAAATTTTTGGAGGGATTGCAGAAGTCAGGGGAAGCAGGTTATAAAATGTTCAGTGAAAACAGTCAGTGAGGCTGGGGAGGAAAGATAATTTTTTGTTGTGACAGGTACACACCATGCCACCAGCTGGCTAAGGGCCTGCAAATGGGCACAGAGTTGTGTGGAGTGTTGTATTCTATCTAGCAGTCTTTTATGTTTTGTCAGTTAGAAGTTTGTCCCTGTGGGGAGAATATAGAGAGTGTGAGAGGTGTGAGAGGTGAAGTCAAAATGAAAAGGGAGGGAAAGGAGAAGGAGAAAAATTGAGTCGTTTCTGAACAAAACTTAGTTAAACAAACATAAGATAACTTTGTGTTTATGAGGGAAGCAGTTATAAATTTATATCCTGCTCAGAGGAAGAGCGGGATATAAATTTAAGTAAGTAAGTAAGTAAATATAACAAGTGTACAATGCAAAATCTGTGCACATGAACCTTCGCATCAGTGCAGATCAAGGCACTGCATTTAAACTAGTCAGGAAGTCTAGATCCTCTATTAACAAATCCAAAGTTCTGCAGTCAGAAATGTCACGTTTCTGTCTAGAGTAAACTATGTACTGTATATTTATTACATTTCTATGCCAGCCTTCTTCCAAGGAGATAGGGCAGCATCCACAGTGTCCCCCGCATTTTATCCTCACAACAACTGTGCAAAGTATGTGAGGCTAAGCGATAGTAAGGCTCAACACACGATCTGTGTGTAGAGCCTGGGAGGGTTCTCCGTCACGGAGCCGATAGGGGCTGCAGGGATCGGGGGCTGCCTGGCCCCTGGAAGTTCCAGGATGCTCTGCACGAGTGCAGGGACATCCTGGGGAGACCCCCGACACTAGGAGGCTGGTTTTAGCCTCCCAGCGGGGGACTCATCATGAGCTGCCACGGTGCGGAGCCGTACTGTGGCGACTCACAAGCGGGAAAATGGGGTTAGCGGAGCACTCGCTCCGTTAACCCCATTTAAGGGGAGGGCTTCTTTGGCGGGATAGCCGCCAGAGAAACACCAGGCTCACCCATGAGCCCGGTGATTCTCACGATGGGAGAAAACCAGGCTGGGCTTATTTAGCTCGTTTTTCTCCCATAGTGAGACTAGAGACTGGCGTAAGATTGTCCAGTGAGCTTTGTGAGTGAATAAAGATTTGAATCTGAGTCTTCTTCAGCACTATTACACGATACTGTTTATTCTCTTATTCTAATTTATCACTCATTTGGAAATATTTGTTCCAATTTATGTTTTATTGGTTTGGCACAGATTGAGAAAGGAAGACTGAAACTCAGAGATTGGGGATTAAAATAATTCTTAATTTGTAAACTGGATCTAAAGCCTGTACATTTCTCCTGCCTGCCTTTTTTTCTTGAAACCCTGTAGTTATTCAAAAAAATGAAAATGAAAATGAAAACAGTTTTTAAAAGCCATCTCAATAGGCAACTCTCTCGTTCTTCCCTTCCCACATTATTGTGTATAAAATGTAAGCCTTCCCAGTCTAATCTTAGAGTGATGTATGGCATTTATATTGGTGTACATTCCCTGTCAGTGAGAAATTCCAGGAATAGAGCTACTCAGATTTAGCTTTCTTTGGAGGGTAGGAAATGGAAGGCATTTTTTGTTTTTTCTCTTTGCCTGACTTCCCAAACCAAACACTGCCCAAACCCGGAAGGACTTGCATACCAGAATATGTATTCACTATTATTGCCACCCCACCTCCTTTTGTATTTAACCATGTTTGATCCCATTGCTGCTTGCTTTTGTAATAAAGCAGATGCTGCTTTATTAAAAGTACCTCCTTTTGTACACAACCATGTTTTCTCCCATTGCTGGGAGAAAACACAACTGTGTGTTCTCCCACTGCTGCTTGCTTTTGTAATAAGGCAACACTTGCTTTATTTAAAAATATAGATGTAGAGCATAAGTGCAAGTACACAGCAGGCACTCCTACAAGGTAGCAGATCTGTGTACACACACACACACACACACACACAGAGCAGGAATCTTCTCCAAACTTTGATGGCTACCTCATTTAAACACAAGGCAGAGATTACTAACTATCTACCAATAGCTCCCACTGAGGAAACATCAACCAACCATTACGGACTATTAACCAGCAATCTCCCTAACAAAAGGAAATGATTAACACTGTCCTCTTACAGGTTACTGCGTAAGATCAACGGGTAAGATCAGATGCAAAGGCCCTCACTCTAGTTCAGGGTTGCAAGCTCTGGTGTCCACACTGGCTGGACAAACATGTGGTGACCCATGAGAATGAATTGTATAACACCAACTCTAAAATTCCCAAGATCGCTAGAATGCAAATGGACCACACAGGAAGGAAAGAAAGGCCCCTTACCTGTGCTCTGAGCTGCTTTAACCAGCCCTTTCCGCAGTACGTCCTTCAGCCAGGCCCTCACTCGCACCTCACCTTCACCTCCCACCACAGATACCACCAGGTTGGGGCGTGGGATTTTCCAGTGATGTGTTACCAGGGCGTAGGCTGCCGCAGGGTCCGAAGTGTCTGACAGGCGAATGAACTGATTTAAAGATAGCACAGAGAGAAGGGTGAAAAGGTGGTCCTCAGGTCCTGACCCATGGCTCCCCTCCCTGTCCTTCACTATGCCAGCACAGAACATAAGAACAGCCCTGCTGGATCAGGCACAAGGCCCATCTAGTCCAGCATCCTGTTTCACACAGTGGCCCACCAGATGCCTCTGGGGAGCCCACAGGCAAGAGGTATATGTATGCCCTCTCTCCTGCTGCTGTTACGCTGCAACTGGTATTGAAAGGCATTGTGCCTCTGAGACTGGAGGTGGCCCACAGCCACCAGACTAGTAGCCATTGATAGACTTTCTTGAAGGGTAGACCACTGATAAACCATAGGCAGTGGCACTCTTTGGACCGGACTTCCAGGCAGAGTTCCAATCCCCTGCAGGCCTGGGGGGCCTCCAAATGCTGAACAGCCTACTAATTTAAGTGGCAGGATTGTCGTTGCAAAATGTGGTATCTCTCTGCAAGTCAGTGGGAAATATATTTTTCAGAATCTCTTCTAAAAATATATTCTAAGAAGTTTCCATGCTTTCCCTGAGCATATTCTGGTGTAAAAAAAATAGTGCATTGCAATTTATCTGGCGATGGCGATGTGTGCAGTGTGTGTGTGTGTGGGGGGAGAGATCTTTAGGTCCAGGCTCCTAGGTGCACCTCTGACCATAGGTTCAAATTGTCCCCTATTTTTCTGGAATCTGTCCCTGGTTCATCTTTTTTGTTGTTGTTGTTGTCCCTGTCTTTGCCTTTTGAGGATGCATTGTTAACATTTTGATAAGGTAAATCACTAAAACTGTCCTTCGGGGTTCAGTTCCCTCCCCAGGGTGTCTAGAACTTAAATCTCAGAGAGGGAGCAAACTGTCGCTGATGCTCCTACGTATAAACACATATATGTTTAGAATGGGTTGGTTCAAATAAACAGAGGTTGCTACACGCGATAATGTTGGTGCCATGGTAAGATGTGCCCACCCCAACATCACTACAAGACATGTCGACGTGACCCTGGGTTTTGTAGGGCATGTAGAGGGGTGATTCCGATGAACACCCCTCATACGCAATTAAAGGATATGCCAAGATTGCATTGGCATATCTTTTAGTGACATTGGGGCAGGTGCATTCTTGCTGCCGCTGCGGCCCTGACATTATTGGGTGTGGCAGTGGCTACCAACTCATTGAGCCAACTCATTATGTTGCCATGTACTGCACAGGCAGATGGTACTAGAGGGGAGCAGGTGGGGAGGCCATGCTCCGCAGACTAGCCCACCTCTTCCTGAGTCCCCCATCCATTGGTGAATCATAAATTGGAAATTAAAACAAGTATGCAGTTCTAAGCATGCTTGCTTGATAGTTAACTTCATCAAAATGGATAGTGCTTAATTAAAGATGATGGGACATAAATATGATGGGACCTACTTCACAGGGTTGTTGTGAGGAGAAACTTAAGTATGTAGTAGCTCCTTGGAGGAAGAGCAGCATATAAAATGAATGTGTGTGTGTATACATACACAGTATATACACCCTTATGTCTCATTTCAGAAATCTAACATCCCACAAGGAATACACTTTGCCTTATTTTGTGTTGTCCCCCGTGTGTGTGTGTGTGTGTGTGTGTGTGTGTGTGTGTGTGTGTTTTGTGTGTGTATAGAGAGAGATACCGTTCTGGCGCCACTGTTGAGTACACAGTCTGCAATGTCACCTGTCACCTGCTGGTGAGGCTCATTTTGAACCGCTAATTACAGATTGTAGGACAATTATTAATTTTCCCTCCTAGCATATCTTTAACCTCAAGAACAAACAGCCTTCTTGGCTGTTAAAGTAACGAAGGTCTGGCTAATGCAATATAAATCAGCACAGCACAGCCAGAGCCTAAAAATGTGTAATGGGGTAGGGGACTTCAGCAGAGTATAAGAATCGAGTGTTACAAGCATGCCCCTATTTTTGTCAGTGAAATGCTGGAACAGATCTACTGCACCAAACCAACAGGACTATCAGGGGCAGATCTACCATTAGGCAACCACGTGTAGAGCACACAGGAGTTGCTCAATGGGACCATCAGGGTGCGGGTCTACTTAGTGGGGCCAAGGCCAGAGGAGTTGTGCACTGCCTGCCTTCGCAGCTGCCTGCCTATCTCCCTGCCTTATATTACAGAGCCAGGAAATAAAGCTGTCCTGGCTTAGGAGAGGCACCCCAGTCTCATCCCACAATCCTCCAACCTAGGGTTGCCAGTCTTCCACGATTGGCCTGGAATCTGCAGAAACTGGCATCAAATTCCAGGTCACTACTGAAAGCAACCATGGAGATGACGACGACATCATGTTGTGAAGACTTAGGGGGAAATATTGGAGGAAACAGTCTCCAGGGATAGCTTCAGTCAGAGCTGCCAACAACCCTAACCCTGAGTAGATGAGCTTAGCTTTTCGCACCTGAAAGACTGACTCACCTTGCTGGGCCTGCGCCCGGCGCCCACAAATTCCACCTCCCCATAGGCATCAGTGGGCCGCTCTGTCGTGTGCTGGGCTGACTGCCACTTGCTGACAATGGCTGCTCCAAAGGCATCCTCTGTGGCGACGGAGACGTGGTTGTTGCGAGGGCTCCCACACTGGCACAGGCAGGGGGCACTGCAGAAGGCGGGAGCACAGAGAAGAGATCTCAAGAAGGGCATTGCCCCAGGGGCGTGGCTATAACTGAGCGAAAGGGTTCAAAGAACACGGGCCCCCAGCTCCATCCCTCTCTATTTTCTTCATTATCTCCCTCACTCTGGGGGGCCACCAGAGAGAGGGATGAACACGGGCCCCCTCTTCCTTAGCTACACCCCACCAGAACCCATAGACAGAGGCCTCTTTCCCCCCCCTCCCTTTGGACCCTTGCCATCTTTTGATACTTGGGCCATCAACAGCCCCTGGCACTTGATACGAAAAAATATATAGATTGATGTTAAGATGCATTGCAAGACCTCTGGTGACCGTATCGGTCTCTGGTGATTCAAATGTCCCTAGGCCTATTTCCCAGAATCAGCCTCTATTTCCTGATACCTGTTACTGTTCCTAATTTGTCTCTATATTTAGACTGCTTTCCAAAGGGAAGAACGCTTAGGAGATCACCATGTCTGTATGTGTGTGTGTTCACGCGTCCCCTTCTAATAACGGTTTTGCGTGCAGTTCAGTTCAAGTGAAATTCACCACACACGGGAGAGAGTAATAGGGGACCTCCATGGGGTGGTTTTTGTTTGTTTGTTTGTTTGTTTGTTTGGCTGATCCGCTATGTTGGTGGCCACTCAAAGTATAGACAGCATCCCTTTGTAAGCCATGTGCTAACAGACACAAACCAGATTCACAGCACATGGGAGGGAGCTAAGAGTCACCATGACAAAAGAAGGCAAAAGTAAACTCCAGGAAGTATTTCTATTTAGAACTACTTCTGAGGAAATGTTTCTTAATTATTTTATTTAGCACACATGCTTTGTAAGGCCATGTATGCTGATGATGCAGTAACAAGAAGAATAAGAATATTAAAAGTCCCTCTCACTAGAAATCCTCTTGGTTCCCTCCCTGATTAGGTTTAGACGAACACTCAAGAGCTGGCGTTTTTTAGCAGGCGTTTTTAGCAGGCTCCAACCACGGTTTGAGCCCCGGTTCGAAGATTGGTTCGAGCCCTAGCGGGGAGCGGAGCGGGAGCTTAAAGAAAGAGGAGAGCAGGTCTTTACCTACTCTCCGCTGCCCCACGCAGCTTCCTGCTGGGACAGCACTCGGCCCAAGTACTCCCACACAGCGCCAGCACACACATGGCACCCACAGAGCTGAAGAGGTTTATTTTGAACATTCAGGTGTAATTACACATTATAGGATAATTAAGTCTCTGGTATCATGCCCTCCTTGTTTTTACATTATATGACTGGATCCAGCCTGTAATTAGGTTAATTCAAGATATAATTAGGTTAATTAGAGATTTATATATCAGGCAGTATAAAAATATGATAAATAAATAATAAATAATTCTGTTTGGGTTGTCTAAACACAAAATGCCAGTGTGCTGCTTCCTCTCCACGTCACGCATAACTACCTGCCAAGATCTTAGCCCAGTTTTAGGGATATTTGCTTGGAAGTAAGTCCCACTCAGTTCTATGGTACTTGCTCCCAGGTAAGGTCCTAGGGTGCATACATACTAGGCTGCAGCCTCTGTATTGCGGAGTGCATTTTGAAGAGCAGCTCTTCCAGCATCAGCATGAAGAGATCCAATGTGAGATTAAACCTTCTTTAAGTTTAAGACGGAAAGGAAAAGGTAAGTGCTATGGTCAGTGAACTATCCAGTTTACTAACACACCCAGTTTCCTTCATGAACCTGAGCAGAAAGGCTTGTTGCAGAAGGCAGCACACAGCAGGCAGAGAAGTGTTTTCACCAGTTTGCAATGTGGGGTTAGGATATGCGCAGCCGAGGTATTGATTCTTGGTGTGGGAATAAGAGTGTTACAAGTAGATGTGTGTAAGTATCCCTAGTTTTATTTGCAAAATGTTGCGGGGTATGTAATCAGAGAGTGGGGGAGAGTAACACAGGAAGATAGGAAGTTGTCATATACTCATATATACTCATCATCCAGATTACATCACAGGGACATAGGAACCTGCCTTCTACTAAGTGAGAACATTGGTCCATCAAGCTCAGTATTGTCTACACAGACTGGCAGCAGCTTCACCAAGGTTGCAGGCAGGAGTCTCTCTCAGCCCTCCCTTGGAGATGCTGACAGGGAGCGAATTTAGAACCTTCAGATGCTCTTCCCAGAGTGGCCCCATCCCCTAAGGGGAATATCTTACGGTGCTCACATGTTGTCTCCCATTCAAATGCAAACCAGGGTGGACCCTGCTTAGGAAAGGGGAAAATTCATGCTTGCCTGGAAGGAGATTTGGGGAAGTGAGGAATGCAAAGGGAATGAAGCAGAATAGTAGCAAAAAGGAATGTCACCAATTTAGAAAAGATGCAGAAAAGTGAGATGTGTGTGTACAGAAGAGTTATTGGGAGAAACCGAGATGATTCAGAGAGGTGTGGAACAGAGAGGGAATTCCCTGGGAAAGGCATGGAAACTCAGGGGAGCATGGATGACGGAGGACATAGGGTTGCCATATTCTGGCTTTCCAAATCCAGTCACCTAATTTGCACATTATGTAAACTGGCTGGAAAATAATTTCTGAGCACAATAGTGACTGCACATTTTGCTCCATAACTCTGCTTCTACAAGGGCTAGAGCTTAGCCTTTTTTTTTTTTTTTTAAATGAAATCTGAAATCTGGGTGAATCTGGGTGGGCTAAGCAATCTGGGAGAGATGCTTAAAATCCGGCTGAAACCCAGAATGTTAGGAGGCATGGCAACTCTAGGAGGACATCTCAGAGATGCTGAGAGCAGCACCTCTGAGGTAGGGGAGTCTCTGCAGGGATTAGCTGTGCGGAGAAGTTGGGAATCAAGTCTTAGCAGTGCACCCTAGGAGTCGCCGAGAGACTGACAGCAAAGATACAACTGAAGTCGAGAACTAGAAGGCAGCCAAGAGATAGACCTCAGCAACTGGAAATGGGGATTGCACATTCTTTCTCATAGAGATCTTGGGGAAAAGAGGAAAAAGCAGGCTTCACTCACCCTGGCTCACCAGGTTGCTCGATAAAAGTTGTGCAGATTTTTTTCTTGAAGAGTTTGGGGATCCATGCCTGGAAGGAAATCAGGAGTCAGGGAAACTCTAGAGAAAGCCCAGACCATGCCCATCATAACCTATGCCACCATTATTTCCCAAACTGCCCTAATCTGAGGGCCTAGTACCTGGTCCTTCTGGTTGGAATTGGCCATGGAGCCGAGCGACTGAGCCCAGCCAGCGGCAGGCTGGGAATCTCCTAGGAATCTCCAGGCTTTTTTCCCAGTGTCTCACTAAGAGACGGAGTGAGTAAGTAAGAGATCATGCAAGAGGCGGCTTCAAGATCCAGCCCCCTAGCAGCAGCACCACACCCCGCTCAGGAACTTGCTTGACCGGATAAACACCTCTATGAACGTGGAGTTTATCTGGGGCTAGATTTTTATTACATTATAGGGGAAAGGGTCAAAAAGGTATCGATGCCTATAATGAAATACACAATCTCGCTCATGACTCCTCCCAGTATTAGCCAAACCAGGTCTCTGCACAGCTTTCCAAAAGCAGGAACTAAGGACTATCATAGACATAAGGGCTTGGTGCCCTCCAGCCCCTCTATAATTCAAGTGCTGCTCCATGGCTCATTGAATGTAGCATTTTCACACCTCATTATGTTTGGAGAGCTCTTTTGCCCACAGAATCAGATAGGTAAAGCATGCTACAAGGAAGAGGTGGGGAAAGCATATTGCAGTGGTTAGAGCGTTGGACTAGGACCAGGGAGACCTGAGTTCAAATCCCCGTTCAGCCACGAAACTCACTGGGTGATTCTGGGCCAGTCACTTATCTCTCAGCATAGCCTACCTCACAGGGTTGTTGTGAGGATAAACATAGCCATGGACAGAGTAAATGGCCATTCAAAATCTGTAACGGTGACTGTGAGGACAGAACAAGGGGACACGAGTAATTCTAGATTTCTTAATATAAAAAAGGGGGGGGAGTCGTGCATTATTGTGCATAATCATTATACATCTGAAATCACTGCAGTGTGGCACAGAGTGAACAGAACATTGTATTAGGAGATCTCTGAGCAAGCCACACTCAGGGATGTTTAGCCTTAGTAAAATCCTGTTCTGTTAGGGGGTTATAGTGGCCATTGTCCCAGGATTGGCACAAGGGTGACTATAGTAAGGAAATGTTGTCACTCACCCTGAGTGACAGGGTATAAAGGACATGAGTGTAAAGGACATGCTGGGATTTGTACAAATAGCACTTTAAATAAATTTTAGATTACTTTATTACAGTCACAGACCAATACAATAGTAATACATACACGCAGAAGCCCAACAGATTAAATCATAAAAGTTATAATATAATATTAACAAGTTAAACCTCAAAACAGAACAGCTAAATTGAATTCTTTCTTTCTTTGTTTCTTTCTTTCTTTAACATATTTTTATACCGCCCAAAACTTACATCTCTGGGTGGTTTACAACAAGATTAAAAAGAAAAAGGAAAAATTAAAAACAAAAACAAAAATTTAAAAGCAAGAAATTTAAAACACAATTTAAAATTTTTAAACAACAGTCTACAAACAACTTTAAAACGATCAAAATAATATCAGTTAAAAGCCTGGGTGAACAGATGTGTCTTTAAAGACTTTTAAAAAGTTGTCAGAGATGGGGATGCTCTTATTTCACTAGGGAGCGCATTCCAAGGCCTCGGGGCAGCAACGGAGAATGCCTGTCCAGACGAGCCAGTGGCAAATGCAGACGGACCTCTCCTGATGATCTCAATGGGCGGTGGGGTTCATAACAAAGAAGACGTTCTCTTAAATGCCCAGGGCCCAAGCTGTTTAGGGCTTTATAGGTTATGACCAACACCTTGTATTTTGCCCAGAAACATATCGGCAGCCAGTGTAACTCCTTCAATACGGGTGTAATATGGTCTCTCCTAGGTGACCCAGAGACCAGCCTGGCTGCCACATTCTAGACCAACTGTAGTTTCTGGACTACATACAAGGGCAGCCCCACATAGAGCGCATTGCAGTAATCCAGTCTGGAGGTTACCAGCAGATGTACCACTGTTTTGAGGTCGTCTATCTCAAGAAACGGACACAGCTGGCATATCAGCCGAAGCTGACAGAAGGCACTTCTGGCCACTGCCTCAACCTGGGAGACCAGGAAGAGGCTTGGATCCAGAAGCACCCCTAGACTGCGTACCTGTTACTTCTGGGGAAGTGTGACCCCATCCAGAACAGGCAGATCAAAGTCTTCTCTCGATAATGAGCTCCTCGCAAATGTTGCTGGCTATCAAACAAAACATACCCACATTATAAGACATTAAATCATTCTGGTCAGCTAGAAGATAAGATTAAAAGAATCCATTTGACCACCTATAAAAAGAGTTATATATTTGTGCCGTAGATCTCGATAAAATTGACAATAAAGGAGCGCATGAGCCATAGTTTCAATATATCCCAAATTACAGAGGCAAAAATGTTCTTTATAGGGATTTTTAAAAAACATCTCCCTTCCAAAACATCACAACATACCAGCATTAAAGCTCTGCAGTATTTTGGCACTGTAATCGAGTTAAGATATCTAGCAGGGTTACAAATAGCACCTTGTATTCCTTGTTGAGGAATGTTATATGACAATTTCCAGGTAAATCTATTTTTTTTTCCTTCAATGATCACACGTTGCATATACAGTGTATTCTGTTCAGTTCAGACACAAGTCAAGCAATGAGAACTCGAGTAAGAGCCAGTATGGTATAGTGGTTAGAGTGCTGGATTGGGACTCTCGGATCGGATTGGGGACTCGGAAGACAGAAGTTCAAATCCCTGCTCAGCCAAGAAACTCACTGGGTGATGCTTGGCCAGTCACTGGCCAACATCCAGAGCCACAAAGTGCTTGTGGGAGGACGTTGCACTAGTGCAAAATTGTTGTGCTAGGTAGTTATACCTGAGTTGCACTATTGCAAGCATACTTGCAGTTATACAAGAGTTGTGCAATTGCGGCATGCCTCATTTGTTTTAATGGGACATTTGCACAAGATCACAATTCTGCAAACCCCCATCTTTAGGGCAACGAAGCTAATTCTTGTGCTACCACAAATGTGCTCGTTCCACCAACAGGTAATTGCTTTGGATGCCAGACAGCGTCTCTCAGTCTAACCTCCCTCACAGAATTGTTGTGAAGATAAAATAGGAGTAGGGAAAGAATCATCGATGCCACCCTAAGCTCACAGGAGGAAGGGTAGGATATAAATGTAATAAATAAATGTGCGAAGCAGTGCCTCACACTGCACAGTGGAACATGCAGAATGTGAAAGACAGGGGAAATGAGACATTAAAATGAATGATGAACACAAGTCTTGCCTACATGCAATTCTTAATGTATGCAAAAGATGGCTGGTTCAGCACCGCAAGCACAACTGCACATGTCTCAAACACCACCCACGAGGTTGCAGAAAAGGGCTGTTCCACTGTGACAATTGCTGTTGCACCATGCTACAGCTACTGGAAAGAACGGAGGTAGCATGGCACAATTGCAATTGCACAGTTTCAATTTGCAGTACAGAAGCCCTGTTCCGCAGTAGCGCAGGCAGTGTTTAAGATTTGCACAGCAGCGCAGAGCCATCCATATTTCGTGATGCAGAATGTGAGCCAGTGTTTTTAGTTAAGGAATTGAATGTAGGCTAGAATTGTGTTCATAATGTATTGTGATGTCTCATTTCCCCTGTCTTTCAACTAGCTAACCTCCTCTATTATTTGATATTATTGCACAAAGAGTGATGTGTTCTTAATGGGTGGGGAATGGAGATGAACTTATCAACTCTGGGAGGCTCTGTCTCTTACAGAAGTAATAGTGCATTTCAGATTTTCCTGATGTACCTCAAAGGGCTCTGGAACAAATGTGTGGCAGTTAACACTGTTATTCTCCAGGGTGGTGGTTCTCAACTGGGGTACTATATTAACTCCTGGAGGTACTTCTAAGGGTTGTAAGGGGTACTCAGAGCCCTCCCACCTCCCTGACATATTATTAGGATGCAGCTGCATTGTCTCCTGAGATCAGAGGACTTCTTGGCTATTACAATCAGATTAACTTACTCATGAGTAGTGCTACTGAAATAAGTGGGGCAAGTGTATTTGTCCTATAAATTTAAATGGGAGTACTCATGAGCAACTTAGTCTGGATGTAAGCGAGTCACTGTAATATTTCATAACTATCATATTTAAGTTTATGTATGTGTGCACCCACTAAAAATCTCAATGGGGCACCTGAGCGGAAGGTTTCAGACATAATGGGTATAGCTGTTAAAACAGGTTGAAACCCCCTGTTCCAGGGAGAAGAGGCAGTGTGTTTGCTGTCAGAAGGAGGACTTGCATGGCATTTAAAGGGACAGACACCCTTTCCCTGCTGAGGGTGGGCGGACCATTCAGAAAAGACACGATTGCACTCAACACGCCCCCTTGAAGATTGTGGCCAATGGTTGCCACTCTGCAGATGGATGTAGACTTGGTGGACCAGGAAGAGGGAGGGGCACCCCTGCCCTAAAACCAGAGGTTGCTGGGCTACAGTTCAATGAATGTCTGTGATATGATTCACAGTTAGAAAAATTAACCGCAGGTTCAGCAACCTCCAGTTTCACGTTACATGCAAATGTGGCCTATATTTAACAGTACTGTGGGAACTGAAAGGTAGGTTCATAGCTGTAGGAGGTGTCTGGGAAGAAGAACTTCCTTATTGTTGTGTGTAACTACAAGATGGCTTGTATTACAAGATGGTATTAGAAGCTCCTGATATTGTATGTGTTAATCTTTGAGTATGTTAAATAAACTCTGTTGACTTCATCTCTAAAGAAGCAAGGTCTCTTCAGTTGTGAATCCTAGAGGAACTGGCAGCACCGTTTCAACACACCAGTGTTTTGTTAGGATGTCAGCCATCTTTTCTTTTTAGATTACGTACACATAATGTCACAGCAGGCATTGTCTTAGAAGAAGAATTCTTCCTTCTTTCACACCCATAAGGGAACACCTCTGCTAAAATCATTCCTGCCTCCCACAATTTTTGTAAGTTCTTATTTTAAAAACGATTAACCATTTTGAAAAATCTGCCCAGTTAAACAGGGGCACATATTCAGTCAATGAAAACATTTAAAACTGATGAATCTAACTCAGGAATTATGGGCTACAGTTCTCATAATCCCCAGCTACAATGGCCTTTGGCTATTGTGGCTGGGGGTGATTAAAGTTGTTGCCAATACCTGGAAGCCCAAGGTTGAGAAACTCAGATCTAACTGATTGATTTCTACTACAGGGGGGTCCAACTGTGGTCCTCCAGCGGATTTTGTTCTACAGTTCCCATCATCTCCAGTCACAGTGGCCAGGAGCCAGGGATGATGGGAGCTGTAGGCCAGCATCTAGGAACATAGGAAGCTGCCATATACTGAGTCAGACCATTGGTCTACCTAGCTCAGTATTGTCTTCACAGACTGGCAGCGGCTTCTCCAAGGTTGCAGGCAGGAGTCTCTCTCAGCCCTATCTTGGAGAAGCCAGGGAGGGAACTTGGAACCTCGATGCTCTTCCCAGAGCGGCTCCATCCCCGCTGAAGGGAATCTCTTATAGTCCTCACACTTCTAGTCTCCTATTCAAATGCAACCAGGGCAGATCCTACTTAGCTAAGGGGACACATCATGCTTGCTACTGCAAGATCAGCTCTCCTCTGTAGGAGGACTGCAGTTTTGACACCCATGGTCTACTACATGTTGCAATTCTAATTCAAAAATATTTCAATGGCAAAGTAAGGAGTTATTCTGACTAGGAATGCCAACTGAATTGACCTGGAGTCTCCAGGAATTAGCATCAATCTCCAGGTAACATTTTCATATGCTGATGTTAAAAATATTGGAAAAAATAATTTGAAGGAATAACTTCAGTTATTTCTGCGACGACAAATATTTATATACTGCTCTTTAATCAAAGTTCTCAAAGCGATTTACATACAAAAAGAAACCATGCATAAATAAGATGGTTCCCTGTCCCCAAAGGGCTCACAATCTAAAAGGAAACATAAGGTAGACACCAGCAACAGCCCCTGGAGGGATGCTGTGCTGGGGTTGGGTAGGGCCAGTTGCTCTCCCCCTGCTAAATATAAGAGAACCACCACTTTAAAAGGTGTCTCTCTGCTCAGTTAACAGAGGTTGGCAACCCTAATTCTGGCCATGGGATGTTTCTCCCTCCCTCCCTTGTGCTATTTTTTTTCACAGTTGAACCCACTGATCACAGCCTGAGGCATCTTAAGAGGAAGTAGAGTCATTGCAGTCAATTATTAGATGGCCATGTCCTTTAGCTGCTTGGAACGCCAGAGGGTGGTTTAAAGCAACATTAAGAAAACCTTCCTCTTGATGTGACTCTGCTCTGTTATTGAAGTCTGGTTCACCCATGTTATGTATCACTAGGTTCTCATCACTCTCAATTACTCGAGAGCTGGGTGACTTGCAATTGCAGCTCAATAAGCGAATGCTCAGAATGAAGCATTGTGTAGATGTAGCAAGGCTGGATTGGGACCTGGGACAAAGAAGTGAAGAGGGGCCCCAACCCCTACTCCTCCTTTGGAGAGGCAGGAGCGGGAGACTGAAGAGAGCAAGCCTTTGCTCAGCTAGCGGGGACCCTCTCCCTCAAAGGCCCAGGGACCTTTGCCACACACACCCCTTTTACAATTATAGCTACACCCCTGGCATTGTGCATTGAAGTGATATGAAGGGTGTATATCTGTATTTGATCTGCAGTGGTTCATCAATACACACGAGAAATCACTTGATGCCCTAAGACCTATTCACATGTTACGTCCACTCTACAGTTTATGTACAATGTACAAAGGTAGAGATCTGTGTGGTGCATTCACTGCTGTCGTAATTGAGTCCATCCATCTTGTTGCTGATCATCCTCTTCTCTTTCCTCCAACTTTCCCCAGCATTATGGACTTCCCAAGGGAGCTGGGTTTTTGTATAATGTATCCCAAGTATGATAGTTTGAGCCTGGTCATTTGTGCCTCAAGTGAAAAGTCTGGATTGATTTGTTCTATGATCCATTTGTTTGTTTTCCTGGCTGTCCATGATATCCTCAAAAGTCTTCTCCAACACCAAAGTTCAAGTGTCAATACTTTTTCTATCTTGCTTCTTCAGAGTCCAGCTTTTGCATTCATAGAGTGTCACGGGGGAAACCATTGTCCAAACGATTCAAATCTTTGTAGGTATAGACACGTCATGGCATCTAAAAAATCCTTTCCAAGGCCTTCATTGCAACCCTACCAAGTGCTAGTCTGCGGCATATTTCTTGACTGCTGGAGCCTTTACTGTTGATGGTCTACCCTAAAAGGCAGAAACTATCCACCACTTCAGTGTCTTCAGTGTCAGTTCTGAGGCTGGTTGCTGTATCCTCAGTGGTGTTCTTACCCTTGGACTTTGGGGCCGGTCCAGGGCCTCCACACCCCCTGGGGGCCCCCCAAATCTCTAGTGTGTCCTGGTGGCTGAGTGTGATTGTGACCTTTGCCGGGTGCTATAGAGACAGAGTGGGGAGTGGGGGAAAGAAATTTGTGGGATGGGAATATTTTAAGTTGCGTGTTGAAATGTTTCTGCCAATGCATATTTGCATACCTGTTTTATATTCTTACATTCTTGTGAGTTCAATTGCTGTTTGTGCCCTCTAGAACCCATGTGTTAAAAATACTGTTTGTGTCACGGTATGTGTGTTTGTGTAGGGGGTGATGCATAACTTGCAGGGTGGGGGAGTGAGCGGGCCTCTAAAGGCCTTTAGGTCCAGGCTCCAAAATTACCTGAGGCTCCAAAATTACCTGGTGCACCTCTGGATCTGTATGCAGGTACAGATGCTCACATGTTACTGAATGTTGGATGCAAGTGCAGTAGTACACTTGCTATCTGTATCTCGCATTTCAGGGGCCCTGTACCCAGGCTCACTTTTAAAATCAACTCAGGCACTGTCACACAAAAACATGGGCGAGTGTGCGCAGACATCTGAATGAAGATTGCACCTCAGCCTCCCCAAAACAGCTAGTCTCATAAGCTGCACTCCCTCTCTTGAATATTAATTGCTAGCCTCAGCATTCACTTCCAAAAAGAAATGACCTCAGACTAGATTTCCAAATTAGCAGCAGCATCTTTTAATCTCTGAAGTGTTAGAGTTTTGCCCTCATTATAGACTGGGAACTCTCTCCCACTGTATTCCCAAACCAGCTTGCACTAGTCATCCACTTGGGCTGGTCATTTGGCCTCACAAATAGCCTGCATGGCTCATTGTTAAAACCAGGACCCTGCACTTCTTGGCTGGGGGATAAAACTTTGCCTAAGGTGCCAAATACCCTAGAAGTGACCCTACCGGGGAATACTCAGAGCCCTCCTGCTTCCCCACATTGCAGCCATACTATTTGTTTCCCATCTGATGATTGCCAGCTGGAAGCTGACATGTCCTCAGTGATGTGTCTGCTGCAGTGTGTGTGTGTGTGTGTGTGTGTGTGTGTGTGTGTGTGTGTGTGTGTGGACTCTCCTGCTTTGCCCCAAATTGGCTAGCTACATGTTGAAGCTCAGGGTACCCTTCCTCTCAGCCTGACTGACAGGCTTCAGAAAATTAACACTGAGTACTTCCACTGAAATTAATGGGACAAGTAAACTTGTCCTATTATTTTCAATAAGAATGTAGGGGTGTCACGGAACCAGTTTGGCCGTTTGATTTGAATTCGGACTGAATTTAAATCAACCCAGCCCGGTGAAGTTCTAGGTCTGGCCGAACCTGGTCCAGTCTGGTTCAGCCACTGAATCCAGCCAAACCAGTTCACAGGCCTCCTCAGGGGATATACTCGTAAAGAGGAATCTGGCAAGGATTCCTCTTCACCAGTAAAGGGGCATTTCCTATACTAAGGTGGGCAGGTGAGGGAGGGGAGATAGAGTACTTAGCACCTTCTTTTTGCAGGTACTCACTGGATTCCTCTTTACAGGTATATCCCCTGAACCAGATTGAATTTGTTCTTTTAGAACTGGGGCTGGTCCGGTTTGAACCTGGACCGGCTGAACCAGTTCACACATCCCTATAAGACTGCTTATGAGTAACTTAGTGTGCATGTGAGCCAGTGGCTGCTCCAGTCACTGACTTGCATACATCCAGATTATGCGCCTCATAAGCAGTTTTATTGAAATTAATGGGACTTCAATTGGAGTATGCATGAGTAACTTAGTCTGGATGTAAGCCAGTCACTGGAAAAAGCCTGTCTCATAAGCATAACTTTTAAATTCGGGGGCGTGCACACATACAAAATCTCGATGGGGTACCTGAGTTTGCAACATAAGGAGTACACTTATTTAAAAGGTTGGGAGAACCCCTGCCTTAGCACACCCTCCCCTCGCTCCCTGCCCCCACTCCTGCATCAGCTAGCCAGAGTAGCTGGTTCTGGTTGGATGTTAATAAATAATGTTATGTGTGGTGTGCTGTGGAGTGTGGATGTAGCTTCCCAAGTTTGCCCCCTTGTTAGTGACAGGCGTAATTTCAGGTGCCTTTTGGAGACCAGAGGGATCCTGTCTGATTGGCTGGATTGTGGCCTGTCATGGATCGTCCCTGCACTGTCATCCAGATACTTGGACACCAGTAACCCCTCAGGCCATTGCAGAGCTGCACAAGTATTTATAGACTTGCGCCATCTTTGTGGATTCAGTTTCAGCCACTGGGACCCATCAGCACATTCCTGACACTGCGGGGAATGTTTGCCCCCAACAGCTCTGTCTCTTTATGAAGCACCCAGGAGCATCAGCCTAGCTCCTGACCCCTTCATTTTCCTCCAGAACCCAGGTGTCTTAATTTTTAGTCATCCACTTACCCAGCTTCCAGCCTTAATTGCCTCCCAGAAAACCTACAAGTCCTAATCCTCATGCGTCAATGCTGTTGCTCTGATATCGTTCATAAAACCCAGATACTTCATTTTGTATCCCTTTCCCCACCTTTACACTTTTATGTAACCAGCAATATTCCGCTTTATCCTGAAGGAAGGAGAAAAGAAAAATAGATATTGATCATTTGCCTTTGTTGATTTATTTCAATGTATGCATCATTAAGGACATTCAGACAGTTCCTAGCATTTAGGCTGAATGTTAAAAGAACAAAACAGAGTAGCAATTAAAACCAGCAAATGATGAAGGAGAAGGAGAAGGAGAAGGAGAAGGAGAAGGAGAAGGAGAAGGAGAAGAAGAAAGCCTGGTTTAACAATAACCAAACACTCTATCAACTCTAAACATGCTGGCTATCCTCCTCCTCCTTTAGGAAAGAGGGGAGTGCAGGATTCAGGCCTCTTGCTTTAATCTCCAGGCACTAAAGAACCCAAGATTTGGAGTCTGCAGTCTCCCTAACACATTATACCATACACCTTTCCTCAGAGACACTGGAGTCCCTCAGTGTCTGTTTCTCCTTGCTCTGAAACCTTGCTGACTACCCTGTCGCTCGGAGAGAGTGAAGTGCAGTTGCTCCTGATGGCTAATAATAGCCTGGCACGATGGCAAGCAGCTTAGCTCCCCCTCCTTTCCTCCCCACCCCCTCTAGCCCAGCCACCTCATATAAGGGCATAGCAGGGCCCATGGCTCAGCATTCTCATCTATCTTGGAGACTGAGCTGTGCAGCCATTGGCTGGGGCTGAAGGGCTAATCTAAGCCAGCTGTAGATGTCGCTCACACAAACTCTGGGCTGGAAACGGGGTGGTTCTGCCCCTTAGTTCTCCTTCTGTGCTGCCTGTCTTTCCTTGTTTGCTGCCTCCAGGACCACTATTGAGACTTCTGGGTGCAAACAGCATAGCTCCCACATACCTCCCCTTCGACCATGGCTTCCTTGAAGGCCTGGCTATTGGGCCTCCTTCTGGTCCTGCTCTGTTCCTTCCAGCTCCCCAAAGCACAGGGAGAGGAGCAGCACCACCACCATCACCATGGAGATGTAGAGCACCATGGCAACCACCACGAGGGCGGACACCATCATCAGCATGATGATGATGACGATGACCATCATCACCATGCAGCTCACCATCATGAAACAAAATATACCCAAGGAGGACATCATCCTCACCATGATGAAGATGACGATGACGACGATGATGATAAGCATCATCATCACCACAGCGAACACCATGATGAACACCATCATCATCACCACCACAGTGACCACCATGATGATGATGATGATGACGACGATGATGACCATGACAAGCATCACCACCATCCTGAGCATCATGGTGACTACCACCACCACCATCATGATAAAGATGATGATGATGATGATGATGATGATGATGAAGAAGAACATCACCACCACCATGAACATCATGGAGATCACCACCATGATGATGATGATGACGACGATGATGATGAACATAATCACCACCACCATCATGAACATCATGGCGACGATCATCACCACCACCATCATGATAAAGATGATGATGACGACGACGACGATGATGACGATGACGACGATGAACATCACCATCACCACCATCATGGCGACCATCATCACCACCATCATCATGATAAAGATGATGATGAGGAGGAGGAGGAGGAGGATCCCCATCAGCAGCATCACGAACATCATGGTGACCACCACCACCACTATGATGATGACGACGATGACGATGATGAAGATGAACATCATCACCACCATCACAAACACCATGATGACCACCATCACCACCACCATGATGATGATGATGAAGATGAAGATGACGATGACAGTGATGAAAAGAAGCATCACCATCATGGACATCACAGTCACCAGCATCACCAAAAAGATGATGATGATGATGATGATGATGATGACGACAGTGGTGAAGATGATGATGACGATGAGGATGAGGAGGAAAAGTCTCATGGGCACCATCACCATGGTAGCCATCATCATCATCATGAGAAAAAAGAGCACCATCGTCATCACCACCATCATGGTGATGAAGACCAGTCTGATGAAATTGCATCTAAGGAAGAGGATGAAGATGAGGAGGAAGCACACAAGCAAAAGCACCATAAACATGAAGGTCACAAAAAGACAAAAAGACACCATGAAGGGGAAGAAGGTAAGAGAAATAAATTGCTTGCTGAAGGAGAGGAAGTGGGTGGGATGTAATGGGACAGTGTTCTTTTTTGTTAGGGGAAACTGATGCACTAGGAAAAGGCAGCAATCCTGTCTCCCAGCGTCCCCTGCTCTGGTTCACTGAGCGTCATAAATTGTGGTTCCCACTGACCTCTCTTACCCTGTTAAAATAATAATGGCTCTGAGGCCCACCTCTCTTACTTTCCACCAACTAGGCCATGTAGAACATCTTGGCTCCCTGCTGCCCTCCATGCCCAGTAATTTACTCTCCTCTTTGGAGAACTCAGAAGTGGAACTCCCTGTTCTCCAGCCCTAGCCTCAATCTCTAAGCCCCAGTGCTCCCCTGGCTTGCAACTGCCTGCCAGGCCCTCCACACCTTCTCTCTCCTGCACCAAGAGAACCTGGGAAAGACAGCCGTATCTGTGTCTCTCTTTTCTGCTGCAGAAGAGGATGACGATGCATCTGAAGAGGATGAAGATGAGGAGTATGAAGCGGGCTCTCTTTGCCACTACTGTGCCTTCTGCAAGGTAACGAAGGGCAATCTTCACCGGTTCAGCTCAGTTCAAGGGGCTTCCGTTGGCAGAATGGTTTATTGTTAGAAGTCAGGGCCTCTTCCTGTGGTAGAGATGCATGCCTCACACCTTTGTCCATTCATATCCAGTTACAGTCACAGGTTGATCCACAGCAGGAGGCCTTCTCAGCCCTTTCCCAGGCAGGCTTAGGTCCTTCCTGATCACCTTTTGTTGTGAGATTGGGACCTGATCAGAGCATTTTATGCTTCCTTATATTTTGCTCCTTGAAGCAGAAAGGGGAACTCTGTGCTCTGCCTCAGACTCCCTTTTGTTCCACTAAAACAAGTCCGGCTTAGCTTTGCCATGGTGCCTCTTCTACTTCTTCCTTGGTGGTGAGAGTCTGTCTTATTTTGCACATCTTATTGCAGCCAGCGCAAGCATGCTCACCCCAAGCATGCTTGCTCAGAGTTTGATTTCCCCTGTGCCCTTCCCATGCTCTCTTCTCTTCCTTCTTGACTTAGGTTTACCCAAATCCTCTAGGAGCCAAACTATGTGTTTTGCAGGGAAACCATGATGGGTACTTAGGAAGCACCTGATACTGAGCCAGGCCCTCAGTATCCATCTAACTCTGCATTCTCTGCACTGACTGGCAGTGGCTCTCCATGATTCCAGGCAGGAGCCTTTCCCAGCCCTACCTGGAGTTGCCAAGAATTGAACCTGGGCCATTCTGCATGCAAAGCAGGTCCTCTGCCACTGAGCTCCAGCCCCATCACCAGCTGTATTCCTGATGTTTTGAGTCGTACTTAAAAGCCGATACGAGTGTCTCTTGCATCACGTGCATTGGAACAGGGCAGCAGTGCTGAAGGAAGGGATGTGTCACCTTCTCCCATGATGTTTTTTTTGTTTTTGTTTTTAATCTAAATGGCTCCCTTCCAAAGGTGCCATTTGCCCCACTGGGGGAAACATACAGGCACTGATTCTTTTCAGGGGCACCCACAGTTATTTTTAAGTAGAGATCAAAACACTGGGAGATGAAATTTGGATCTGCTGTGGTACATACAGTGTGGCCCTAAACAGGGGCGCACAACTCAAATGCCCCATTGGACCAGAAGCAACCATGAGTTGGCATGCAGGGGCCGAGGTCAGTTTTCAGTGCAAACTATTAGTTACTTATGGATCTTTCCCCCTGCCAAGGGACCCACAATTTTAATCAAGGAGGAATGCCCATAGAATAGGCCCTATCCCTGCTCAGTCCATGGGGCACCTGGAGTGCCTGCCAGCCCCAAATAAACACCAAGTCATCTCCTCCTCTTCCTTAATCACAGTTGCTTTTAAGCTCCAATTCTAGGCATACAGTCCTAGAGCTCTTCATGGATCTTGCTGTTCATGGCTCCTACTGTAGGCCACTCCTACGTTGGGGCCAGCAAAAAAGTTCCTGCCGGCCAGAACTGGCCCCCAGGCCTTATGTTGTGCAGGCCTGCTCTAAGACTTTAGCTTGGTTTAATCCCATTTCTGTTCACATGGCATGGGAAGGCAGAAAAGAAGAGGTGGTTGTATGCTTTCCTCTTTAAAGAGGAATATGGAAAACCTTCTCCTCTCTGTCCAAGCATCAGTGTGGGTTCTCTTGTATGTGTGAACAGTCCACCAGTGAAGCCCTGACTCTTGAACTGCCCCTATAGGCGTTACCAAAGTACTTAATGCCTTCTGCCCCGTGTGTAGTTGCAGCCCATAAGCAACGTCTTCCTTTCCGTACCATATTCAATCTCATCTCCAAGAGCCTTGGCTGACATCCAGGCTAACACTGGGCTAGACAAAGAAGCATCCACCCAAGGAGGCCATGTAAATGAGCAGATGCTCAGGGCTGCTCAGTCTCTGGCACACTCCTGATTCATTTGTTCAAGTGTTGCATCTGCACGCGGATAGCCATAGCAGCCCTTTCACAAGGCAGGGTGAGGCAGTTGTAGATTGCTGGGGTTCCAGCAAGGCGACACAGGAACATAGAAAGTGGCCTTATACCAAGTCAAGCCATTAGTCCATCTAGTCCATCCCTTTCAGTGATTCCACCAACCACTGGCAGGGGAAATGAGGAAACGAAACTATCCTGGGGCTGCGACTGCCCTGTTCTCTGCACTGGCTCCGCCCCCTTGTGGCTGATGCAGGGGGCGTGGCTTGGAGCCACTGGTCAGACTGTCCCCTGGCCCCTGCAAAGCTCCCTATGCCCCAAGGGTTGTGAGAAAGGGGTCCTCAGATGTTGTTGGACCACAGCTCCCATCATAGGAACATAGGAAGCTGCCATATACTGAGTCAGACCATAGGTCCATCTAGCTCAGTATTGTCTACACAGACTGGCAGTGGCTTCTCCAAGGCTGCAGGCTGGAATCTCTCTCGAGCCTATCTTCGAGATGCCAGGGAGGGAACTTGGAACCTAGATGCTCTTCCCACAGTGGCTCCATCCCTTATGAGGATTAAACCTTTCAGTGCTCACACGTCTAGTCTCCCATTCAAATGCAAACCAGGGTGGACCCTGCTTAGCAAAGGGGACAAGTCATGCTTCCTACCACAAGACTGGCTCTCCTCCCCACAAGGTGCCCGCCCCCTGCAGCTCCTCCGGGAGCAGCTCTTCAGGACTGATCTGACCCTTGCAAGCTTGACAAGGAACAGCTCTCTTTACACTCCTTGCAAAGTTTGGACGAAGCACGAGGAGAGAACAGGCTGGGGGCAACCTTCTTCCCTCTCTGCCTCCTGCGCCATTTTCAAAGCTGTTTTGACTGGCCCCCATCAGAGTCATGGAGCAGGGCAGCATCGGGCCCCTCACCTCAGGCACCACAGTATACCTTGGGGGCTACCTCCTCCTGAATTCTACCAAAGACAACCACAGGGCTCTGGGGTCGCCAGGAGTCGACACCGACTCGACAGCACACTTTGCTTTACTTTACCACTCTGAGAATAGTGGCTAGCTTTGCATTATGCCCTGCCACATATATGGACCGAGAGAAGGAGGTTTCCCAGCAGGAGGCATGCCACAGGTTGTGTAAGCAACAATGCAGCTGTAGCCTGGAAGTCGACTTAGCGGAACTGGCTAACGCAACGTCCTTGCATTTGCGCCACATGTTAACCCTAGTGCCCTGTGAGTCTGTATGTTAGTCCCTGGGAATTATAGTTCTGTGAAGGATGGCTAGGGAGCTGTAACACGGAAGCGTCAGCACCCTCTCAAAACTCCAATTTCCAAAGTAAATGACAACAGTGCAGATGTGTCAAACGTGGAAAGCTCCATTGAGCCAGTCTCCTTGTCCCAATTGGAGTGGATGGATAGAGGGAGGTCATGAACACATTTCTCCTTCTCCTGAGTTAGAACTGCTGCTTTTTAGGATGGAAACTGGGGAGCTACCGTTGTGGTAGCATAAGTGAGAGTGGGAAGTGTGGATGTGTTTTGTGAGGAAACTGGGAAGAACATTCAACTCTGGAGGATAGTGTGAGTCATTTCTTTTTCTCTGGATTTAAGTATATATGATTATATCCAGGCAGCTACCAATTTACTGCTGTTTTGCTACATACTGTAAGCCCTCACTTAATTACTCAATTAATTACACTTAATTACTCAAAACAGTAGTGCATATGCCGGTAACCTCCAGAGTTGATTACTGCAATGTACTGTATGTGGGGCTGGCTTTGTACGTTGTCTGGAATAGGGATGTTCAGAACATTCCAAGCTCGGAACACCTTCACTCAGAACAGGCTTTTACGAGTGTTCCATTCTGAAATGGAAAGCTGTTTGAAATGAAGGGCTCGTTCATCAGAACAACCGGTTGAGCCAGAACGTTCTGCACATCCCTAGTCTGGAAACTGCAATTGGTGCAAAACATGGGAGCCAGGCTGGTCTCTGGGTCATCTTGAGAGCCAGCGTGGTGTAGTGGTTAGAGTGCTGGACTAGGACCGGGGAGACCCGAGTTCAAATCCCCATTCAGCCATGATATTAGCTGGGTGACTCTGGGCCAGTCACTTCTCTCTCAGCCTAACCTACTTCACAGGGTTGTTGTAAGGAGAAACTCAAGTATGTAGTACACCGCTCTGGGCTCCTTGGAGGAAGAGCGGGATATAAATGTAAAAATAATAATAATAATAAAAATAATAAATAATAATCTTGAAGAGACCACATTATTCCTATATTAAAAGAACTGCACTGACTACCCATATGTTTCCAGGCAAAAAACAAAGTGCTGGATAACCTCTAAAGCCCTAAACAGCTTAGGCCCGGGATATTTAAGAGAATGTCTTCTTTGCTATGAGCCCTGCTGCCCACCGAGATAATCCAGAGAGGTCCATCTGCAGTTGCCACCAGTTTGGTTCATCTGGTGGCTACTCAGGGATGGGCCTTCTCTGTTGTTGCACTCCCTACCAAAATAAGAGTCTCTCTGACAGCTTTTTAAAAGACTCTTAAGACACATTTATTCATCCAGACTTTTTAACTAGAATTGTAGTTTTAAACTGTTTTAATTTCTGTTTTAATTTGTTTTATGTTTGTTGTAAACTGCCCAGAGACATGAGTTTGGGGTGGGGTGGGGTGGGGTGGGGTACAAATATACTAAATACAAATAAATAATACATATTTTTTTGGTCCTATTTGCATTGATGTCTGTTGCCACACTTCAGCCTATGTGTTTAGGTAGCCAATGTGTTTTCCTGTCTGTGCTCCTGTGCCTTTATAGCCACCTGACATGCAGAGATTAAGCAGATGACGCTTTCCCCATCAGTTCCCTCCAACTTGCCAGGAGAAGTTTCACCTGCCTAACTCCTGTATGCTGGGCTGCAGCTGAAAATACAGGAGCAGATAAAATAAAAGCGGCTGGTCACTACATTTCACATTAGAGAGGATCTCTTTTTCCCCATTGCAAAAGGTTTTCAACATTCCATTGCTAAGTTGGTGTTAAATTCAGCTTGGCTGCTAGTAGGTGATCTAGCAACTAAGAGCCATTGTTAATGGAGTCCCTGGTGGCACAGTGGTAAAACTGCCGCCCTGTAACCAAAAGGTTACAAGTTCGATCCTGACCAGGGGCTCAAGGTTGACTCAGCCTTCCATCCTTCCGAGGTCGGTAAAATGAGTACCCAGAATGTTGGGGGCAATATGCTAAAATAATTGTAAACCGCTTAGAGAGCTCTGGCTATAGAGCGGTATATAAATGTAAGTGCTATTGCTAATGGGACAGGTAGCAGGGGGAAACAACTATATCAGGAGTTGCAGGGGCATACAGACCATTGAGCAAGGGAGGACAATTGTCCCCAGGTCCCAAGACTCCCCCTCACCCTTGGCCAGGGCGCCCCTTGCCCCCTTCTGCACCCAGCTGGTAAGCAAAGCGCTCGCCAGCTGGGAGCATGAGGCACATGCCCCTTTCTTCTCCAGTCAGCATTTCACACTAGGTGCTGCATGGGGTGGGGGTGGACTCTCCACTCCCACTGGGCATTGGCCCCTTCCCTGCTCTGATGTCAGATGAAAGGGGGTGGGGCCAGTGCAGAGAATGGGGCTGTCACAGCCCTGGCATAGTTTCATTTGCCCTGTCGGCAGTTGGTGGAATTGCTGAAAGGGAGCTCCTTTCCTTGGGAAGGAGTTCCCTTTCAGTGATTCCACCAACCGCTGGCAGGGCAAATGAGGAGATGAAAATATCCTGGGGCTGCAACTGCCCTGTTTTTTGCACTGGCCCTGCCCCTTGTGGCTGATGCAGGGAGTGTGGCTTGGGGCGCAAGGGGAAGAATCCCCAGGGGGCAGGGGAGCCACTGTCCTGGCCCCTACAAAGCTCCCTACACCCCTCAGGGGTTGCTAGCCTTGGGTCCCCAGATGTTGTTGGAGTACAGCTCCCATCATAGGAACATAGGAAGCTGCCATATACTGAGTCAGACCATAAGTCCATTTGCACAGTATTGTCTACACAGACTGGCAGTGACCTCTCTCAGCCCTATCTTGGAGTCAGACCATTGGTCTATCTAGCTCAGTATTGTTTACACAGACTGGCAGCGGCTTCTCCAGGGTTGCAGGCAGGAATCTCTCTCAGTCCTATCTTGGAAATGCCAGAGAAGGAACTTGGAGCCTAGATGCTCTTCCCAGAGGGACTCCATCCCTTAAGGGGATTATGTCTTTTAGTGCTCACACATCAAGTCTCCCATTCATATGCAACCAGGGCAGACCCTGCTTAGCTAAGGGGACAAGTCATGCTTGCTAATATAAGACCAGCTTTTCCCTGGGCATCATCCCCAGCCAATGGCCTTTGACCATTGTGGCTGGGAATGCTTGGAGTTGTAGACCAACCACACTTCTGAGGACCCAAGGTTGACCACTCCAGAATTATATAGTGCTATATAATCACTTTTTTAATAAGAGAGTGTGGCTGCATCTGTTTTGCAGAGCAGCTATGCTGAGGCTGCTGGGCGAACAAGGAAGCCAGATGTGTTCTTGTGTTGGGGGGAAATGTCTCTCTTTCTCTCACACCCCTCCTCCACATAACCTGTCCTGTCAACTTTCCCCCCTCCTTCTAGCATTGCGATGAATGTGATAAGTGTCCCTGCAAAGAAGGCGACAGCAGCGAACACTGCACGAGCTGTCAGGTTGGTGTTTCAAGCTTCTCCGTAACACCACTGGTCCCCTTCCCTTGCAAAGAAAATTGATACTCTAGTTCTGTGAGCCTTATTATAGCAGTGCCCTGTCAGTAACTCCCTCTCCCCACTGGATTTCTCTCCTTACAGTACTGCCATTACTGCTACGTTTGCCCTGTGTGTGAGACAGCCTGTGCACCAGGTGAGTTGGTTTCCCTTTGGGGTGTAGTGGACAACGGGACTGCCAGGCCTGGGCGGGGAAGTGGATGGATGGGGCCTGGGTTCAAATCTTTGCTAATCTGTGTAGCTTATTGGGTGCTCTTGGGTGAATCCTTCTCTCTGCCTAGCATTCCTCTCAGGGTTACTGTGAGATAAAATGGGATAACCCAAACCCACCCATCTCCATGTATGCCAACCTGAATGGGGTGCTGGGTTCTGCTGTTTCTGTGGTGTTCTGAGTGTAGATTCTCTGGTAGCATATGAGAGTGGATTCTTGTTTTTCACTGAAAATCTCATATGCTACCAGAGAATCTACAATGAACACCTCAGAAACAACAAAACCCAGTACCCCACAAGCTTGTGGGGGTGGTTGGCACCCTATGTGCACTACACAACCCCTCGCTCTGGGCAACCCCAGTGCCACCCAAGTTGAATTATGGCACTGCTGAAGCCTCCATTATCCTCCATGGGAGAAATCTTAAAGACACGTAAACTTCAACAAATCACCAAAGATCAGCCCTTTGCCCAATTCCTTTGAAATAATTCTGGAAGTTTCCCTGACACCATTGGGCACTACCACCCACCACACTCTGCTCGGTCATCCCTTTCCCCTTGATTTGAAGCGATACATTTGCTGGAATCCCCATTATTCCCTATGGGAAAATTCTTAAAGATGTGTAAACTTAAAAAAAAATTACCAAAAAAAATCAGCCCTTTGCCTGATTTTTTGAAATTTGGGTTGATCCTTTGAAATGATCCTGATCCTTTGAAATTTGGATTGTAGCTTCCACCCATTGGACACTACCACCACCACCCACTCTTTTTGCCCTGGGACCCTTTTTAAAAATCCAAATCGATTTGGATTCGGATTCGGAAAATTTGGCTACAAAACAAAACAGGGCTGATTCGGATTCAGAAAATTTGGATACAAAACAAAACGGGGATGTTTCGATTCGGATACAAATCGAAACAAGAAAATTCCAAAATGCACACCCCTACTAAGAAGTTTAATAACAGTGTAGGGTGACTTCAAAAACCAGGGGTTCTTCATCTGGGGACTCTCAGGGGGCCTGTGCAGCAGGTCCAAATAGTCTGTGCGAAATCTTTGCTGCACTGAATTTAATTTGTTGCTTCATGAGCCAGAGTAAAGTTCTTGGAAATAACTATCTGGAGTACTTATCTAGTTTTTACAGGAAGCTTATGAAAAGAGATTAGCTGCCCCGGCGCAGAACACCTGCGCCCTCGATCTCCCACTCTCCGACCCCTCCCCTTGCTTCCTGCTCTTCCAGAAGCAGCTGCCTGCCTCAGCCATTCTCTTGCCTTCTCTCTCCTCACCCTCCCTCCTCCACCGCCCTCCTGCTCTTCCTCAGCAGACTGCAGGTGAAGAATTTAAGCCCCCAATGTTGGAGGTTTCCATGAAGGCGCTCACCGCCCCCAAGACGCCCATTTTGGCTGCCGCCATCATGCTGCCCCAGCTCTCTCTCGCCACACATGAGCTTAGCGTTGCGTGGGCAGGACTTGCCACGTACGACCTTAGTGTATTACATACAGATAAATGGGGTGGGGGGGTCCATGGGTAATGCCTGAGGTGCAAAAAGATTAAGGGCCCCTGTCATAAACCTTGTTCCAATGAGAAGCTGTACGCTCAGAATGCTTTAGAACATATAAATCTGATTTGTTCTATTTTATGTTTTGCAGGGAGCATTGTAGACGAGTTATCGGGAGCCTTATTCCAGTAAGTGAGCCCCACCCTATTCCTTTCAGTGTCTAATTGTGTTGGGAGGCAGAAGTTGCACTGCTGATCCCTCCCCCCAGTGGGGGGCCTCTGAGCACCTGAGGTAGTGTGCTAAATCCCTCCCCATATGTCCCTTTTTTTAAAAAGCAGGGGGCAAAAGGTCATCTTATCACCTTGCTGGTGCCCAGCAATTTGCTGCCTGAAGTGACTGCCCCACCTTGCCTCATGGAAGGGCTACCCTGCCTCCCGCTCCATTGTAGTGTCCTCTGCTGCTGGAGAGGATACCCAAGAACCTGCAGAGAGCCTGCAACTAAAATGCTGGCTGTGCAGCACAGTTGTGTGTGTATGTGTGTTCTTGAAAATAAGTCTTGCTGTATTCAGTGGGATTGCAGCTTTAAACTGTCTCTTCAAATCTTATCGCAGCCAAGGAACTACTAGGTAAAATTGGATACACTATTTCGCCCCAGCCCTCAGTTTACCCAGTCTGCAAAACTGACATTTTAAGAGATCTCTTGAGGCATGCAGATGTCTCACTGGCATATATTTCAATGGGTGATTGCCTGAGAAGTCTATGTATGCTATTCTGAGCTCTTCAAAGGAAGGGCAGGACACAATTGTAAGAGGTAAATAAAAGAATGTAATCAAGCCCACATACACAGAGCTGGGCTTCAACCAGAGAGTTGAGGTTCAAAGTCCTGCTCAGTCCTACACCTTACCGGGTGACGTTGAGCTAGTCACCATCTCTCAGCCTAACCTACCTCACAGGATTGGTGTAAGGATAAAGGAGAGGAACCATGTCTGGTCACCCTGAGTTTCTTGAAGGAATGGTGGGATAGGAATGTAATAAATAAAGAAGTGGGGAAACTATACTTGAGAGATGAAGAGGACCCCACAGCAGATACGGAGCTCTTTCTTTTCTCTCTCTTTCAGGACATTTGCCACCATCTTTGAGCAACAGGAGCACTGAAGAGTCCCTGGTGGAGAAGCCAAAACGAGGAAGGGGTGGGGAGCATGTGACCCTTGACCTTTAGGGCCAAACAATATGTGACAGGCAATTCCACTGTTCTTCCTCTGAGTGGTTTCCCCCTCCCCTTCCTTGTCTACTCAAAATCCACCTTTTCTCCTTGTGAGAGAAAAGACATGGGATCCCCATAGGTTTTCACCCACCCCTAGGAAAGCAGCTTTGGGAGGGGGAAATCTGATTTTGAGCCGACGAATAGCAGGAAGAGGAAGGAATAAGCAGCTCCATACCCATCCACCCTGCCCTTCACTCCTGATTTCAGCTTCTTGCAGGGGAAGAATTGCAGAACTGCCTGTCATGTATAGTTCAACCCTTACAGTTAACAAGGAAGCCATCCTGAGCAAGCTGAGGCCTGTTGAACTAGGGAGGGAGACACACATTTGCTGAGCTAATCCACATCGAGGCAAGGAATAATTAATGCCTCTGTGTTGCCTGTAGTCTTTGAATTGTTAGAGCAAAGATTTCCAGCGTTGGGTCCCCATATGTTGCTGGACTACAACTCCCATCATCCAGGGCATTGTGGCTGGGGATGATGGGAGTTGTAGTCCAACATATGGGGACCTTAGGCTAGAGTTTGGTTCCCCCTAGTGGCTGAACTCCTGGGCAACATGTCTACCACCCACACTTAGCTGAAATGTCTATGGGACAATTCACATATGTATCCACATAATTTGATTTTTTCTCTCAAGATGACTTTTTGCTGAATCTGTGAATGGAGTTCATTGAAAAACTGATGAGGAGATATGAAAGCATGGTGTATGATCAGTGACAGATCTTTCATATATGCGAGGCTTCGCTTGATAGCTGCAGTCATCAAGGGATAAACATGCCTATGTGAATCAGATTTTAATCTGCGTAACAAGCATCACTGCATTAACTCAAACATGACTGCAACGGCTTTCTCAAAGGAATTCTGGGCATTGTAGGGTTCTGTGAAGATGCCAAGAGGCTGTCAAAGATGACAGAGCAATTGCCATCCTCCCTTTCTGATAAGCCATCACAGTTAACCAATCTGTATAGTAGCAATAACCTTGGGCTACAAACCTAAGTTTAGTTGGCACGTAGGGCAGGCTTCTTCTGAAAATTGCTCTTAGTATTCACCTGCGGACATGGTTTTCACAAACATCCAAAGCAAAAGTAGGAAACAATTGGCCAGGTGTGTCTGTGCGCAGTGATGAAGTTTGTGGCTTCAAGTTCAAGGGGAGGGAAGCCCTGTGTGAGCTTTAAGAGGCTGAAGGCTCAAACGCATCCCTCTGCAGTTTCTCCTTGCCACAGATGTAAGGACTCCCCTCTTCTGGCTCAAATGAAAATCCCATCTCCCCACCTCTGAAACAGATGCTCCTCCCCCTCTGCCTTTTTTATTCTTAATTTATAGCCATGGCTCTGTCTTGTTTTCATGAGGAATAAATTTCTTTTTGCTTCTGACATGCATGTAACCATGTAATTTGGCTGCCGCTTTGTCTCAAGCCTTTGCTGTAGTAAAATTAAGAGGGAAATTGGGGTGGGGGGCAGGAAGAGGACAATTGTGACAGGCCTTGGAAAATCAGTAATTAAGCCAGCGCATGTGGCTTCGTTTCCCCACCCCTACCATAAATATTTATCCACTCACTTGGTTTCCTCAGACATGCCGATAGCCTTGAGCAACTTTTCCCTTCCCATTATTCCATCCCTCTCTCAATATCTCATTAAGAGATCATAAAAAGTTACTTTCTACGGTGGAAATACTCCAAGTGCCTTCACACTGGCATTTTAGCGGTGGGTCTCTTGCTGGATATGCATTAGGTTACTGCTGTATGAAAGACACACTGCGCAAACTGTACAGGAGAAGAGTAATGATTTCTGTCCTACCAGACAACAGTAAGATAGAGTCCTTTTCCAAGGCAGACTCCTCCATACACCAACTCCCCCTTGTGGAGGCCGTGCAAACAGCATAAAACAAGGAACTTTACAGCAGTTCTTGCAACTACTCTACTTCAGAGTTTGTAACGGCAAGTGTGAACACACAACCCTGCTTGGTGCTTTCGTTTAGTATCAGACTAGATGAACAGTGGTGAATCTGTGATCAAGGCTACCCCCTTAAAAAAAAAAGAAAATTAGTTGCCCCACATGGCTGATTTGAAGATTGGGGAAATGGTGGCTGTGTAAGGGGGTCGTGAACCATTTCCTTCTGTACAATTCCCCCAGTCTAACTGCCCCCCCCATTATTATCACTCTGTGTGGAAACATTTAAATGCTGTACTAAAGTATTAAACATTCCACCCCGCAACACCACCTCCCCATCCTTCACAGCAGCTGTGGGACTCGTTTTAAAAGCAAACATACATGGGATCCTGACAGAGGCACTCTTACTCCAAATCTTCTTTAGTCTGTCCCGGGTGGTGTGGTCAACCGGCCAAGCATGATGATGCTTAATTTGCGGGGGGGGGCCCTCCAAAGGCTTTTAGGTCCAGGCTCCAAAATTACCTAGGTGCACTTCTGGATCCTGATCACAGCTCTCCTGGGTCACATTGAGTTGGTTTCTTTGGCTGTTTGCACAGCATGTGGACTCCTTCCCCTTGGTGGCCATGCCAGTTTACAAATATGGGTGTTGGTTCATAAGCACAGACATCTGCGCAGCGCAAAAAGACAGTTGGAGCAACTTCAGACCTACTGAGGTGACTTCGCTGCAAGTTTCTAATATTTTTAATGTGGTCAAAAACTGGGCCTCCTCTCCCTGCCCCATTTATTCTGCACATGCTTCCAGATCTGTGCAAGGAAAACGTCCCCACAAATATTGTGGGTAACATCTGTTCCTGGTGATGATCGAAACTGCCTGTGAGAAATTTGTCCCCCAGCTGCAGTTTAAGTGTATTGTAGTGACATCTGATGTTGAAGAAGAATGATTATATACCGCTTTTCAACAAAGCAAGTTCTCAAAGCAGTTTACGTCTCTTGCAGATGACACTCAGAAACCAAGCTGATGACACGCTTTTTTTCACAATGGGCTGGCAGACTCACTGTGGATTGAGCAGACACAGCCTCAGTAGCGTCTCTCTATAGGAGAGCTGGCAAAAGGCCCATCCTGATTCAGATAGGAAGAGCAGTGGTACAGGGTAGTGTGGAGTACAGCTACTCTATCCTGCAGACAGCCTGGGAGTGGAGGCTGCAAAGCGCGTGTCTGCACTCTGACAACGGAGGCCCAGTTTTGTTTGTACTGCAGTGTCTCAAAGGGCACGGTTTTATTTTTTTTTAACACAGGCATGAATACCAGCCATTTCTTAATGGGGAGAAAAGAGGGCTGCCTTCAGGGACAGTCATGGAGTGGGTTTAAACCTGCCCCTCATGAGTCAACGGTCTAGGCCAAGAGTCAAGTGTTGGCAATTCCCCGGCTTCTGTTTCTTGGTATGACGCAGGAGTGCAGAAGAACTGGGCTTTTAAGAGGATGACAAGAGAATGTTAGGAATTGTCCAATATGAAAAGAGAGAGCTTTCAGGCAGCCATTCACTGCAGCGGCCTCTGCCATGGAACATTGTTCCTAAGAGAGCTCATGCTGTTGAACTAAACAAAAATCTGCAGATCTTAGAAAATGTTTTCAAGCTTTTTCTTTTTCCTTTTTAACATTTCCTATCACTCGCACTCCACTTCTGGCCCTCCTTCTCCCCTTCACCTTGAGGCAAACTGGAGCTGAGCAGACCAGAAGAAGCTCTCCCTTCCTGGCCCTCAGCCTCCTGCTTGCCCCTCACAATCTGCCTGATAGATTTTTTTTTGTCAAGCTTTTATTTTTTTTTCTTCCCCCCCCCTCCCCACTTTCATGCAAAACAACCCCCTTTGGTTTGCCCCTCACCCCCGCACACCCTCCCCAGGGGAAAAAAAAACTTTAAAAAACAACAGAAGGCAGAAAATATAAACATCAAATGAAAAAGTATGGGCGTGCAGGGGAGAGGGGGTGGGGGGGAAAGGACACATTATTAAATTAACAGAGAACTTGTTAACGGCGGTCAAAAAAAGAAATTCAATTTACACGAGATTCCACAGCACAGATATACACAGAAAATACAACTCTTATATTACAATAGTCTTGGAGGGAGGGGGTCTGTGTGCCATATCTTAGAAGTTCAGAGCTCGATTGACTACCCCAAGCTGAGCATCCTCCCTTCCAGTCTCAGCACCCCAAACCTGAAATCACCACTTCCTGCTCCCCTTAGAGCAAAAAAACCAAGGCTCCATGCTCCACCAAGATACAGCTTCTTCCTGCCACAGAGCCAAATATATAACTTAACCACCTGGGATAGCTTCATCCCCCCATGGAGAGTTTGGGGGGCTGCCTCAAGCCCCCCCCATCATACCACTGCATAAATCCAGGCCCTTCTCCTTGGAGGGAAAGCGAGCTGCATCTTGTGGGGAGGGGATTAGAATATCCCACGTTTAGATGAGGTGGGAAAACAGGGGTGGGCTGATTTCAAAGGGGTTCCTGACTTGTGCCAAGATGCAGCTGCTTCTAGACAGAGGCAGCAGCTGTGTCTGTACAGGCACCCCCAACTCAGAGCTCTGTGGTTTGGCCCTGAGGGGCAAGTTGCTGTAGCGGGTGGGCATGGCTCTTTATTCAGCGCTTCTCTTCTCATTCCCCGGCATGATTTGGGAATCTGCAGCAGAGGAAGGAAAACAGGTCCTCTCCTACCTGCCCCCTCCCCTTATTGGGAAGAGGCATGGGGAGGGGGCAGATTGAGAACTGGGCTTGAGCAGCAACCCCCTTCAGGCATTCACGAGGTGAGACAGGGCACATCTTTGTAGCAGCAATGCAAAAAAAGTGCCAACAGAACATTTAGCACCCTTGGGATGACGGGGAAAAGGAGACAGGTTACCTAGGAAGATGGGCCAGTTGGTCCAATCCGTGGCAACAGAAAGGCAAGGTGAGTCGACCCCCCTGCCCCAGACCCTCTGGGGAAAGGGAAAGGGGATGGAAATATCAGGCTGCATTGGAGTGGGGTGGGGCGAGGTGTATATTTTCATTCACATTCTTATGCCCCTTCCCAGAACAACAACAACAATAAATAGACACCAGAGTTGAAGCCCCAGTTCCCCTGCAGAGTTGGGGGGAGGGCCCCCCCACCCAGCTTTAGTCCCTTGAGTTCACCAGTGACCACAAGCCATTGCTGCTAGGAGGAGGGGTGGGGAGGAGGTCTCTCTCTCTGTGTCTGTCTCTCTCCACCATCCCCATGTGCTCCCACATTCCTGCTCCACCTCCGTAAGCAGCAGCAGCAGCAGCAGTTCCTCACAGTCTGGATTGGAGCACATGATGAGGAAGGAGGGGCAGCAGCGGCAGCAGCAGTGGGGAGTCTTCCTGTCCAAGGCAGGGTGGCCAGACACACCCAGGACAGCATCTGTATGAGAAAAGGGGACAGGAGGAAAGAGAGAGGGGAAGGATGACCAAGCTAGAGTGACTTGAGGTGTCAGCCAATATGGTACAGTGGTTAGAGTGTCGGACTAGGATGGGAGGCCATGAAGCTCACTGGGTGACTCTAGGCTAGGCACTAGGATAACCAACCTCAAAGGGTTGTTGTGAGGATAAAAGGGAGGGGAAGAACCCTGCATGCCCCCCTGAGTTCCTTGGAGGAAGGGTGGGACAAAAATTTGCTGCAGACAAGGGATATGTTTCTCGCTGATATTCAGATTCATGCTGTGCATGGGCTCCCAAGAAGGGATGACTTGTGTGACCAGGGGCATAGCAAGGTTGGAGTGGGCCCAGAGACAAGATTTTAAAATGCGCCCCCCTCACTGAAGCTCAGCTCATGAAATAAAGAAATCTTAAATTTTATTTATTTGTTTGTTTGTTTGATTTCTATACCGCCCTTCCAAAAAGGGCTCAGGGCGGTTTACACAGAGAAATAATGAGGCTGAATAGTGGTAACAAAAAGCATAGTAAAATTTTAATATATATATATATATATATACACCTATGTGCCACACTAGAACATCATCCTAAATTATTTTTTAAAGGGTTTTGTAAATTGTGGATGATGCAAGTCATTTAATGGTACTAGAGAAAGACATGCTCTTCTGGTAGCTCCAGGTCTTAACACTCACATCAGTTTCAGAGGATGAATACAACTAAAGGAAGCTCTGGTGGGTGCGTGGGTGGGGGAGACTTGCCTCTGGAGGGCAACTGTCTCATGTGACTTGCCTCTGGGGGGCAACTGTCTCCCCTTGCCCTATTATAGTTACGCTCCTGTGTGTGACCCCTGAGGTCATATTTCTGGGAGGCACAGTGAGCTACAGAGAGAAAGGGAGAACAGCAGAAATGGTCTTTCCTTTGTAGCATGTGTGCAGTGTTAATCTGGATGTATATATGTAAAGAATCTTCAGGACCAAAATGGTTCCTAAAGTTCTACATAGATGTTTATTACTACTCCCATATTTGTTCCGCCCCCCTCCACGCCTTGCTCGAGGAGCTCAGAATGGTGTACATGGCCACTTACCTTCTTCCACAACTGCCCACCCAATATATCCTCATCACTCCTCTCCTCCCTTCTCCTTCTACCCTTCTCTTGTACATCTTAAGGCCAAATTGAAAATAATCTGGCAAATTCATGTTTGCTGAGGTTACAAGGAATGGGGCTGGGGGACATTTACAGGGGAAGATCGGAGGGCAAATGGGAGAAGTTTGCAACCCCACTTGTGCCTGGTGATTCCCCCTGAAAATGTGGCTGCCCCCTGAAATTTACTCCTGCAATTGTATCCCGCACCCAGTAGTTTTGTTAAGACTCCTCCCCCACCCAACTCAGCCAGGGTCACTTCCTGTTTTGGAGCCTGGCAGGGGAGGGGAGGGGAATCCTTAACAAAATAACTGAATGATCCTCCTATGGCCTACGAATTCTCCACAGCTGCTCCCCCATCCACACACTACTCTTGCATAAGTGGTAGGGGGGGAACCCCTCACTTCCCTAATTGTCTAATTGGTAGGCAGAATTCCCTAATTCCCTAATTGGTAGGGGGGAAACCCCTCACTTCCCTAATTGTCTGTCTGGCAGACAGACAAGAAGTTACCAGGGTAGGGACCACAACCAATGTCCCCTGTAACAGGCATTCCCAGATATTGTCGACTACAACTCCCATAAACCCCAGCCAAAGGCCACTGCAGCTGGAAATGATGGGAGTTGTCAACAACACCTGGGAATCCCTGTTACAGGAAACACCGGCCACAGCCTTTCCATGTTTGGGCACAGTGCCCCAAGTACAGCCAATGCTCAATCAACAAAAACAGTGTTACTACATACTGACCTCTGTTGGCTTGGCATTAACAGGAGTACGTTCGCACTGACATACTGTCTGCCCGTTGGCTACCTAATGAGTTCCCTGGAAAAGAAGAGAGAGAGAAAGAGATCATGCAATGTACCCTTCAGATCACATTGACTAGTGGAGTGGGCAACCTGAACTGGTAATATCAGCAGGTGATAGTATCCATATTAGTATTCCTTGCCCCCTTCTGCTTCTTTGTTCGCCCAGCCCTGTCCCATGCTAATGCAATCTCCCTGCAATGATTCCTTCCCTGACAGGCCAAGGATTCCTTAAGGCTCTGAGTTTTCCAACAGTTGTGTCCTTGGTTGTTCATCTACAGCAGGGTTTCTTAACCTTGGGTCCCCAGATGTTGTTGGACTACAACTCCTATCATCCCCAGCTATGGCATTTGTGGCTGGGGATGATGGGAGTTGAAGTCCAATAACATCTGGGGACCCAATGTTGAGAATCCCTAATCTACAGCCTTCTTCTTCCCAGATAACAAACAGTGGCTGACATCCAGACTAAGTTACCCAATAGTATTACTCAGGAGTGACTCTAAAGCAGGGATTCTCAACAATGGGTCCCCAGATGTTATTGGACTTCAAATCCCATAACCCCCAACCAAAGGCCACTGGGGCTGGGAATTATGGGAGTTGAAGTCCAAAAACTACTGAATTTTAGTAGGACTACCTCTGAAATTAATCAGGATCTCATCCACTTTTTACATGCAAGGTGCTAAGGCACAAGACTGACAAAGATTAGGGGGCCATTCACATGACCTACCAGGCGGGCAGGCAGGGGCAAGGCTTCCCATAAATTACCTTTCCCTCAGATGATCCTTTGTTGCTTAGTGGGAGCGTGCTCCATGCTCCCATACGATCAGCCCTGCTCTGTGCAGTGTGGAGCAGGGCGGATTGATCTGAGGCCAGGATCCGTTGTCCCGGCTTTCATGAAGCCCACAATGGAGCATGCAACACGTGCACTGCACTGGGGGATTACCCCAAAGAGACGGGCACTCTAGGTGCCCATCTCTCTGTGTGTGCAAGCAGCCCGTGCTCACACACAAGCAGGTAGCCAGGAGTAAGGGAACACTCCCTCCCTTAACCTTGGCTAACAGCTGGGCTTAAAAGCCGGCAACGCTGGCCCGCAGGGATTGGGCCTGATCCTGGTGGTTCTCACGCGCAGCCTAACCTGGGCTGGGTGTCCCCAGCCTGGCTTAGGCCGCACATGAGTACAGTCTCTAGGAGCCGTAACTGCTCAGTGGTAAGAAAGGCATTCTGCATGTACTCGGAAATACTCACCTCTCCTGCCCGCCTGAAGATGAAGACGGAAGAAAAAAGAAAACACATACACAGATACACACTCTCTCCCGACTGCCACCCCCCTTACATTAGCAGCAAGTCCTAGGGGGGATTAAGCACAATTGGTTTCTAGATTTTGTGTTCTGGCTCAACACCCAAGCCCAGATGAGCTGATGAGTCTCACACAGCAGAGCTACACACACCCTCTGGCTGCATCTTACGAAGCTGCACCCCGGGTGAGGTAATGGAGGCCACGGAGGCTGTGCGGAAATTGGCTGGCAGCATCTCAGCCGAGTCGGGGCTGACACCGCGGAGGTCTTTCTCTCGGAACATCTTCCGCCAAGACGGGGAACGGCTGAACGTCTTGGCACTGTCCTGAGAGGCAAGACACAAAAAGCATGAGCGTGCATGGAAGGCTAGAAACGCTCACAAAGCCAGAGAATCCGGAACAAGGAGAGACTCACCTCATCCAGCCGCCGGTCTGTTCCCATGGTGATGAGGTTCCCAAATTCTTTTTCCAAGATCTGCCGAGCCTAAATAGAAACGAGGCAAGTTTGGTGGGGGGTCGTCGTCTCCCCTTTCCCACCCCCAGTTTTGCAATTTCTGAAGCCTCACAGATACTCCACAAGGTACAGTCCCCTTCCCCATCCTTCTCCTCATGGTAAATACCAAGGAGGAGAGAAAAAGGGGGCTGGGACCCAGCTGCCCAAGCAAAACGAAGCACGGCCATTGGACCTCACAGGGTTGGTGAATGGATAATGGGCGTGTGGGCCAGTCTGGGCAATACTTGGTCTGCCAGCCTAACCACACAGGATAATGATGTGAGTGTGTTGTGAGCGGACATGTCCTTCCCTGCACCCGGCATGCTGGGATGCCTTTCCTTAACCGCACGAGGTGGCTGTTTGGCCAAACCGTTCCTCTTCAAGCGCTACACAGTGTTTGTAGCATATGTAGAGGGGCAAACCACCTCCCCTTGTGATTAACAAGCCATGCCCCAGGACACCAGGAGGGGGGAAGGATGTCGACACTCACGGGGTACACACATCCTTACGATGTGCGGCTGAGCTGGCAGACGAAGTATCATCCAAACAAGATGTGTGCATGTGTATGTATGTGCATGCACCTCTGGAATTCTAGAAATGCACTTACCACAATGGCAGCTTGTGGCCCTCAGTGAGAGCTGCCAGACGCAGGCAGAGCCAAGGTTCCAGGGTTCCCTCCCGCCCCTCTCAGGGAAGCACTAAGTACAGCTCATTTCTCCCCCCGACTCCCAACAGACTCCAGCCAATCCCCTTCTCTCCTTTGCCCAGCCAGCTCCTATCCACTCCTGACCTGTGTGTTCTGGGTAGGGATCTGCAGCAGCAGGGCCAAATCGTTGCAATCAAAGGTGTCATCCAGGGCAAGGAGAGCCCCATGCACCCCGCTCTCCACCAGGTTATTGGCAAACTCTTTCAGCCCTATCATTTGCACCCAGCACATCACACGCTCGTTGGACCAGACCATCACATCTAGAAAGCGAGAGGGGGAGGAAAAAGAGACCATCTTAGCACCAAGTCCAGTCCCAGGTCTCCTAACCCTGAGGTGTCAACACCTTCCCTACTTGTCTCTCCCACTCTCCAATTCACAATGTTGTGGATATACTTGACAACCACTTGACAATAGCCCCGCCTGGCTTCTGCTCCACACACTCACACAAACCTTTGATTTGGTTCTGACTCTCTTCCCGTCTTCTCTCCAGCTCTTTCCGGTCATAGTTAAGACGCTTCAGGCACATGATTCCGTAATGGAGGCTCACCCTGGGGCACATACAAGCAGAAGCAATGTAGCATAGAAGCTGCGTGGTGAACTGGGAGATTCTAGGTTCAAATCTCACTTCTGCCATGAACTCACTAGGTGGCCTCAGTTGAGTCATCCCCTTACCCTCGGCATCCCTCCCTTTCAACATGGTGAAGGTAATGCTGTAATAAGGATCACTGAGATAATGGAGGGCAAGCACTTTCAGTACTCGAAAGCACTGCATTCATATTAAGAATTACTGCAGCTACCTGACTGCTGGGAGCGGTAAAGGCAGTGGAGTCATAGGAACATAGGAAACTGCCATATACTGAGTCAGACCCTTGGTCTATCTAGCTCAGTATTGTCTTCACAGACTGGCAGCGGCTTCTCCAAGGTCGCAGGCAGGAATCTCTCTCAGCCCTATCCTGGAGATGCTGCCAGGGAGGGAACCTGAAGCCTTCTGCTCTTCCCAGAGCGGCTCCATCCCCCCTGAAGGGAAGATCTTACAGTGCTCACACACTTCTAGTCTCCCTTTCATACGCAACCAGGGCAGACCCCGCTTAGCTAAGGGGACAAGTCATGCTTGCTACCACAAGACCAGCTCTCCTCTCCTAGCAGCTACCACAGCTCCTACAACTACCACAGCTGGTAGACAACGACAGTCCTTCATACTGGGTATTTACAGAGGATGACTATCTCCAGACCTTTATTCTTAGCACAGCCAGTAAGGAATTTAAGTATAATCATGTAAACACTCCTGAAATAGCTGGGCCCTGCAGGGGGTGGGATGACCCTACTGCTTTTCAGCTGCTTCCCTAGCCCCCTGCAGAAACGAGCACTACATTCCTGTAACCGCACACCAGAGATGGGTGTACTCACAAGGACAAACTATGCAGAAAAGCAGAGGTTGCACCAGAATATGTGGGGAGTGAGCAGGGCACATGCCCTTCCAGACAGACACCTCACCCCCACCTATTGTTCCATGCTTACTTGATGGAAAAGCAATATTCACAAACTAAGAGCACTTTTCTTTCTCATCATCAATCAATACATAAAGATAATCAATAAAGGTATATAGAGAGGCTCCCCATGGGTTCACTTCAGATTATTTTTAGGATGGGAGCATTAATGTGAATTATACTGTTATTTCTCTTTCAGAAATTATATATGCCACAAAGCTCCCTCTGCCCCACCAGAAATGCACTTTGCCACCCCCACCACACTCCAATATATTTTTCTGGAGCCACCACTGCCCAGAAGGCTCGATCACATTCCAGTGTGATCATGAGGCTGATTTTATTGATTTATAAGAGTTATAGCCTGCCTTTCAACTGAATGAAAAATTCACAAGCTGGTTTCCAGAATAAAAAGTAAAGCATCACATAAGACACAAAACAATAAACGCATAAAAACAAACAAACAAACAAATGAAGTGAAGCAACAAAATGCTACAGCAAGCAAGATTTCTATAGTGGCAAGAGGTGTAGATTTGCAGATAAAGAGCAGGCAATGCGGATGGACAGGGACAAAGGTTTCTACTGATAGGCTCTAGAAAGCTGAAGCCAGCAAGCCAGCTTGCCTGTTTGCCAGCCAGCAGGCCTCCTTCAGCAACAGCTCTGAGGTTAAAAAGAGAGGAGAGGATGACTTCAGGCTGGGCTTAAGATGCATTGCACCCTCAGAGGCACTTGCCATATATTTGGGTCTCCCTCGGCCTCTCCTCTCTCCCAATGTGGTCATGAGCACATATATTCTACTAGGCATGGGGGTGAGGAATACAGTTCTATTTCTCCTCCAAAAGGCGAAAGGGCGCAGCCTCACAAAACTACCATTCCCCAAACCTTCTACTGCGGGGGTAGAACCACTAAAGATCACTTCATACACAACTTCGTATACATATTTACACTTCTGTAGTGTAAGTACATGCCCTAAGCCAGGAGAGCCCACCCTGTGTCCTCCTCCTCACCTATGGAAGCTGTCCACCATCTTGAGCTGGCCCCTCAGTTCCTTCTTGTTGAGATGGTCCAGCATCCGAGCATCAACTAGCGATTCCATGAAATAGCTGCGGTACTGGGGCAAGCCCAAGCTAGGCAGCCAATCATTTCCCACCCACTCATGGTTCATGTCGCCATATGCAAGGATCTGCAAAGACAGAGAGGGGAAGACACCGTGTGAGAGAAAGAGAGAAACACACAAAGCACATAGAGAGGACCCAAACCAGGCCATTCCCCCTCCATTTCCACTGGCCCTGTAACGTCTGGGCCTTCACTACTAACAGTAGGGTAATATCCGGGTCCTCTTGCCTCTGTACAACCCTTCCCTCCCACATTCTGGCCCATTTTTAATATATTAAATTTATATGCTGCAACTACAACAATGACAATGACGACGGATATTTATATACTGCTCTTCAACCCAAGTTCTCGAAGCGGTTTACATAGAAATAAGTAAGTAAGTAAGTAAGTAAGTAAGTAAGATGGTGCCCTGTCCCCAAAGGGCTCACAATCTAAAAAGAAACATAAAGGTAGACACCAGCAACAGCCACTGGAGGGATGCTGAGCTGGGGTTGGATAGGGCCAATTGCTTTCCCTCTGCTAAAGAGAATCACCACTTTAAAAAAGGTCCCTCTTTGCTCATTTAGCAGGGGTGCTGCTTTTCTTCCATGGAATTCAGGGCAGACTACATGTAGTTCCCAGCTGATCACCCATCCAGGCACCAATCGGATTCAGCGCTGATCAGCTTCAGCAAGATTGCTGCATCATTGTTACCAGCCACTCTTATTCTATCCGGCTCCCAGGAGCCTTCCTGTTGGCTTGCATCTTCAGGCTTGGAGACTGCACTCTGTATATGCTCAGGAGCTGCACCGCAATGTGAGCTCTAAGTTTATGGTTTACATGGGGACAAGTCACTTAGTTGGTAGTGGGCTAGTCGCCCCTGGATTTGGCTGCAAACAAAGCCAATTGGAACGGGGATAAGATGCACCCCCCTCTCCCCAGATGGGAGCCCCAGCTAAGTAGACTTGAGAGTTAACTATACTGAGTTAACCTTCAAGGACACCCTGTACCACCTCACTCCCCTCCTTTCACAGGAGAGAAAACACGCTAATGAGCAGATTATGCCAAGCAGGAAGAAGGTAGATAAGACAGTGAAGTAATGTTCTCCCCATCACAGAGGAGATGAGTCAGTGATGTAGGCTCAGAGGTGTACCCACTGAAACTATTGAGAAGATTACTGGAGACCCCATCCCGGCACGGATATTCTTTCACACACCTGTATACTCTGACTTTCATTTGATTTTGATTTTTCATTTGATTTGCCTTACTTGCAAAAGGCACACCCCCACTGTTACACCCAGGAAAGAACAATCAGAAACAATGCATACCGAACAGGCCCATCTGGGCCCTTCTACTCAGCAAAGCATAACAATAGGAACGTTCCCCCAAGGCATGATTTGGGATATAAGTATCCTCAGTTCCACGACCCAGTGTGCTTCCTTGTAGACTCCACCGTGTGCTATATTTGGGACTCCAAACAGCAACCTTCGTTTCCCCTCGTAAGCTATACTTGGGACCCCACTGAGCATTCCATATGCTCTCTTGCAACCTACAAAGAGCTTGAAATCACTGTCTGGATCAGTCCTGGTGCCAATCCACTCAGCTTGCCTCGCACCTATAGGAAGCTGGATCCACGGAGAAGCCATTCTCGTAGGCATCCCTCCTTATACTAATCCTTGCATCCTTCCTGTTCTCTCTGTCCCTGAAGGACGCGAGTCTCCAGCTGCTCGAAGCCCCGTTGCTTAGAGGCAGGTACAATTTGTTGTACACCGCCCAGAGTCTTTGGATGGGGAGGTTTAGAAATGAAATGAAATGAAATGAAATGAATAAAGGGGTTGTCCGGCTCTCAGGATCCCAATCTATAACTTCTTTTCAAACTTTCCCCTTCCCTCTCTCTTAGCATCTTTCTCTTGCCCACCTGGGAAACTTACATAATTAGAACTTAAGCTAAAATGCCTCATTGTAGTTGGTTTATTTAGAAATGTACTTCATTGCTCTTTAAGTTAGAAACGCCTAGTTGTAGTTAAATTGTTTGGTAACATATTTTCATTTATCTAATCACACCATTCTCTTCCTGTGCCCCTTTTATTTCAAATAAATTCTTTTTTAATTTTGAAACTATATCCTTGTCTCAAATCCAGTCATTTCTTGAGTCCAAACGTTTGCACAAATTAAAACTGGTGAAGCTGACCCCTTTAACAGCTAATTCCCTACACAAGCCCAAACACTGGGGTGCTGACCAATCACCCCGGGGTCAGTTTCATTATCACGCCCTGGGTATCCTAAACCAAATGGATCTTAAACCAAACAAAAATTGCAAAAAGACTCTTCAAGTCTCCTCTTTCAAAATTCTGCTCACTTGTTCTTTTGACCCATGTGTTATCTAGTCTCCATGACCATTCAGCCAGTATCTTCTTGTAGTCCCAAGGTTACAGTGTCCTTGCATGTTAAAGTTTAGGACAGAAAATAAATGCCTGAGTGACTTAAATATCCACTTGTTCACTTCCAGTGTAATGTATGAAGAGAAAAACCTGCACTTCTCTTCCATGGTGAGATGTACAAGTTCCATGCATGTTTGGAGCATGTGCCATTGGGGAGATACACAAGTTCCCCTTTCACTCATTACCAGAAGCATGAATAGCAGAGCACATTTCTCTTGTGCATCCACTTTCCGCCTCTTCTGCGTAATGTGCAAGACAGCTCTTATCCAGCATCCCACCTCACCCAGTCACAGATGGCCTCTTATAAACCCAGAAGGCGTAGAAAGAACAGGCAGCTACCCATGATACAAAGAGAGGAACAAAAGAAAGATGCAAACAGATTGTAACATTGATCTGTAGACTTCTTTTTCTGCTCCAAAGCTGCCATTTCGGATGAATGGCATGAAATACACCTGTGCTAATAATTCTGTTCAAACAAAATATCACCCAGAACATCCTTAAACAAGCTCTATAACAGGAAGCCCTTTCAGGTCAAGGGGAGACTCCCATGGGTTTCAGTGGATTCACTGGCTCTACCATGGACTGAACAGCACAATCAACACAATGAAGGGGAAACCTCCCATTTATACCATGGCACTGCAGATTCTCATTACATAGGAAATGGATTTTCTGAAGACCAACCCTTCTGCATTATGAGATGGGAACACATATACGGCTTATCATCACAGCCTCACCAGAGACATGGTAAAGAGATCAACCTGATGAGGTTTTAGTCCTCCTGGGGTGGGCTTCCCCACAACATTCATTCACGTTCATTCCCCACAACACATTCTACTGTATTTGCATTCTGCTGGCCAATACTCTCTGACTGATGTCTTGGAGGTATGAACACTTCTGGTTCATAGTTCTGTGCACAATGAACCAAGCTGCCATTACAGCAGCCCAAGAAGGATACCGATACTCCTCATTCAGTCTGGGGATGGACCATGTCCTGAAGGACCACCTTCGCCCATGAGAATTTGCTCCGCTCATAAGAGCTTCGAGAGAGGCCTGCCTGCATGTACTGCTTTCATCAGAGGTCCACCTGGCAATCACACAGGAAAGGGCTTTCTCGGTGGTTACCCCCACTTTGTGGAACCCTCTCTTTACGTTTTGTCACCTCACAACAACCTGGCTGTTTAGGTAGGCCTTTGCTCATCTTCTTTGATCTCTTTTTGCTATGATTATTATTGGGATTGTATGCAGTCTCTCACACGTTTTGCTTCTTCTTTTCTGGCGTATTATATTTGTTTAAGTATAGGGAGGCAGGCAAGCAGCGGGGTATAAGGTAAGAGGGCTTGAACTCTGTCGGCTCCCCTGCCTTGCTTGGACTCTATCAGCTAGCCCCCTCTGTTTTCGGACGTGCCAGCTCCGTCTTCCAGCCTGGACAAAGGGCAGCCTGATTGCTTGTTGTCTTGTTCTAGCTGGCTGCCTTCCAAGATTGCCTGACACAGACCACCTGTCATCGCTTGGCTCAGGAGCTTCCCTTGAGAGGAGGGGCTGCTGGGTTCTTGGAGGCATTTATACCAAGAAGGCACACCTGAGGCGTAGCCATTGGCGTAACCGGCAGTCCGCCTGTAGGCGGCTGCTAAAGCCAGTTGCCAAAGGGGGCCAGCCTTTGTTTGGTGCTGGGCCTTCTGGGTGGGACTGAGGTCTGGGGGGAGGTTATATTAGGGTGGGGTGAGAGGTTTGGGCTGGAGTTTGCTGGTTCTCCATTTTTATTGGGCTGTGTCAGGCCTCTCTGCAGCTATGTATTTGGACTCTACTGAGAGGTATGGTGCCAGGGGTGCATCCGGTGGTTCTGGGGCAGCTATTGCTGTTGTGGTGGAGAATAGAAGAATTGGTGCTAGTAGAGCAGCTGGCCGTTCCAGGGGAAGGGAAATCAGTAACTGTTTCCACTTCCAGCTGCCCTGTCTACTCTTAGGTCTCGGGGAGCAGCTCCAACTACCTACAGAGTCTGGCCTTGCTCCTCTGAAAAGCCAGGTCAGAATAAGACTGAAATTCTTCATGATTTGATCATGGATGAGGGAGCTGACCCCGCATGTATAACTGAGACCTGGCTGGAAGAGGCAAGTGGTCCAGTATGGGCTCAGCTTCTCCCACCATGTTACTCTGTTGTGGAGCAGGCTAAGGGAAGTGTGTGTATGTGTGTGAGTGAAGTGGCTGTGGTCCACTGTGTTATTTAAACAAACAAACAAACAAACTACCAGGGCCCCTGTGAAACAGTTGACTTATATTGAGTGTGTATTTCTAAGGCTGGGAACTAGGGATAGATTGGGGATTCTGTTGGTATACCATCCATCCTGCTGCCCAACTGACTCCCTAACTGAGCTGACGGAGCTGGTCGCAGAGTTGGTGTTGGAGTCTCCCAGACTTTTGAGGGACTTAAATATCCACTTTGGGGCTGGCTTGTCTGGTGCAGCTGAGGAGTTCATAGTGGCCATGCCAACTATGGGCCTATCCCAATTAGTTTTTGAACCAACTCATGTTGCCGGCCACACACTCGATTGGGTCTTTTGTTCGGATCAGTGGAGTATTCCACGGGTGGTGGATCCTGTGGTTTCCCCATTGTCATGGATGGACCACTACCTGGTTAAGGTTGGTTTCACAGCCACAATCCACCCCTGCAGGGGTGGTGGACCTATTAAGATGGTCCGCCCCAAGAGGCTGCTGGATCCGTAGGATTCCAAAAAGCCTTGGAGGGTTTTTAATGTTGGTGCTGCCAGTGATTCTGTTGATGTCCTAGTGGGAACCTGGAATAGGGAACTCACCAGGGCAAGTTCAGAATCAGACATGATTGCTCCTAAGAGTTCCTTCCGACCTGCTTAAAAATGGCCCCTTGGTATACAGAGGAGTTGCGGGGGCTGAAGCAGCAGAGGTAGGCAACTGGAACATAAGTGAAGGAGAACTCAGCTCGAATTTGACAGGACATAGCATAGGACACATTTGAAGTCTTATGCGGTGGCAGTGCATGCAGCAAAAAAAAAAAAAAGATTTTGGTCTGCACACATTGCGTCTGCAGGTTTACATTCAGCAGAGTTATCTTGGGTTGTGAAGAGTTTAATTTCTGCTCTTTCTGTCTTAAATCAGTCCCCAGAAACGTTGTTCTGCTAGGACACTTTTAATGGGTTCTTTGCAGACAAAATTCAGGCAAACTTGGACTCCACTATTTCTGTAAAGTCTATGATGGGGGTGTCCAGCAATTCCTCTTGCAATGTTAGATTGGATCAGTTTCAATCTGTGATTCCGGAGGATGTGGACAAGCTGCTTGGGGCGGTGCAGCCTACCACTTGTTCTCTGGATCCTTGCCCGACTTGGCTGCTTCTGTTTAGCAGTGAGACTGTTGGAGGTGGCTGAGTTAATATCATCAATGCATCGCTGAGGGAGGGGAGGATGCCTCCTTGTCTGAGGGAGGCAATGGTTAGACTGCTTCTTAAGAAGCCTTCCCTGGTTCCCTTAGCAATGGATAGTTAGAGGCCAGTCTCCAATCTCCCTTGGTTGGGCAAGGTAATTGAGAGGGTGGTGGCCAACTATCTCCAGGCAGTTTTGGAGGAAACTGGTTATCTAGACCCATTTCAAACTGGCTTTAGAGCTGGCTATGGGTTTGAGACAGACTTGGTCAGCCTGAAGGATGACCTTTACAGGGGAATCGACAGAGGGAGTGTGACTCTGCTGGTTCTTTTGGATCTCTCGGCGGCGTTCCATACCATCGACCATGGTATCCTTCTGGAGAGAGTTGTGAGAGTTGGGGATAGGGAGCACGGCTTTGCAGGGGCTCTGCTCCTATCTCTCGGGTAGCTTCCAAATGGTGGGGCTTGGTGTCGGTTGCTCCTCAGAACAGGAGCTGTGAAATGGAGTCCCCCAGGGCTCCATTCTGTCACCAATGCTTTTTAATATCTACATGAAACCACTGGGTGAGGTCATCAGGAGGTTTGGTGCTGGCTGTTATCAGTATGCTGATGACACCCAAATCTACTTATCATCATCTTTATCATCAGGAAATGGCATTCATTCCCTAAATGCCTGCCTACAGACAATAATGGGCTGGATGAGGGATAGCAAATTGAAACTGTATCCAAGCAAGACGGAGGGGCTCAGAATTGGAGGGATAAGTTAGATCTTCCTGTGCTGGACGGGGTTCTACTCCCCTGGAAGCAACAGGTATGCAGCTTGGGGGTACTCCTGGACCCAGGCCACACCCTGGTATTTCAGGTGGAGGCTATGGCCAGGAGTACTACAAGCTTCAGCTGTGTCCATTCCTTGAAGAGGCTGACATCAAAACAGTGGTGCACCAGCTGGTAACCTCCAGGCTTGACTATTGCAATGCACTCTATGTGGGGCTGCCTTTGTACATAGTTCAGAAACTTCAGTTCATTCAAAATGCAGCTGCCAGATTGGTCTCTGGGGTAACCCGGAGAGACCATATTATGCCTGTTTTAAAAACGGTTGCATTGGCTGCCGATATGTTTCCAAGCAAAATATGAAGTGATGGTTATTATCTTTAAAGCCCTGAAGGGCTTAGGTCTGGGTTACCTTCGAGAGCGCCTTCTTCTGCATGATCCCCACCGCATGTTAAGGTCATCTAAGGAGGTCTGTCTCCAGTTACTATTGGTACATCTGGTGGCGACTCAGAGGCAGGCCTGCTCTGTAGCTGCTCTTGGACTATCGAATGTACTCCCGGCAGAAATCTGTAGTTTGAGTTCATTGCTGGCTTTCAGGAGAGGCTTAAAACCTATCTGTTTGGCTTGGCCTTCCAGGGTTTTTAAACAGTTTTAAATTTATTATTTTAATTTATTTACATTTTATATCCCGCTCTTCCTCCAAGGGGCCCAGAGCAGTGTACTACATACTTAAGTTTCTCCTCACAACAACCCTGTGAAGTAGGTTAGGCTGAGAGAGAAATGACTGGCCCAGAGTCACCCAGAAAATACCTCCAGTGACTGTTGCTGGTGTCTATCTTATGATTCTTTTTAGATTGTGAGCCCTTTGGGGACAGGGATCCATCTTATTTATTTATTATTTCTCTGTGTAAACCACCCTGAGCCATTTTTGGAAGGGCAATCTAGAAATCGAATGAATGAATGATTTTATGCTGTTTTTAAAATTGTTCTGTAATGATGTTTTTAAAAGGATTGATTCGTGGGTTTTATTTTTGTTGTTGTGCACTGCCCAGAGCCATTTGGATGGGGCGGTATATAAATGTAATAGAGGAGAGCCGGTCTTGTGGTAGCAAGCATAACTTGTCCCCTTAGCTAAGCAGGGTCTGCCCTGGTTGCATTTGAAAGGGAGACTACATGTGTAAACACTGTAAGATATTCCCTTTAGGGGATGGAGCCGCTCTGGGAAGAGCATCTAGGCTCCAAGTTCCCACTCTGGCTTCTCTAAGATAGGGCTGAGAGAGATTCCTGCCTGCAACCTTGGAGAAGCCGCTGCCAGTCTGTGAAGACAATACTGAGCTAGATAGACCAATGGTCTGACTCAGTATATGGTAGCTTCCTATGTCCCTATATAACAAACAAACAAATAAATAAATAAATAAAATATTGATGTTGTACCATTGTTTTCAATTATTTTGTAAAAGACTATCTCACTGGAGAAAAGCGAGATAATCTTTTAAATAAAGAATAAATGTCACCAAGAGTGGGAAGAAATAAGCAAATGTCGCCAGGAGAGGGGAGAGCACTGCCAACGAACACAGGCCACGCCATGCCTTACTGAGCAAAGTGGGACAAGGGGCTAAAGAATCTAGCCACCTTTGCGCTTGGCAGGGAGAATACAGAAGACCGAGCAAAGTAGCCTGAAAACTGGCCTGCATGGGATGTTGAGATGCCAGCACACACATAACAGCTCTGAGACCTAGAAGGTCTATTTAGTCCTGTATCCTGCTTCCCAGTGGCATACCGAGTATGTCACTCCTGCTAACTGAGCAAAGAGGCATCTTTTAAAGTGGTGATTCTATTATATTTTGGGGTGCAAAGCAACTGTCCCTATTTCAGCCCCAGCACGGCACTGATCCAGTGGTTATTCCTGGTGTCTACTTAATATTTCTTTCTTTTTATTATTATTGTGAGCCCTTTGGGGAGAGGGAGTCATCTTATCTGTTTATTATTTATGAAATACATAATGTGTAAGTTGCTTTGCGAACTTTTGTTGAAAAGCGGTATATAAATATTTGTTGTAGGAGCAGCAGGAGCAGCATCAGCTGCCCGGCATCAGATCCTGAAGGTTCCATTTAGCCTATCATGGCTAGTAGCCAGTGACAGATGTCTCCTCTGTAAATTTGTCCAAGTCCTGTTTTAAAGCCATCAAGCCAGTGGACATCACCACATCTTGTAACAGTGAATTCCAAGAGTTTATTATATACCCTCATTACCAGGGGCGGACCTTCCACGAGGCGAGGTGACACAACTGCCTAGCGTGCCAGATCTGGGGCACTCAACCGCAGGGCAGCAAAATGCCCCACCAACACTGCCACAGCTGCCTCCCTCTGCCACTCACTGCTGCCATGAGAGCAGCTCTTCATCAAGTGGTGTCACATCGCTCAGCAAAGGGCTGCTCCAGGAAAACTCTCCACTTCCACTCTGCAAAAGGCAGAGGGAGCAGAAGGAGCTGACAGGGCCGACACTGTGCTCCTCTGGTTCAAAACACTTCCTCCTTCTGCTCCCTTCTTTTACTTTTCAAAACTTGGGGCAGGAGAGAAAGGAGGTGGACTGACTCTAGCTGAGTTGCTGCTGGATGAGGAAAATGGAGAAGTGGGGGATGACAGGCTGGGGTGTGTGTGTGTGGCTGGGTGGAAGGAGAGAAAGTGTGTGAGAGAGTTGGGGGTGGGTGAGTGAGGAAAACCTTGGCAACATTGCACACTGCAGAGGAGACTGCATGTTGCTCCCCTGCCTCAGGTGACACAGTGGCTTAACATAAGAACAGCCCTGCTGGATCAGGCCCAAAGCCTATCTAGTCCTGCACCCTGATTCACACAGTGGCCTACCAGATGCCTCTGAGAAGCCCACAGGCAAGAGCTGAGGGCATGCCCTCTCTCTTGCTGTTGCTCCCCTGAATATATAGAGGCATCTTGCCTCTGAGACTGGAGGTGGCCCATAGCCACCAAACTAGTAGCCATTTATAGACCTGTCCTCCATGAATTTGTCTAAGCCCCTCTTAAAGCCATCCAAGCTAGTGTCCATCACCACATCTTGTGGCAGAGAATTCCATAGATCAATTATGCATTGCATGAAAAAGTACTTTCTCTTGTCAGTCCTAAATTTCACGGTCTTCAGTTTCATAGGATGACCTGACCCCCTGGTTCTAGTGTTGTGAGAGAGGGAGAGAAAATTTTCTCTGTCCACTCTCTCTCCTCCATGCATAATTTTATACACCTCTATCATGTCTCCCCATAGTCACCTCTTTTCCAAACTAAAAAGCCCCAGATGCTGTAGCCTTGCCTCATAAGGAAGGTGCTCCAGGCCTCTGATCATCTTGGTTGCCCTCTTCTGCACCTTTTCCAGTTCTACAATGTCCATCTTAAGATACAGTGACCAGAACTGTACACAGTACTCCAAATGTGGCCACAACAGAGATTATAATAATGGCATTATAATATTGGCATTTTTATTTTCAGTCCCCTTCTTAATGATTCCTAGCAGAGAAATTGCCTTTTTTTACAGCTGCCATGCACTGAGTCAACACTTTCAACAAGCTGTCTTCCATAACCCCAACATCTGTCTCCTGGTCAGTCACTGACAGCTAAGACCCCATCAGTGTATAAGTGAAGTTGGGGCTTTTTGCCCCAATATGCATCTATTTATACTTGCTCACATTGATCTGCATCTGCCATTTTGTTCCCTACTTACCCAGTTTGGAGAGATCTGTTTAAAGCTCCTCACAATGTGTTTTGGAATTCACTACCCTAAATAGTTTAGTGTCATCTACAAATTTGGCCACCTCACTGCTAATCCCAACTTCTAGATCATTTACGAACAAGTTGAAGAGCACTGGTCCCAATATAGACCCCTGGGGGACCCCACTTCTTATTTCCCACCATAAAGTATCCATTTATTCCTACCCTGTCCTGTCCTTCAAGCAGTCACCAGTCCACACATGAACCTGTCCACTTATCCCATAACTGCTAAGTTTACTTCAGAGCCTTAGTGGGGAACTTTGTCAAAAGCTTTTTAGAAGTCCAAATATACGATGTCAACCGGATCACCTTTATCCACATGCCTGTTGACACTCTCAAAGAATTCCAAAAGGTTAGTGAGGCAAGACTTGCCCTTGCAGAAGCATTGTTGGTTCTCCCTCAGCAAGGCCTGTTCTTCTATATGCTTAACAATTAAGTATGCTTTCCATCAATTTACCTGGCATAGAAGTTAAGCTAACCAGCCTGTAATTTCTCAGACAGCCCCCCCACCAGCCCCCAGATCCCTTTCTGAAAATTGGAGTTACATTAGTTACTTTCCAGTCCTCTGGTACAGAGTCTGACTGTAGGGATGTTACATATTTTTGCTAGGAGATCAACAATTTCACATTTGAGTTCCTTCCGAATGCTTGGGTATATGCCATTTGGCTCTGGTGATTTGTTAACTTTTAGTTTTTCAAGACAGTTTAACATCCTCTCTCATCACTTCAGATTGGCCCAGTTCTTCAGCCTCCAAGCCTGAGAAGCTCAGTTCTGGAGTGGATATATATGGTGTCTATCCTCTGCCATGAAGACAGATGCAAAGAACTCATTCAGCTTCTCTGCAATCTCCTTATCCTCCTTATTAATCCCTTTCAAGCCCTCATCATCTAAGGGTCCAACTGCCTCCCTAGCAGGTTTTCTGCTTCTGATATACTTAAAGTTTTTTGTTATTCCCCTTGATACTTCTAGCTCCTCAAACTCTCTTTTTTGCATCCCTTATTGTCTCCTTGCATTTCTTTTGCCAGAATGTATGTTCCTTTCTGTTCTCTTCATTTGGGCAGGACTCCCATTTTCTGAAAGAAGTCTTCCTCCCTTTTATAGCTTCCCGGACTCTACTTGTTAGCCATGTTGGCGTCCTCCTAAACTTGGTAGTACCTTTCCTCCTTCTTGGTATACATTCCAATTGAGCTACTATGATTGTAGTTTTAAAGAAGTTCCATGCTTTCTTGAGTGATTTGACCCTCCTGACTTTCCTTTTCAGTTTCCTTTTTACCAGTCCTCTAATTTTTGAGAAGTTTCCTCTTCTGAAGTCAAATGCATCTGTGTTGGACTTCCTTGGCAATCTGGCTCCACTTGCATATAAGGCTTGGACTACTACTGCTCATTACTACAGTCATAAGCTTAAATGCACTGTGAGAATGTCCCTCATATCAACAATGATGGTGCACAGGATTATTTCAGGAGAGCTGTTAGGGCACACTAGCTAAGAGTATGAACCTGAAGGTCCCAAATTCAAACCATACCTTGCACATGAGCTCACTGAGTGACCTTAAGCAAGTCATTATCTCTCAGCCCCAACTCCTGAAACAAACACACACACACATGCAGAGAGGCATGCAAGTAAAGAGAAAGCCATAATGTGCAGCCCTCCTATACCTGCTCCCAGCTGATTTCCTTTGTCTCCTGGATAGAGGTTAAATGTGAAGCAGGAAGGAAAGCAGAAAGGAATTGTTAAGGCAGGGTTAGACACAATCTATTCACACACTACTGCTGATAGTTCCAGGAGTAAAATAAAATGGCTTCTATCACTGTAAGGACTTTACATTTCCTCAGTAATTCTCATTTAGCTGTAAAGCAGATTCACTTGTACTGAAGAATAATCAGAGTTCTGAAAAACTGAAGGCAACTAGGATTATAAAGGGATTTTAAAGGATATAGATGCTGAAAGGCATCATCTCATACTGCGCGGGAGGAGGCAATGGCAACCCCCCCCCCCCGTATTCTACCAAAGAAAACCACAGGGCTGGGTGAGCACCAGGAGTCGAAATCGACTAGATGGCACACTTTAACTATTGTCTCTATTTTCAGAATACCAAAGCCCCAGATTCCAGACTGTGTCACCTAATATGAAATTTTGATCTGGCAACACTCAAATTATGGAGGCATCAGACAGGAACTAGGGCTCTTCTCTTTTGCAGCAGCTCCCTTAGCTACTGTTGTTAGAAAGCTACTTAAGGAAGTGGGGGTGGGGTGGGGGGATAACTTGGTTAAAACTAGGAGTCAGGTGATGGGGCTTGTGGATTTTATTAAGGGCTCTTCCCACTTGACCTTCCCCCACATAATTCAAGCACTGCCTGTTGTTTGGACCAGGATTAACAATGTTGGTCCTCTTGGACAGAAAAGTAAGCTAGAATCCATACTGGAGTGTCTTCCACATCAGTATGGATACCCCACTGCACAAGAAAGCCAAGCAATTAAAAATACCTACTTGTGTGGGGAAAGACCTATGGCAGCTCTGGAAAAACAGGCAACCATATATTCTGGATCTCCCCATGCACAGACATATATGCATGCACACACATCTCCAGGCACTTGCAAGGCAATGTCTTGAAAATAGTCACAACAGAGAGCCAAACAGGCATACAGGCAACACACCCAGCAGCAGCAGCAGCACTTACTGGCTTTGTTGTGGCTGTGAGAGACTCCATCTCTTCGTGCGTCATCCACACATTCCCTGTAGACTGGTGAGAGAAGAAGTGAAAGAAAGAGAGGTTGGCCAGTCTTAAGGAAGGGGAGGGAGTCATTCCAGCCCCTCCAGACTCAATAGAGGGTGATATAAGAAGCAGGCCCTCACTTACCGTGCGAGATGTGGCAGGGGCCGAGGGACTGGTAAGTGATACCATCTCCTGAATGGCAAGGCGCAGCTTGAGCCGGTGCAGGGGGTTGCTGATGCCAATTTCCCGCTGGATTTCTGTGTCCGACAGGTTGGCCATTATGGCACCACTCTTGACGTTGGCACGGCAGGCAGCCACGTACCAGGCTGGCATGCCAACCCACAGCTGACAGAGTGAATGGAAAGAAAGCTTGTGGTTAGGCAGGTGTTGTGCTTGTGCAACTCAAGAGAAAGAAGAGGTGCTCCTCTGTTAACTCTTGTTTCATGCCATTGGAGAGCTCCACAGAATGGCATGGATTCCATTCTAGAACATTTCTCTTTCAGAAACCAAACAACAAACAAGGAGAAAATAACTGGGCTGCTGATTGGGTCATGTACATCATGAAAACTCAATTGCTTTTGCTGTGGCTGCTGGGATATTCTGACTCAAGTCAAAGCAGAGCTGATCTCTATGGTCCTATTCAACGTTTACCTTTGGGTAAGGATATATGTAATGTCTTTTAGAGCAGTGGGACCACTTTGGAAGTGTGGTCTAACCACATGCAATTCAAACACACAGATTCCTCTCTGAGATGGAATTTGGAAAATTCTAGTTCTGCAAGTTTGAACCAGAAGCTGGCTTTGCACGGCACTAATTGGATTCCTCACTGACCCCCACAAATGTTACCAAACACGCCCCCCCTTCCTTGCAGCAGTTCTGCATTTTAAAAAAGGAAGCTTTTTAAAATTAATAAGGGATGAATGAACTGATAAGCCCATGAACATTCACGCGAAAGGCGGAAAGCCTGCTTGGAGCATAGCAGGGGGAAGACTGACGGCTGAGCTAGCATTCAATCTGCTGATATTAACATCTGTTGTTTTAGCTGTGAGGCTCTGTTCACCCTGCAGCTGATGGATGTGCTGGGAGTTCTCTTTTTAGATTACATCTGTCTTTCCCCTTTGTGACATGGCTGCTGTTCTCTTCAGATTATGTAAGTGCTAGTTGCAGGATACCTGGTTTCTTTATGCCGCTATTTATTAATTAATTATTTATTATAATTATTAAAAATTTTATACCGCCCTTCCAAAAGGCTCAGGGTGGTTTACATTAAAACACCATTAAAATCAATTAACAAAACAAAAATTATAAACTACATAAAATAATAATTAACAATTAAAACATCATAATTCCCCGGAGACTCTGAACCAGTTGCCTCCCTGCTTCCACATTCCCTCCCCACAACAACTTAGGATCTGAGCATAACAAATGTTGCTTATTTGCCTCCCTCCTGGCCGCATTACCTTGGGAGAGGGCACTAATTCTGCGGCCCTGTCACCCCTCTACCTATTTTAAGTGCAAGTATCTTGTTTATACCTGCTGAGTTTATTACACTAACATGAGGGGAGGGCGAGCTAAGCAGAGAGAAACAGGAAGGTTTGAATGGGTTTACTCAAGTTCAGGGAGCGAGGATAAGGGAAAAATGATTTCACATACATTAATTCCAAGAGCACAAAACATATATATTCCAAGTAATCTGGCCTAATCTTTCTTCACATAACTTCATCCTACTCTAACCTAAACCATTCCCCTGTTTACCAGAGCCACAGATCAACTGCCACTCCTGACAATTGGCCTTTTAAAAAAAATTCCAAAAATTAGAGTGCCAAACATCTGGACCAATGAGAAGCCAGAGATCTCTCCTCTAGGAAGGAGCCCGTCTCCTCATATGAACACTCCGAGGCAGACTAGGTTTTCTGTGTGACTCTGAGCTGCTTAGGACAATATGTCCAAGTTGGCCCCGCCCACTAATGATTAGGAATGTGCATGAGCTCAACCTGCTGCCTCCTCCGGCACAATATTCCCCTCCTCTTAATTGTTTGTGGGGAGTTTCATCTGAAATGCCCCCCCCATGTGATTAGGAGAAGGGGGATACTGGGAGATGGAGTGGGGCATGCTCATGCACATCCCTAATTGCATGTGGGCAGGACCAGCTTGGACATATTGTCTGAACTGGTCCACTGTGTATTACCTATGCCAGGATGTCTAGATTTCATGAAGGGAGAGGGCTCCACTGAGGGTTTGCTTCTTTGCATCTTCCTAAACCCCTGGATGCAGCTTGGAGACTGCCCACGCTGCACCTCAAAGATGCTTGGTGCTGGTTTGCAAGGTTGATTTTATGTTTGCACTCAGGATGTGCACAGATGAAATATTTTAAAAAGAGAGCCCCAAGTGCATTCACAGTGCTTGCTTGTATGTTTATTTGCGGAATACCAATGAAGAACACCTTGCTTCCCCCTGCTGGCCAACCTGCAGTGGATTGTCTGAGAAATGGTAGGGGAAATGGTAGGAGCCTGGAACTCAGTGCTTTCTTTTCCTGCTCACTCATCTGCCTCCTCCCTGTTGTTGATGTCTCCTCCTCTTGCTGGGAAAGGAAGTGCCCCACAACCGAGTGCCTGAGATGGGAGCAACCTGCTCTCAAATGTGCAGTGCTTTATTCTCCAACAGGAGGAGGTGGCAGTGACCAGGTCAGCCAGCTAGCCAATGGCTGAAGAGCAAAATGTCACACCAGTCTTTGATTCATTGTTGTGCTACAGACTCACATACACCTAAAAAGAGGCTCACGTGGTTTTGAGCTCTATTTTAATATTTTGTCTCTAGACACTCTTATTCCAAACTGCTGCTGAACTCAGGGTCACTGCACACATTGCATTTTCAGGTGTGCATCTTGAGTTTTTTAAGTGAACACAAAAAACACGTGTCATATAGGCATGCTTATCAGGAGGCCCGAATTGGCTGTGGTTCCTTGTTAAGTGTACATTCAGAGAAAGACCTGGGTTTGCTGCCATGTAATATCTGAAATGGCCTTTAACTGAGCTTTATCTACTGCTCAAAAGACTGATGAGGCAGGGTTGCCATAGCCTTCCCCTGCCCCACTGAGAGACACCATCCTTGCTGGCTCCTGTTAGTAACTTTACAAGTAACTTCACCTGCAGACATCTGGGTTTCTCTCCACTCATATTACCTCCAGCCACGACACCACAGTGGGTCCATCCCAGGCAGCAAAAGGCAGGCCTTGCCGGCAAGCTTCTTCTAGCAGCTCATGCCTGGGGTAAAGGGAAAACAGATGGAGGTGTGAAGAGGAGAGATGAAGATGTGAAAATCCAAGTCATGTTTTCATTGAGAATCCAATACTCCCTTTCCCCTCCATTGCTGCAGACTTGTTTGGCTGCTCGGAGATTCCTTGCTAGAATGAATACATTTTGAAGGTTCAGCATTACAGTCCTGATCATCTTGTTCATCTGCACAACAGCTTACTAGAATTCCCATTTTATAGGTGGGTAAATGGAGTCTGGCAGGAGCACATTCATGGATGTGTGTAACTTGCCCAAGCGCCCCACAAAACCTCATGAGCTGAAGTGGGATTTGAACCCAGGTCTTGCAGGCTAATATCCAACGATGCCTTGCCAACCTTCTACATCATCAACTCACCCCACCACCCACCCTTAACAGTGACCCTGTCTTTCTATTGTGTACCCTTATCCCAGCCTTTCTATTTTGCACCCCTATCCCAGCCCTTCTCACTTCTTTTTGTTCCTCCGGTCCTTGTCCACAGGTCCTGACAGCTTAGAAAGGCCCAGGGGGTCTGCAGGGGACATCTCATCTGATGGCGTCCCAGCTACAAAGAAAGATGGGCAAATTACACACAGAGAATGACACACACATATACATACTGTCAGCTCTATTAATAACCTCATGTGTCAAGATAGTAGGTTAGTTCACACGATCTGAAATAGGGTAGGACAAGTGTCCAAACCAAGTTCAGGAGCTGTGTGCATTTCCGATTTCCTATGGTGTATGAGTAAAAAACTAGGGAGGAGGCATGGGCAGGGCAGGGATTGCTAGGCTTACCCGGCACAATCCTAGCAGGCTATCGATTCCTGCACCTCCTACCTTGTGTTTCATTCGCACACAGTCACAAAATGGGAGCACACACAGCTCCCAAACTTGGGTAGGACACTTGTCCTACTCATTTTATGATTGTGAGAACTTGCTTAGTATTTCTGCATTATCTGGCACAGGGCCAGAGAGCGTCACCAGTATGGCACAGAGGATTATTGTAGTGGATTAAAGCCTTGGTCTCAGAGCAAGCTCACATGAGGGAAAGAAATGCTGAATCATCTCTGCTGAGTTGCCTGGCTAGGCTTCTCCTAAAACTATTCTGTATTATCGGTAGGTTCAAAATGCTGCCGCCACCACTCCTCTTATTGACAGAGCTTGAACCTCCCTGGGCTTGGGGTGGAATCCCAGGGAAAACTCTCTTTATTTTGCTATTGGATAAATACAAAAATCTTCCATGTGCAAGCCTACACGTGGTGAGAAAACTGATAGCCGCTGAACGTTTCAAGACGTGTTTGCACTAGAAAAATCCTCTTTCGCCTCCTGCCTTTTCCTGAGTTAAAAACCAACTCTGAGAGGCTTGTAAAAAGAAAAGAACTAAAAAAACCCAGTTTTATTCAGTTACTATAGACTGCTTCCATCTGAGGCTTTCTCACTTTTAGATACAGTTAAGAATACTTAGTAGGCTTACAAAAATAGGTTACCTTAACGCACACTTAAATGTTTATAAAGTCTTTTGCAATGCCCTAGGTAGGATGGGTGTAGGCTAGTGTTTCTTATTTTAATTACATTAGAGGTAAACAATAATAGAGCAGTATCAGGAATATGCAAAAGCACACACACAAAGAAATATAAGTTTCTAACGCAAAATCTGACTAACAAACTGTTCCCTATGCTGAATCCCCTTTTCCTTGAACTCACCCAATTCCTTATGAGAAACAATCTTCCTGCAATCCTTTCTTTCAAGGATCTACAGAGTTATTCCATGAGAAAAACCTTCATGCTGGCTTCGACCACGAGGAAGCAAAGGGAGCAAAACTCCATTGCCCCTCATTAAGCCTTTCCATACCCACTTCTCTCCAACAAAGACTGCCCTTCTTGTTCCCAGAATTCCAAGCAAGTGCTCTCTGATTGGCTACCCTGGAGTTCACCAGCATGTCAGTCAAGACAAGGGTTCATGCCCTGTTAACTCTTTAGGGGGCATTTTTGCCATTGCCAGCTTTAAGGTTTTCAGGGATCTGCAAGCATCAATTGGCTCCCTTAACCAGTGAGGGGCCAGAGCCTACTTACTGAGGAAGCACTCACCCCCACTGCTCATCTAGTTCTCCATTTTGTGCTCCCCCAGAACCCTTTGCACAGCACAGTGGTTCTGGATGAGAGCAACTCCTTGCTTTTTGCCAGATACTTGTAGAGATCAAAAGCAGCATGAGCCTAAAGAGTTGCTCCAGCCTTCCCAAAAGCCCTGTACTAACTAACAGCCTCCTCCACCACAAAAGTGTCCTCTGCAATGTGTAGAGAATCCAGAGTGGCGGTAGCGGCAGCAGTAGTGTGACAGCGACTCAGAAAGAACAGCAGTGCCCAAAATGGCAGCTCAGCTCAGCAGGCCACTACAGCCATCTGAGGCCTGGCGTATGCCTGAAGTTAAGTGACAGCCATGATAATATATTCAAAAATAGTGAGGGCTAGAAACTCTAATGACAGGGGCTACTTGTCCATGAGGCAGGGTGAGGTGGTTGACTCACGTGTGTGTGTGAGAAGGGACACAGGGGAGGAAGAACAAGTGGGTTCTACAGGGAAGAGAGGAATTTGCAGATGGCGAGATGACTGGAGAAGAATAAATAGAGCCAAAGTTCTCAGCAAGGGATGCATACCAAGTGAGGGGGAGTCACGGCCCAGCTGCCCCATCCTCCCTTTCTCCTTCTTGCCAAAGAGGCGCCCAATGGAGGATTTGATGCTTTTCTTCTTGGTGGACTTGTGCAAGGAATCCTGGCTGCTATTGGTGCCATCAGCCCCCAGGCTGCGTCCATGGAAGGAAATGAAGGTAGAGGTGGGATAAGAAAAGGATTGTTTTTTTTAAAAGTCAAGTTCTCTCAGGCACAAAGACTGTTATCCTAAAAGGACACTTTTCTTGCTTTTGCTGCTGCCACCCTTATCATATTTGTTGCTCCAACCCATGCCCAGAGTTATTATCCCACATACTCCCAATGCACCAGTCTTCCATTTTTCATCTTCCACGAGTATTTTTCTCCTTCCTCAAAACCTACCCTTTCTATGAAGCCTTTGGCACAACCCCTGAATCCTCACACCCCACTATAACAAAGCCCATGTCACGGAAACCACTGCATATTCTTTCTCTGTTCGCCCTTGCCTCCATTCCCCATTCCTCAGTTGTCTCCTGGTGTTGAATTTTGGGTGGTAAACTCTTCAGGGCAGTTATTGTTCGTCTTGAACTTTGTAAAACCCCATGCACGCTGATGGTGTGATAATGGTAGTGATAACAATATGAGTAAGCAGACAGAATGAGCTCCCCATCCCACTTGCTGACCCCTTTTGGACTCTTCGCAGTGTTTCAAGGCTAAGAGCCAAGATATTCCCCCTCCCACACACATACTGTTCTCACACACTGTGCCCTTCCGCTGACACCACATTTGCAGAATCCCTAACCCCAGCCTAACCCAACTCCTTGCGAAAAGGCCCATGCCAGTGCAAGAGTCCCCTTGTCTTTGACACTCTGGGTCCATCATCTGAAAACATAGCCTGGCCTTGGGCTCCCAGAGCTGCCTGCCTCTCTTTCCCTCCTGCTCTTCCATACCCCGACCCCGACCCCGTTAATTTTTACCCTAATTGCCACCCTCTCATAGGAGCAGTTGGCTGAACCACTCTGAAGCAGAGCCTGTTTGGGAGGGAGGTTAATTCACTGCCAGCTAGTGCTCTCTTGCCCATGTAACACAGATGGTCATCATGTCTCAACCCTCTCCCCCCCCCATGCAAGCCTCCTATGGCTCCTGGCTTCCCCCCCCCCCACTTTGCCTGGCTTCCCCACATTAATTTCAGTAGCTACCTCCTATGTCAGGGCTGGCCAGTCTAAGGTCCTTCAGCTGCTGTTGGTCTACAGCTCCCATCATCCTGGCTACTGGCCACTGTGGTTGGGGATGGTGGATCCAACTAGAGCCAGTTGCCCGTCCCTGCCCTATGTTGTTGCAATGCAACCACTGTGGGCAGCTGACCGAGGCAAGCATTCTCCTTTTGATGCAACTCCAAAGAAATAGTGGCCCTATATCTTAAGAATCTGCAGTGAAGGGAATGTTATACTTTTCTGGGCACAGAGGTACAGATCTTACACTCGCGTAATATTTTCATTTAAAAATCTTCCTGTTCTTCATATATACCATTTTTTCCTTTGAAAAAAGAAAAGAAAGAAAATGGGAGTTGGTTTTCTTTTTCTCAAAGGAAAAGTGCTCTACACATGCTCAGAACCACTGTATTTTTGAATTGGTTTTTTTTCTTCCTTTTTTTGTAATAAGCTCCACTGCCCTCGGGGGGGAAGTATACTCAGATGCACCCTGTCATGGCTGCAAGATTGTCTGAAATAAAAAAAAAACTGACAGTACTCCAGGCTTCCATAACTAATTTTATTAGTATTCAAACTCCACCTCAGCTCTTCAGCCCTTATCCACAAGACCCACTGATTCTTCTGTTGTCCTGTCCACCTAGGCAACCTACCTGGACCTCAGGTCCCTCCCGTCTTCCAGCGTCCCAGCCTGCAAAGCTAAGGCCTGGGTCATGCGCTCCAGACGCATGGTGCGGGGGGTGGAGGGAGCCGGGGGCTCACACAAGGCCAGGGCCTTTTCCTCAGACCCTCGCCCCTCTTCCTTGGCAACATGGTTCTGCTGGGGAACAAAACAGTAGAAAGAGACTCACAGGCACGGCTGAGCAAAGTGCACAACTCTGGGAATTCCTCAGGCTGGATGCCATAGTGAGGAAGCTGACAGCTTGGGAGGGACTGCTGTAGGGAAACCTGCTGTCCAAGGGCACCTCCTGATAGATTAGTAGGGCTGGACTCATCTACTTTAGTTCATAAGAACATAAGAACAGCCCTGCTGGATCAGGCCCAAGGCCCATCTAGTCCAGCATCCTGTTTCACACAGTGGCCCACCAGATGCCACTGGAAGCCCACAGGCAGGAGTTGAGGACATGCCCTCTCTCCTGCTGTTACTCCCCTGCAACCGGTACTCAGAGGCATCCTGCCTTTGAGGCTGGAGGTGGCCCGTAGCCCTCCGACTAGTAGCCGTTGATAGACCTCTCCTCCATGAAGTCATCCAAACCTTCCTTAAAGCCATCCAGGTTGTTGGCTGTCACAACATCTTGTGGCAGAGAATTCCACAAGTTGATTATGTGTTGTGTGAAAAAGTACTTCCGTTTGTTGTTCCTAAATTTCCTGGCAATCAATTTCATGGGATGACCCCTGGTTCTAGTGTTATGGGAGAGAGAGAAGAATTTCTCTCTATCCACTTTCTCCACTCCATGCATGATTTTATAGACCTCTATCATGTCTCCCCGCAGTCGTCTTTTTTCTAAACTAAAAAGCCCCAGGTGTTGTAGTCTTGCCTCAGAAAGGTGCTCTAGGCCCCTGACCATCTTAGTTGCCCTCTTCCGCACCTATCTGTCCCTAGGTAAGATCCTAAATACATAATGTCCTCCACATACAGGTATAAGTGACCCTGAAGATTCATCAGTATCTCACAGGTTATTAGAATAAGAAGAGATCAGTGTGCAAATGAATATTGCATGAACATACCAGAAAAATCTGGACAATTAAATCATTTGTTTGGCTCAAAGTACACTAAGCCACATGCTATGGGAAAGGCACATCAGACAAGAACAAGAACAGTCCTACTGGATCAGACCAAAGATACAGGGATGGTTACATGGGAAGCTGCCTCGTACCAAGCCAGGCTATTGGTCTACCTAGCTCAGTACTGTCTATGTTGACTGGCAGTGACCCTCCAGGGTTTCAGACTGGTATATCCCAGCCCTACCTGGAGATGCCAAGGACTGAACCTGGGGCCTTCTGCATGCAAAGCAGATGCTCTTTCACCAAGCTATGGTTCATACAAGCCAACATCCTGTTTCCAAAGGTGTCCCATTAGATGCTTCTAGGAAACTCACAAGCAGAGCAGGAAGGCAATGGCACTCTATTGTTGCCCTGCCTCCCTAGCAACTGGTATCAAGTAGCCTACTCTTCTGAACATGGAGGTTTCATATGGCCATCATAACTAATATCCATTTATAAATGTACCCTCCAAGAATTTGCATGATACTTTTTCAAAGCCATCTAAGCCAGTGGTCTTATCACAACCTACAGCAATACATACCATGTTAATAATAGTCCTATTCAGAAATTACATTGTAGGTTTGTACAGGTGTCTGTACAGGTGTGTATGTTTTTGTTTGAATGACTGTATGTATGTTCATTTTCAAAGTGAACCTGAATAAAGGCCCCCTTGAATGCAGAGAAGCTTTATTCACATGTTATGTTCAACATGCATACCATTCATGCACCATGCATACACATGCAGGTTTGAACATTCATACAGTTATTCACATACTATGTTCAATATACATAGAGTAGTACACTTCCTATGTATACATTGTATTTGAGGGGAACTGTACCCAGGTTCATTTTAAAAATAAACATATGTACAGTCCCAGAGCATGGTCTAAAGGCACACGATACAGCAATGTTGAGGAAACTAAGCAGGTCTTGGTGTGGTCAGCATCTGGATGGGAGACCTATGAATGCCATTGAGGGGGATGGGGCTGTAGCTTAATGGTAGAGCTTCTGCTTTGCATGCAGAAGGTCCCAAGTTTAGTCCCTGGCATCTCCAGGTAGGGCTGGGAAAGACTCTTACCTGAAACCCAGGAGAAGTTGCTGTCAATCAGTGTAGACAATACTGAACTAGATGGACCGATGGTCTGACTCAGTATAAAGGCAGCTTCCTATGTTCTTATATACAGTCAATACAGGATAGGGGTACTACCATGAGGAAGCCCATAAGGTCTATGGTCTCTGCCCACCCCCATGCACAACGCACCATTTTTTCACCATCACGAGCAGGGCTGTGGGGTGCCATGCGGGGAGTAGAGTGGCCGCTGCTGGGGGGAGAGGGACTAGCCAGAGTGGAGCTGGTGACTGAGGGAGGAATAGAAGTGCCCGAGCGGTATCGTCCCAAGGAACCATCCAAACTGGCACTGGTCACTCGGCTCTCGATTTCTTCTGCCCGCTGTTCCGTGGACTCCTTTTCCTCCTGGATCAGTCTTACAGAGAGGGCAGGGGGAGGAAATGCTGTGAGTAGTTTAGGAAGAAACATTTTCTGTGCCGTCCCACCTCCAGAGTCCATGCCCAAGAAAACCTTCTGTTAGTCACTTAAGGATGACCTTGCATCATCTATTCAGTTTTCACAATTTGGGTTCTCAGATACTTCTGTAGTAATGTGAACTGGAAACTTGTTGTTTGCCACATCCAGCACTGGATAGCAAATTAGGGGCTTGCACAGCAAATCCACATGTGCACAAATTCAGACACAATTAGCCAGGTAGACAAAGGTGATCTTAGCTTTAGTAAACAACTTACAAGGCTGATCTGACACTGACTATAAAGGAGATAAAATTGCATTACAATAGTAAGTTAAACCAGAGTGATTTTAATAATGTGTGTGTGTGTGTGTGTGTGTATAAATTAATTTATCGTATTTATTAGGAGCCAAAATTCAAGCCTCTCTATCGAGAAATAAATGGCATTCCCAGTTATCTATGTCTGATGATATTGTTTTATTATTTGAAGTTGTAGGCCATCCTGAGAGCACCTGCTTTTGAAGTAAATAAATAAATAAATCTATTTCATATCCCTCATGTCAGGTAACACAGCTGTCCTGTTTATCCAAACTCCAATGATCCATAACTGGATTCCACAAAAACACAGCATTTATTAAGGCAGAAAAGCAAGTTTCCAGTCCTCAAAGTACCAAACATTTTGGCAAATATACCAAATATTCTTAAATATTCAAAATATTCCAAACAAATTAGCTTATTTAATGAAAATATTCCACACACTGTGAGCAAGTGGCATTCAGGTACACACAGACACACAGAGAAGCTTCACCCCTGAGCACTGGAGTTCATCTCCCTAATGATGATGACTGGAGGTTGTTTTGTTTTTTTTAAATACTGTATTCTGAAGCACAGAGGAATCTAAGTTCTACAACACTATTGCTTTCTAAGTGACTAGCAATATTTGGGAACTCTCAAAAGCTGAGCAGTATCGTATGGCAAAGAAGGCAACCGAGACCTGAAGTGGGAGTGGAATACAGCCTGGTCTACACATGCAATATAATTACGTGGTAGAATAGACTGTACCACTTCAGACTGCAAGTATGTGGTCACATTTTTGAATGCTTCTCTATGTCAAAAACGGCTTGCAAATAAAAAACCAGCACAGTGGGTAAAGATCTAGGACAAAATTATTCTCCCTGGAGTGCTAGATTACTATATGAGGGACCAATAAAAATGATATCCCCTCACCTGCAGTGGTACAGTCTACTCTACCCACTTGAACATTCTTATCATCTTTTCTCCACCTCATTTTCCTGCTTGTGTAGATAGACCTTGTGATCAAGAGAGGAGAAAGACACAAGGTGGACTAGGAGATTCCAGGCATGTGGTTCAGGGAATGAGTCTGCAGTTATTCTGCAGCTTTCAGAGTTCTGCAGTTCAGAATTCTGACGCTTTGGGATGTTTCCAGGGAAAATCCTAAAACAGGCACAAGAGCGGGTAGCCGGCTGACAGGCACATAAACTCTGACGACTTTTAAAAAGTCTCTAAAGACTTGTTTTTTCACCCAAGCTGTTTAACTGGACTGTGGTTTTAAATTGTTTTAAGGTTTTTATTTTTAATCTGTTTTATGTTGTAAACCGCACAGAGACAGACGTCCAGGGCGGTATACAAATTGGGAAAATAAATAAATAAACAGGTGCATCTTGGGAAGGCACTCGTGTATACATATTGCAAAGAGGTTGCTCTAGGTCTGGCCAAGACAACTCACTTGATTTCTTTGTTGATGGCTTCCAGCTGCTCCTGCAGCATAATAGCCAGGGTCTGCACATCAGCCTGTCCGCTGGGAGATAGCAAGTCAGCTGAGCTGAACAGGGGATCTCGCTCATCTTCATCTGAGCCGTCCAACCCGCCCTCAAAAGGGCCTCCAGCTGCCTGCTGGGCCCGCTCCCACTCCTGAGAGGGCACCACCTGTGATTGGGGTAGGAGGGAAAGAAGAGAAATGAGAAGGTGTGACTCATCCGCCCATTTGCATGCTGGGGAGGATTAATTACCCTCAAGACAAGAAAAGCCCTTCATGTGAGGCCCACATCAAGGGGTTATGACAGGCCCATAGCAGTTCCTCCTACCCTTGAAACCAAGCCCACTTCTCTCCCCATCCCTGCCCTATCATTGTTCCCTGCTGTTGTTTTGCCGTGAGGGCATCCCATCCCCCAAAAGCGATGTGAAGAGGGACACTCACCAGGTGGGTGTCCAATGGAAATTGGGGTAGGAAAAAGAGAAAGAGAGAAAATATAATTATGCGGAGCAAAAAGGGGAGAGGAAACGGAAGGGACAGAAGCCCTGCTAGGTTCTGTTCACTCTTCCATAAGCCACAATCCCTCCCGTTACAGTGGGTTTTTAGTGGTTTCTTTCCTGCTTTCCCCAAATGTCCAGATCCAAAATCTCTTGGTTTTTCCATGTGGCCCCAAACCACTTGCTTCTCTTACCCACCACAGAATCATTAAAACAAGAAAAGCATCTGGAAAGCAGGCTGGATCATCAAAACAGGAAGGAATGCCAAACCAGAGCAAATGGTTTACTGTTGAGACGCACTTGAGGCCACAAGCAGAGCGGTTTTAAAACAATAAAATGGCGGAACCAGACTGGAACAATAGCTGACATCCAGACCAAATATACTCAAGTGCCACTGGGACTTCCTTGAGTTAGGCAGGCCTAACTTGTCCCTTTAATTTCAATGAGACTTCCTCGAGTAAATTTAGTCAGCATGTCAGCTATTGTTTTCAAATAGGTAATGAAGGTAGGAAATGGAGAGAGGTAGAGTTCTACACCTTCATCGAGCATGCCACAAATCACACTCACAAACTACATGCTACAATGGCTCCTCATCCTCCTGCATTTCAAATGATAGCACTACAGTTGGGATGGAAGCTCTGACAACAATGGCGTAACTCTTGGAGGTGAGGAAAAAGCAGACACTTCTATGTGGGGGACTGGGTATGTCAGCTATGAAGACAAATAGTTGAGTTATTGGTGTCCCGAGTGGGGGAAAGGGCAGTATGGAAGCACCTCTAGGCTTTAGAGCAGGGCTTCACAACTTTGACCCTCCAGCTGCTGCTGAACTACAACTCCCATCATCCCCAGCCAAAGAGGCCAATGTCACAGATGATGAGAGTTGTAAGTCAACAATGTCTAGAGGGCCAAAATTGTGCAGCCAGCCCTGCTTTGGAGTCGGCAGCATGAACTGGCAGAAGGCAATGGAGAGAAAGTACTACCCTCAAGTCACAACCCCCCTGTTTGTTTCTAGGCACTGGGTTCCCTGAACACCAGGAGGTGCCGACACTTTTTCTTTGAAGCATTTTCTGAGGAATTACAAAATTCTGCATGAGGAGCCACAACTGGTGATGGTGGCTGGGGAGATTTCCAGAGCAATAGCTTATAGTCCCCCTAAACCTTTCCTGGCCCTATATCCCTCCCTCTCATAAGTCCTTTCCATGCTTTCTTGAATCTGTTATTTGGTCATTGTTCATCTGTGCCAGAACTAGATGCTATGGAGGATGCTAGGGATGTACATGAATGGCTCATGCATGGGCTGACCGGGCAGGGAGCAGTTGTTGTTGTAGCAGTTGTTGTTGTTGTTGTTATTGTTATTAATTTGATTTCTATACCGCCCTTCCAAAAATGGCTCAGGGCAGTTTATACACAGAAATAATAAATAAATAAGATGGCTGGATCAAACTTGAAGTCTGATGTGGTCAAGTCATTTCCACGGGAACGAGAGGTGTTACCATGGAGAACGAGATGCAGGCCTACTGTTTTTGACAGCAGTCAGGCACCCTCCAGAATGTCTAGACACTCTTCAAACCAAATGATGCAACCCCTAAATCTTGCCATTAGCATCCCCACACTCCTCACTGACTCCTTCCTTTTCAGTGCTGGACTCTTTCCCTTCAGAGCACCCAACCCAGTAACGCCATACCTTGGTGGCCTCATCCTTGACAGACCAGCGGCCCTTCTTTGAACGTCTCGCCACGCCAGCACTGCTGTAATGGTCCACGTGGGCCCCCACGGGCAGCGTGGGCGCCTGGGAGTAACGCAGCTCCAGCGCGCTGCCCGGCAGAGACCTCCGTGGAGCAGAAAAAGAAGACTGTGAGCAAGTGTGTTCAGTCAGAGCAGCAGAGTAAGGCACAGGAGTGACTGAATGACAGGGGTGTTCTAGGAAGCAGAGGACGCTGAACCACATCTGAACCCAAATCCAAAAACCAGTTGAAAAGAGGGCTTTTCCCAGTGATTTGGAACTGAACCTGTATCTAAAATCTCTTGATTGCCTTGAACCTGGGCCAGAACCAAACCCTGAACACAAACAATGGTAATTGGTTCAAAATTAGTGATTCGGTAATTTTGTCTCTTAACTTGAAACTGTAAGATTAACATTTTTTTCCTGTCGTTTTTTTTTATAACCCTGTTTGCACTTTGTTTGTAAATACCTTCAAATTCTTTTAAAAGGCCATTTTTAAAAATAGTGGCTGACATGATGCACAGTCTCCTGCCGACACTAAGGACCTACAGGGGCTGTTGTGCAACATCAAAGGCAGCCCAACAGCATAGGGATGGGGCTGGTGTGGCATGACTTGAAACCGCTTCCGGGCAGCAGTGTAGCATAATTTGCGAAGGGAAGGAGCACTGGGCTGCTGCCCAGAAATGGCTCAGCAACAGATAGTGCTGAACTACAACTCCCATCATGCCCAGCCACAATAAATTGTAGCTGGGGATGATGGGAGTTGTAGTTGAGCAACATCTGGAGTACCACCAGTTGGGAACCCCTGGTTTAAGGTATTCCGCAGCAGCTCCATTGCTAAACTGTCAGGGCTGCCTCTGTAAGTTGCACAGCTGCCCCAGCAGGTCCTTACCGTCGACAGGAGACTGTGCATCATGTCAGCCGCTATATATTTCATCTCAAGTTAATTAGTTAATATTGTTTTCATGTTATAGGGTTACACTACAAGCAGAGGAGTCATATTATTCGACATGGAATCTATCTAGACCGGTTCAGAAGCAGTTCAAGAGCTGGCTACCGAACCACTTTTCAAAGTTGGTATCTGAACTAAAAGTTAGAACCAGGACTAAACTGGGGAGTTAAAAAATACTGATGAGCCTGAACCGGATTTGAACCCACATTTTAAATGGTTCGACTCACTCGTTGTTTACATTGTTCTGTGACAGGTGCCTTCCCCACCCCAAAAATCAGACTTTAAAATCTAAATTGCTGATCATTGTGAAGGAGGGGCGGAGCGTTCTTACCGGGAGTAGCTCGAGACGGGGCGTCCGCGCAGCTGGTCTATTTCCATTTGCATCCGCTCAATCTCAGCTAGTAGCTGCTCCTGCAGGGCAGGTGTAAAAGAGGCCATCAGGACCAGAAAGTAATCTAGCTGACCTCACCCACCATACCTTTTAGATCAGAGGTGGTCCAAAGCATTGCGGGGCCTGAGGTCAGGCACCAAATCTGCCTTGCCCATAATCCTGGCGAACCCCCTTTCAAAACAGACCCTTGCAAGCTTGAAAGTGGCACAGGGAAGAGGAAAGGTTGCCAGCAGCCTCCTGTTTTCTCCCCACAATGCTTGAAAGGGTCAGATCAGTTCCAAAGAGCTGCTCCAAGGGCAGCAGCGTGAGCCATCTTGCACCTGGCTGGTGCCCCAGTAATCTGCAGCCTGAAGTGACTGCCTCACCTTGCCTCATGAAAGGGCCGCCCCTGCTTTAGAGACTTTCAGGTTGCCTCATTCTGGCCCTGCCTCTGCCATTCAACCCACCCTCTCCAGAGTCTATTATTCTCCTCACTCTGCCCATACCCATACCAAACAAGGTCAGTCTCACCTTGTTTGCCAGAAGCTCATCCTGGACCTTCTTCATGTTGGCAATTTCCTCACTCAGTGTATTCTTGGAGAGGTTGTGGTAGGGGAGAAGAAGAAAAGAGAAGAGTTCCATGAGGGCAGGAACACCGAGTCAGGCTTCCTGATAGGATGTTCCACAAGTTCTCCCTGCAGGACCCATCTCCTCTCCACCCACCCTACCAACAGGAAGATGCACTAAAGCCGGGCTAGCTTTCTTGAGGCCTTCCTGAAGAGGGCAGTGGAGCTCTATTGAAGGGCTAGCTGAAGGACCGTACTGTGCTATCCCAGCTCCTGTTTTACATCCATCTCTTTTTTTGCAGTGGCTCGTAATGTCACAAACAGCTCCACTTGCAGCCAAAGCCCCTCTGGAGGCACAGTTGCCTAAGCAGCTTTCATGTCCTCTTCTGTCTGTCAGATGGTTGGGTGAGAACTTCAGACAGTGCCACCTTCTGCTTCTTCCGCTGGGTTTTATCCAACAGACACAGAGTTGCTCTGAAGACCTCTCTCTTCAAACCCTGACTCTACAATCTCCCACCATATATACACCACGCATGTCTACCTTCTCCTCCAGGGCGCCCATTCGTTCCTTCAGGTGCAACTGGAGACGCTCGTTGGATTCAGACAGCAGCTTGTCTACTGTCTCTGAGAGGCGCTTGTTGTGTTCATCATTCATTTTCTCCCTCTGGCGTGCCTATTAATCAAAGAAGAAAGCAGATACTAGGAAGGATTATGCAGGGCCCTTTCTTCAACTGTCAGCACTCATTATCCCCCCCCCACCTTCTCTTCCCATTCACCTCCCAAAAAATGGATACTACTACTACTACTACTACTACTACTACTACTATATTTATATACCGCTTGTCAACCAAAGTTCTCAAAGTGGTTTACACAGAAAAATAAATGATACATCAAGAAGATGGTCCCCTGTCTGCAAAGGGCTCACAAAATCTGAAAAGAGACATAAGGCAAATACCAGCAACAGCCACTGGAGAGACGCTGTGCTGGGGTTGGATAGGGCCAGTTGCTCTCCCGCTGCTAAATATAAGAGAACCACCACTTTGAAAGATGTCTCTTTGCTTAGTTAGCAGGGGTGATACTAACCATAGATACTAACCACAGATACTAACTTCCTCTGTCTCCTGTTGCTCAGCTAGTGACCCCCCGCTGCACACACACACCCCACACACCTTCCCTGCTCATTTTCAGAGTGCTTTACAGGCAAATCTCACCATTCACACACCAAGTATCCGTGGTTCCACGTATCTCTGTAGTGGGGTAATCGTCACCCGACCTCAGCATAAGCCAGGTGGGGCAGGGGAGGACAATAAATGGTTAATTCCGCATATCTGTGGGTTTGGAGTCCGACCTCCGAGGCCATTTCTGGCCAGCATTTTCTCAAACAGAGCCGTTTTGTGGCTCATTTGTTTTTAAAACCCACCCCCACCCCGGCAGAAAAACAGCGATTTTAGACATTTGGGGGCATTGTGGGACACCTGCAGACCAGTGAGGCATGGTAGGACACTTTGTTTCAGTTATTTTAGCTCTTTTAAAAATGGGTTTGGGGCTATTTTTAAGCTTCTGGAAACCTCCCCACCTCCCCACACACACAAAATCCCATTGACTTAATGCCCCGTTATCCATGGTTCCGTTATCCACGGTTGTATAGGAGAATGGAATCCCCGCGGATAAGGGGGTCCGCCTGTACTGTCTTTGTCCTCACAAAAGCCCTGCAAAATTGGTAACCATATTGCAGGCAAGGAAACTGAGACCGAGAAAACTGCTGGCCTACACTCATAAGTTACACAGGAAGCTGCTTTATACTGAGTCAGGGCATTGGTTCATCCAATTTGTTATTGTCTACACTTACTGGCAGCAGCTCTTCAAGGTTTCAGGCAGGAGTATTTTCCCAGCCTAGCCAGAGATGCCAGGGATTGAACCTGGGGCCTTCTGCATGCAAAGCAGATATTCTACCGCTGAGCTTCAGTCCTTCTCCCAAAACCTCCCCACGCCTCTCCACCAAGTCTATGGCCATGGCTTCAAAGGCCTGCTCTCCAACGGATCAAACCAGCAGTCTCTCTCATGTCTACTGTTATCCTTAGCACCACCTTCAACAGAAGTGTCTCCACAACCAAGTCACTCCCACAAAGCAAAGAGAGTGCCCAACTGGAGAGGGTCATCTCCTCCAAGCCACAACCCCTGCTAACTGGGCAAAGAGGCACCTTTTAAACATGGTGATTCTCTTTATTGAGCAGCGGGGGAGTAACTGGCCCTATCCACCCCCAGCACAGCATCTGTCCAGTGACTGTTGCTGGTGTCTATCTTATATTTCTTTTTTAGATTGTGAGCCCTTTGGGGACAGGGAGCCATCTTATTTATTTATTTCTCTGTGTAAACCTCCCTGAGCCATTTTTGGAAGGGCGGTATAGAAATCGAGTAAATAAATAATAATATCAGACTCCATCCCCACTTCCCATCTTGCCCTCACCCTTTGGAGCTCTTGGTTTTTCTCTTCCAGCTGAGCTTCAAGTTGACGCAAACGCTCCTCAAAATTCCCATGGCGCTCCTCTGCCTAGAGAGTAGGGGGTGAAAGAGAGGGTTAATCCATGCCCTATTTTTCCTGATTGCTTGGACTCTTCTGCCCATATCCACTGTGACCCATTCGCCAATTTCATCCCTCTTGTTGGCACTTCCTCAGCCGCTTGACACTGAGCACTGAATTGCCTCCCCAATTCACCAAATACCTTGTTGAGGGCAGCCACTCGCTGAGCCAGCTGGGCCTCTATTTCGGGCAACGTTTCAGCCTTCTGGAGGGTTTGCTGAAGCTTCTGTTTGGCGTCTTCCAGCCAGTCTTGCAGCTGCCTGTTCTTTTCCTCACTCTGCACAGAGGAAAAGATGACACCCAAAGGCCTCGTCAAAGTATGAAACCCCATGCAATGACCCCAACAACCTGCAATGCATTGGACAGAGAAAATGACAGGAGGAAACCTGGGAAGCCGGGTGCAGACGCGGTGGTGATGGAAAATAAGTGCATCTCAGCTGTCTGTAGAGCTATGGAAGGTGCTAGAAGAGTCAGGACCAGGAAGTGGGACCTTCCATGTCCACAGAAGTGGGGATAAGAAACAGAAGCTATAGGAAAAGCCAGCAAATGACTGGAAGACATGACAAGACGGTCCCTAGAGCAGGCCTGCTCAACTTAGGCCCCCCAGCTGTTTTTTTGACTACAACTCCCATGATCCCCAGCCACAGTGGCCAATAGCCAGGGATTATGGGAGTTGTAGGCCAACATCTGCAGGAGGGCTGAAGGTGAGCAGCCCTGCCCTAGAGTATCTTCATTATCTGGATCTATGTTCTAGTATCTAGGATGTGTTGGGAAGAGTCAGCAGGGGGAAGTTAAGATGATTTCATAATTGCCTATATGTACTGGAAAAGCTGAGGAAGGCTGCTAAGGACATCCAAACACTAGAATGCGGATGCTGAACATCAGAACAGGCAGCTAGGAAACGAGGACTCACTTGTCTATACAGGGATTCCTTACTGGCCAGTTCATTTTCCAGCTTGTCATTGACATCATGAAGAGAGGTTGCCTCCCTCTGCGCACTCAGGTAGCGTTTCTCCAGCGTGGTGATCCGTTCCTCCATGTCCTCCCGTTGAGCCAGTGCCTGGTCACCCACACAACAAAAGAGAAGGGAGCCATGGAGAAGTGACACGGGGTAGACCATGGACACTGCCCTCCCATCCATGACTGTGAAACACAAGAAACCCTAGCACAGATCCTTCAGGTTGTGAGAGAAAGGAAGATCCACGGTGACTTGTCCACACCTGATAAAGCATTGAGATCCACTCTTTAGGCCCTGCTCAGATCCCCCTGCCGTCAGATGTACAGCAGGTGGGTAGAAGAGACAAGGCTCTTTCAGCGGTAGTGCCTAAAATCTGGAATGACACCCTGAATGACCTCCTGGGAAGAGTTCTGTCTGGCTCCCCACTGTTGCTTGCTTTTTCAGTGGGTAACAAAGCCTGTTTTATTTTCAGTGAGCTTTTCCAAACGCTGCTCTTAAATGAAATGTGTGGCTGCCATTTCTTATTTTTGTAGCAGAGGAGCAGGATATATATATATTTTTAAATAAACAAAGAAAAATTCAGCACACGTTATAAGTTCCAGGATCTGGTTTGGCTGGGCTTTCTTCTTTTTAAAGTTGGGGTTTACAATGGCTGCCCACCAGTTCTCTGAGGAGGAGGGGATATCTGATGATAAATTGCATATTTTAGCTAAAAGGCTACCAGGATGGAGTGGGGAGGTGGGAGGCAGGCACCGCTATTACCTCCTTGAGGTCCCGCTGCAGTTTGGCATTGATCTCTTCAGACTTAATGAGGTCCCGCTGAGCCGTCGCCAACTCTTCCTCAAGTTCAGCCATCTGCCGGCAGAGCATTGTAAGTCGCTCCTTCAGCTGGGACAGTTCTCCTCGCTGGCGCTCTAGGACCTCCTCTAGCTCAGATTCTCGGCCACCACGCCCCAAATCAAGGGAGCCTGATCCATTGGCCTGAACAGTGAAGAGAAGGGGAATGGATTAACATATGCTAGAAATTTCACCCTTGCTCCCCTTCTCAATTTGACAATGGAAGGAATCGCACTGGGGACACCCTGAATGTGCACATGCTTCTGTGCCCCCATCAACCTCTGCATTGCCTTCTCGGCACTTTCCCTCCCACCCCTTCATCCCTGCAAAGTGCCCCTTCCCACACCACTTACACAAATCTGGGCATCTCCCTCTTTGCTGGGGTCATCTAGGCCGGATCGGCGCCGGGCAAGCTGTTCTCGAAGGGCAAGAGACTGCATATAGGAAGGCAGTTAAGAAGAAACCATGTACAGATGTTTCAAATTAAATTAAAATTAATGAATGAGATGCAGGTGGAAATGGACTTGTGACAAAAACAGTCTCTTCAGCAGCACCAGGAAACCTTTTTTAGTTTGAGAAATATATTAACACTATTAACCACTAGCCACTGTGCTACATTCAGATATGGGCCTGATTCAGACAATCCATGGTTTGCTGGATCATGAATACAGCCTGAACTAATGCTGAGTCCTCCTCCCCATCTTTTCTTGTCATCTCATGTACCCTTCAAGAGAGGTATCCTAATTTTGTTGATCTGTCCATACCTGAGAGCTATGGTTTAATTGTGGCTTGCAAATCAGGTCATGAAACCAGGATTTGATCTTGTTTTCAAATCCTGGTTTTTTCAAATCCTGGTTTGTAAATCACAGTTAATCCGCAGTTCCTGGATTCAGACAGCATGCCAAGCTGTGGTTTAAAAAACCTGGGTTCTTGCATCATAGCTCTTCTCCCAAGATGGGGAGATAAGAGCGTGCGGGCTTGGCACTCATTCAGGTTGCATTCACAACCTGGCCAATGAACAAACTATATTTTATTGGATTATCTATTTCAGGAGTACCTATCCAACCATTATGGGTTGCCACCACTCTTTAGTTCAACAAGACTCCCAAAGGCTCTGCCTCCAGGGAACTTGACTAACTTTCGGCTTCTGGGAGGAGGCATGACAACAAAACTAAAATTGTTTGAACTGGCACTTTTTGATGAAGGCAGAGCAGGGGCTAGAGGCACAAAAGCTGTCGCTTTGCTTTCAATTACAGAGGATGGCCAGAGGGGGCAGGCATCTTCTACAGTTCTAAGTGTGCCTTCCCATTAAACTACCCTTGCTACCCTCATTGAAAGAGCACATGAGTAAAAGCCTGGAGCTTTCCCAGACAGCAGACTTTACCGTGGGTTTCCTGGGAAGCTTTACTGAGAGTTCGAAGTTGCCCAAAAAAACCAACCTAAAAAGTGGAATTTTTTACCCCAGATATAAATTGGGCTATACTCAAACACCTGATGAAACCCAAATTGTGTGTGAAGTGCTCCTCAATAGCTCACAGGGACTTCAGGGTAAATTTGGCCGATATGTGAATGCGCCCTCTCCATGCGGACTAAAAGCTGGGTGTGAAAAACGTCCTGGTCCCTAGGTGTCTAGCTTGGACCTTCCTCAACAATAGTGGAGCCTGCATGAAAGCTGTAAAGATGCAGTTTGCACCTCTCAGGTATTTGGCCTCTGGCAGCAGACCAACTTGTAGTGCCAAAAGCACTAAACAACCCACACGTGGTGTCGAAGAAATCTGCCCCAGCACTCCTGGGGGATCCAAATATCTGTTCATGGGTCTTCATACCTCCTGATTGGACATTTCCAGCTCCTCTTCCAATACTGCAACCCGCTCTAATGCTACTCGCAGCCGTTCTCGAACCTGCCACGTACCAGACAGAAATGAAGTGGAGTTAGCATTAGCTGGGTGGTACACTCTCACCTCTCCGCCAGTTGCACAAGCCCTGCCTTCTGCTATATGCGGGGAGATTTTGTTTTCCTTACAAAAATCCCTCAGCCAGCTTTACTACCTCTCTGAAACAATCACCTCATCACTTAATGGAAATATCCGACACGGTGTATGTATATACACACCTATGGCATTTGGGAATCTCAAGCAACAGCTCAGATTTTAACCGAATTGACATTTTACAGTGCTTCCCACCTCCAAATGCATGGGCCATAGGTGGTCTTCACATTTTACTCTGGCCAACAAAACTGTTGGCTGATGGAAGACCAGATGCCCAGTATAGTACAGATAATGTTTATAGAGGTTTAGCACCGAGGACCTGAAGGAATCTCTACCCTCCACCAACCCATTCTGTCCACAGACTTCCCATGCCTCCTTCACCTTCTCATCCAGGGCCTTGTGATGTTCAAAGAGAGATTTGAGGGCCTTCAACACCTCCACCTCGCTGGAGACACCAGCTGGAGATTGGGCCTGGCGCTTCACCACCGTCATGCGGAGGGAGCGTTCGTGTCGTGACACCAGGCATTCCAGGTGTTCTAGCAGCAGCTGGGAGAAATGGACAGACAAGGAAGCCCAAGGGTTAGCAGAGATGATAGGGCTGCACATTGTTGGAGAGGGAAGTCAAACACTCAAATTTCACAGTTAAAGCACACTCTGGGCACACTTCTTTACTTTCCTAAAATGGTCTCCTCTGTCCCTTTAGGTCAGCCAACACTCCAGGACTGGTCTGGAGTACTCTCAGGAATCATCATTAATCTACAGGTAACTACTAAAAGCAATCATGGAGATCTTAATGGCTTGATACTGTGAAGAATATTGGGGTAGGGGGAAATATTGGGGTGGGGTGGGGGACATCTCCAGGAATAGATTCAGCCAGAGTTAGGAATTCTATTCCTTTTCCAAATGGCCATCAACAAGCATCAGCTAACCGGGGTGTGTGTGTGTCCAAAAGCAGGCAAGCTATAAAGACAGCTTTGCTATCCCATGTAATAGTGGGTTCGACCAGGAAAAAAACAACACAAGGAGGGAGGGAGGCAGAAGCGCTCCCACTCTAGAAGAAGGAAAAAAGGGCAGTGTCCCCTCATGAACATTAAAAGAATGAATAGTTAATGACATCTAACACACAAGTGAGCAGAATAATAAATATATGTATTAAAAATGGTAAAATTCTTTTAGTATTCTAAAGGCTGGTTCCCAAGAGGGGGAAAGAGAGGGGGAAAGGAAAGGGTACAGAATACCTTCTTCACAGAGGCTGTAGCTCAGTGGCAGAGCATCTAGCTTCCAGGTTCAATCCCTGGCATCTTCAGGTAGGACTGGGAAAGATCTCTGTCTGAAACCCTGGAGAGTTACTGCCAGTCAGTGTACTGAGCTAGATGGACTAATGGTCTGGCTCCATAGAAGGCAGCTTCTTATATAACAGCACAACAGCCAATTTCACGGCTTACATTTCTGCAGGAGTTCCCCAGTATCAGAGACTCTGCTCTTAGCCCACTCCATTTCAATGGTCCTCTTGCAGATGTTGACCTGCAACTCCACCATGCCTGGCTAGTGGCTATTGTGACTGGGGATATTGGGAGTTGTAGTCCAACAACAGCTAGAGGGCTACAGTGGGAGACTCCTGCAATTAAAACAATAAAAGCTTCTATCAATCGCCTGCCAGCAATGCACCCCGAAGTCCATATATCTGAGTGTGAAAGGGGTCCTACGTGTGTTGTGTGTCTGTGTGTGTAGAGGAATGGTTCCCAATCTGGGTTCCTCCAGATGTTGCTGAACTACAACCCCCAGCATCCCCAGGTACAATTTATTATGACTGGGGATGCTGGGAGTTATAGTTCAGCAACATCTGGAGGAACCCATCTTGCAAACCACTGGTGTAGAGACACTACCACACATTAAACATCTGGGAAATGGAGGGGGATAAACCATGAACATGTAATGGGGAGCAAGTAAACAGGACTTCACTCATCCTCCCACCCCTCACAGGACTTAAGAATGTTGATATAGACCAGGATTTTGCCCTCCAGTTGTTTTTGGACTACAATTCCCATAATCCCCCGTTACCGTGGTAATTTGTCAGTGATTTTGGGAGCTATAATTTGTCAGTGATTACGGGAGCTATAATTTGTCAGTGATTACGGGAGCCATAATCACTGACAATTGGTCACTGCAGAAGGGCAAAAGTTGTGTAGCCCTGGTATAGACTCATAAACTCTGTAACAATTAAAACCTAACATGCCAATATCTAGCAGATTCGGGATTTCAAAACAAAGTTAGGAGCTAGATCTCCTTGTCCCTTCCCCTGCTCACCCGTGTGTTGTTACGTTCTGCCTTCAGCTCCGAGATCTCCTCCTCGCGCTCTGACAATTGTTCCCGGCACAAGTTCAACTCCTTAGTAAGCGCTGCAAATTCCTAGTGGAGAGGACAGATGGTTGTGATGTGGAGAGACAACGGAGGGGAATTAAAGATTCTTCTTCCCCCTGCATCGAGTGTTCTTTATTGCACATCAGGCTCTCTGCATAAGTCACCAGTATCCTAACTGGTAGGAAAGTCACCTCAGCCCCACATGCCTGGATTAATCTGAATCTCTCTCTATACAACTGACCACACCCAAGCCAACAAGAGGATTTTAAAATGCAAAAATGAGTTGAGATGGCTGTTTGCCTGGATAATGGGTAGGTTGCAGAACTGGAAATGAGCTGGTTTGGGCACAGGCAGTTTCCCATGAAAACTCCAGTCTCTACAGCCAAACACAGGAGAGGCAACGGAAGCTTGAGCGAACCACTTGGCTTCTTCATGTGCTTCCAACACGTTGGATTGGCTTATCTAGAAAGCTGACTACAGAACAGGGTGGGGGATCTTGAGGTACATCTCTCAGCTAATGTACTATATGTCTTTTTCTGTATAATCAAGTTGGATGGGTGGGCTGCTTCTCTCTACCACCTCTTGGTTGGTGGGCCAAGGGATATCACTGATGCAGAAGACTGGTGCCACAGGGGACACTGGACCACGGAGGTCCGTAAAGGATGAGTCTGCTGGTCACTGTAATTGGCAGAGGAGGCCTTCTTCCACAACTCCCCCACCCCTGCCCTGCATCCAAGGAGCAGCCAGCAATGTGGGTTTTCTGGAAATGATTAACTGGAAAACCCTCTGGTGCACTAAATAGATTGTGATCCAACTTCGCATGCCTGACTTGTATATTTGGTGGACAATTTTTTAAAAGTACCCCATTTTAATTTTATATGAAAATCTCATTTTTTTCTAAAAGCCACAAGTATTTGAACTGAAATGCTTGAATAGGACAGCATTTAATGTGATATAAACATCATTATTAAAGTTTTGTGGAAATTATCTTTATTGGAATATTTTAAGAAGTTTATTGGAATCTTTCCAGAGCTCCTTTTCCTGCTTTACTAAATTAAATTATTCTTAGTGAACCCAGTAACAAAAATGGCTGAATTTTATCCAGAAATGTATTGTGCCAATCTTGGATAAAAACCATTTGTGCACAAACACACTGCTTTGCTGTCTCCCTTCTGTATACCTTATGCAATTTGTTAATTTCACCATAATTGCAGTGTCCCATACCTTAAAAATCCACTCATCCCATGATGGAGGCTTTGAATTTTTTCAACCTCTAATTGTGGTTAATCTAGCTACAGACAAAGGATGATTGATCAGTTCTTTATCCTCCTTCCAAATCATTGTGTCCAAGTCTTCAAACAAAAAAGTCAAGGGAAACATGATGTTTCCCTTGATTTTTTATAATGAAAGTAATGCAAGAATTATTAATAATTAAGGATTAAAAAACATTAATTTAGAGTTAATTATGAAGTAATATTGAATAGATTAATATTGGTTGTACAGCTATTAATATATTCATTTTTGTCTTGTTTTACTAGTTTTAAATTTTTAATAAAAGTTTATTGGTATACTTTAAAAAGTTTAAAGACACACAGTAACACTTTATACCAGGACCTAACAAATTTTTTTGGATCTAGGAGCCAGCCTAAAAATTTAGGAGCCAGATAGTGGACACCTGACAAAATTACTGAACTTAGTAACAGACATTATGAGTGGGAGGGTCAATGGGCTTCTCTTTATCCCCTTTATAAGTGACATACTTAGAACAGAAATGGGGCTACCCGGGACAAATAAAGACTTTATTAAATAACTCTACCTCTGAATATCCTAGTCTAGGTGTCATGGTTAAATTTCTAGGCGCCATGGCTCCTGGGCACCTGGGATTTCTCAAGCCCTGCTTTATACAATGTATGTTTTGATACAAACACTTCCAACCTCCCCAGCTCAGCAAAATATATGAGATGATGTTTTGAGCATTTGTTGGAAGGAAAACCAAAACTAATCAGTGTTAGTTTTGCTTTTTCTTACTGTTAGGAATGGAATACAGATTCTAGTTCTGGCTGTGCAAGTAAAAAAAAATCAATCAGGTGAGTTCATAACTGGATTTTTCACTTAAATTATGTGTATCTTGGTTTTATTTTACTCCCAGGTAAAAATCAATAAGGCTATGTGTGTACGCAACACATTTTTGCTTCTAGGGCTGCCAACCCTCCAGGAAGTCTCCAGGAATAAGCATCAATCTCTAGGTCACTACTGAAACCAATCCTGGAGATTTTAATGAATTGAACTTGTGAAAAATATTGGAGGAAACATCCCCAAGAATAATTTCCATCAGAACTGGCAACCCTACTCGCTTCCCTAGAGATAATCACCCCACAAAGTTAATTATAACTTTGAAACTGTCTTACTTGCCTGATATTGTACTGTCATCCATTCATTAGGGTATATTGTTCAATAAAATTAATTGGTCTTTAATCGGGGAAAATATAGCAGTGGAAAGCTTTCCACCCAGCATCACTGGGTACAGTTGGTACAGACATGAGAGAGGTCTTCTCAACAACAATGCACACTCTCTAGAACACCCTGTTCAAAGGAATCTGTTTAACATTCTCTTTATTGATATTCTAATGCGTAAGTAAGACTTTTCCTTTTTAAAATATTAGTAAGCATTTGTCCTGGATGGATTTGATTCAGTTCTTCTCTTATTTTGTGAGTTGTGGGGTCGTCCCCCGCCCCCCCCCCGCCCCCGACTATTGCTCTATTTTCTATTCTAACAGTTTTATTTTACTGCAAACTGCCTTGCGTGGTCTTGTGGTAGCAAACATGACTTGTCTCCTTAGCTAAGCAGGGTCTGCCCTGGTTGCATATGAATGGGAGACCAGAAGTGTGAGCACTGTAACATATCCCCCTTAGGTGGATGGAGCCGCTCTGGGAAGAGCAGAAGGTTTCAAGTTCCCCTCCTGGCTTCTCCAAGAAAGAGCTGAGAGAGATCCCTGCCTGCAACCTTGGAGAAGTTGCTGCCAGTATGTGAAGACAATACTGAGCTAGATAGAACAATGGTCTGACTCAGTATATGGCAGCTTCCTATGTTCCTAAGTTTTCTGGACCAGAAAGGTGACATATAGATACAGGCAAACCTTGCCATACGCAGCCCCGACATCCACAGTTCCACGTATCCACACTCAGGCAATTGATACCCAACCTCAGTATATGTGCGGGGGCAGTGAGCGGGTTAAATTTCCCATATCCACGATTTCGGGGTGGCCAGAAATGACCTCTGAGGTCATTCCAGCCACCATTTTGCAACACAGAGCCATTTAGTGGCTCTTTCGGGGGGCGGGAGTTACTGTGATTTTTTGCGAGAAAATAGTAGATTTGTGGCTTTTGGGGGGCATTGCTGAACAGCTGAAGACCTGCAAAGCATGGTATGGCATATCGTCATTGCAATTATTTGGGCCGTTTTTAGCCTTTTTTTGCCCTGTAGGAACCTAACCCTCCAATTGCCATCGACTGATTGTCTCGTTACCTGCTGTTTCATTACCCGTGGAAATCAGTGGGAATGGAACCCCCCATGGATAATGAGGTCCACCTGTATAGGTATTTCAATTCAAGGTGCTGGTTTTGACCTTTAAAGCCCTTAATGGCTTAGGGCCAAGATACCTAAAGGACTACCTACTCCCACAGATAGGGATGTGCACGAACCTGTTCGGAAGCCATATTACAGGCCTCCGAACAGGTTCGAACACCCAGTGGTTTGGAAGGTTCGAAGGCGCAGGGGGAAATTCTCCTCCCCCTGCCTTCAAACAGACCCCCACTGGTTCCGTGCACATCCCTACCCACAGAGCAATCCTGGCCTGTGAGATCATGTAGAGAGGCTCTCTTGTGTGTCCTGCCACTATCTGAAGTATCACTGTCAGTGACGCATGGGTAAGCCTTCTCACCCAGCTCCGGGTGACATAAAGTAATGGTTATTAGGGATGTGCACGAAAAGTCTTCGGCACCGGTGGGGTTAGTACTTTAAGGGCGGGGGAGGGTGTACTCACACACACCCCGCCGCATTTCACCTGCCAGCGCTCTGTAAACTTCAAGCCCCTCGGGGCGGCAGCGTTCCTCCCTGACGCCCCGTTCCCCCCATCAACCGGAAGTGGCTGGAAGTTGCGAGCGCGCATGCGCCCGTTGTGCATGCACGTGCATGGCAGACGGGTGCGTGCATGCACGTACGACAGGGATGCACTTCCAACGGGGGGAATGGGGCGGCAGGGAGGAACGCTGCCGCCCCAAGGGGCTTGAAGTTTACAGAGCGCTGGCGGGGGAAATGCGGTGGGGGGGTGAGTACACCCTCCCCCACCCTTAAAGTACTACCCCCGCCAGTGCCGAAACACCGAACACCGCCCCAGCCCCGAAACGTTTTGGAGGCCTTTACAATGGCCTCTGAAATGTTTGGGGCACATGCCTAATAGTTATTACCTTTAAAGCCCTGAACAGGTTAGGGACGGGTTAGGCACCTTTTCCTGCAAGATCTCTACCACTCATTAAGATCATCAGGAAATGTGCAATTTCAGGTGCTACCAGTTTATCGGGTGGCAACTTGGGATCAAGCCTTCTCAACTGTCGCCCCTAGGTTGTCGAACCTATACCCCCCTGGCAGGCGCGGGCCGGGAACGCACCTCCGGGAGGTGGGGGGGCGGCAGGCGGCTTCTTTAAGTGGAAATGGAGCTGGTGCTCCGTGACGCCCAGCAGCCCCTGGGGTGGGGAATCACCTTCCCCACTCACCTGGCTCCCATGGAGGCGAACCCCCGCCAGCGGCCAGGTGAGTGGCGGAAGCGATTCCCCGCCGTGGGGGCTGCTGGGCGGCATGGAGCACCAGCTCCGTTTACACGTAAAGAAGCCGCCCGCCCTGCCCCCTGGAGGCACGTTCATGGCCCGCGCCCGCCCCCTGGGTATAAGAGGTTTATCGTCTTTGGAGGCCTTCAAGGGAGCCGTAAAGACCCATCTTTTCAGCCTAGCTTTTAATAATAATTAACTGGTTTTAAAAGGTTTTAAAATGTGTTTTATGTTAATATTTTAACTGCTTTTATTTTATGTTTTAAGTTAATATTTTAAATGGTTTGATTTTTTTAATGTAAACCGCCCTGAGCTGCTTTAGGATGGGTGATATATAAATAGAATAAATAAATAATAGATAATATAAATCTTTTAAAGATAATCAATCAATCAAATCAATCAATCTGCAGGCCTTGGCATGGCAGAGCCAGAAGCTGATGCAGGGGACATTGTTGTGTGTTCTGGATTCCAAGGGAAGGGCCCAGTTTTGCTGGAGGGTACTTTGACAAGGGGGTGAAGAGCGGTGGGCCAACCCTTTCCCCCTTGCCATCACAATGGCTTGCTGCCATCACACTTCACTGCTAAGGAAGATGCTGGTCCACACCCATCTCCTGCCTTTCAGGCCAGCAATTAAGAGGCCAGAATTTGAACCATGGCTTCCAGTTCTGGTTTAGAGGCAAACTATGATTTGCAGTAGTCACAGTTTGCCTAATTTGGATACAACAGCATTCCACTAACTAGCAAGTGAGAGTAGGAACTGAAGTACATGAGAGGAGGAAGGAGAAGAAGGGAACATGCAAGCCCAAGGCACAGCCTTGATGGCCAAGTCATGGTTTGGCTGTGACATCTGAACTGAGCAGGCCAATGTGCCTAATCAAGGATCCAAATTCTGCATTCCTGAGCTATTGGTAACAGTGGTTTATCTGGGACTTCCATTCATTCAGTTGCCCTTCAATAGAGTGCTTAAGGGTTATGAAACACTGGGAAAATCGTAAGGCAAAGTGTAGAGATAACCATAGAGCAAACCATAGTTTAAATGTAGATGCAACAAATGTAGAACAAACCATAGTTTAAAAACCAAGAATTCAAACCATGAAACTTTTTCTTTCAGGAACTAAGCATGACCGAGGAGTGACTCCTAAGGGAAGCACACACAATGGTGGTCAAGAAGGAACTGAACAAAAGGGCACTCTGCCACCAAAGATACCAAGCACACTTGGTGCATGAAAGGCAGAGCTACAGAGAGCCTTGGGGAGCTTGAAAATCCTTCCGTGGGAGCTACTGCACGGGTGCATAACCAGAGCTGGACTGGGGGCACTGAGAGGGTGGTGGAATGTATGTGGGAAGGGTGTCGGGTTTTGAGCAGAATGGGTACATAAGGGTGGGAGTATTCGCTGCTGTCGAGTGTGGTGGGGCACAGGTGCGCCCTGCAGGTGGGACGCACCGGAAATATGCCCTGTTGCCCTGTGGGCCCATCCGAGCCTGCACATAGCCGGATCACCGCAAAGATCACCTATTACAGGTAAGCAACCTGTTTTTCTGTTTCTTTAAAATGATAGAGGAGGAATGTGGCATTTTTAAAACACATCCTATGAATCTAACTCTGCATCCTTCCAGACAGAGGGCTTTTTGTGCTCATTTCTATGGATTTCTGCATTGAACTGCATGTGGAAGAGAAACCTAGCATCCACATGCAGCAGTTTTTGTGGGTGGATGGGGTGGGAGTTGTACTAGCTGCTATTCTGACTCGCTGCTCTTCTAGTGAGTGGAACCGTTATCAGTTGATTGTCTCTTCCTGCCCCATACCTCCTGTCCTGACAGAGTCTGGGTTTTTAAAAAAAATTATATTCTTTTGTCACGTAAATCCAGTGAATCAAATATTTCAAACAACCACCACCACCACCTTCTGCCAAGACTCCTGTGGAGCTTGGAAAGGAAGAAACAAACAAAAGAAATGTTCAATGTGGTTTTAAGTGTCTCCTGTTTTCTGGACATTGATGCTGACCATTAATAAATTACTTCCTCAAATAGTTTCCTCTCATGGAACCTTCCACTTGACTTGGCTGTAATCCTATTCACACTTATGGGCCTTTCTTCTGAGCAAATACTATTATCCATAGATTGTGCTGTCAAGAACAATCATTTCCTCCTTTACATTTTTTAAATCTTAAGTTGCCACTTTTGCATACTTTCAATTGGGGGCAGGGGGAGGAATAAGTGATATAATGCTATTCCTGTTATTTTTGCTTTGGCTATAGACCATAATAGAAAATCACTAAAAATGCTTCCCTTTTTTTGTTTCTAGGCAGAATGGGATAAAAATTGCACACATAATTTACCCTTGTGAGGGTAGGTATGTGCAGGGGGTTCTGTGCATGCACACTTTAAAATTTGGGATTAATTTTTTTTGTTATTTAAATTGCCGTGATCATAATAGATGGGACAGGAACAATGCTTTTTTTAAAAAAACCAACCAACACCAAACCTCTCTAATTATCCACATCAATGCACAACACACCCTACCCCAAAACTTGTGATTCTTCTCTCTCTCCCCACTTTTTGGGAGGAAGCCCCATTGCCAGCAATTAGGCTTACATTAATTTATTTATTTTTATGGATTTAATTTATATACTGCCTAGGTGGTTCCATAGCCCAGGAGCCACTACAGAGAAGGCCTATTCCTGAGTCACCACCAGACGAGCTGGCAGCATCTAGAGACGAACCTCTCTTGATGATCTTAATGTGCTGTGGGGATCATGCAGAAGGTGGTGCTCTCCCAGGTAACCTGGCTCTACGTCATTTATTAACATCTAAATAAACATGAATAGGAGCATTTTTATTTAAATAGGAATCCATTTTTATTTTTTAAAAATTAAAGCTGGGGGGTGGGGGGAGAAGACCAAAACAGAAATAATGCCGGGTTCTGTTAAAAGAAAACTGAAAAGGACAATTACTGCAAGTAGAGTGGCAAAGGTGCACTGAAGTGTAGAAAAGGGAGGAAACATGCTCTTGGAAGCCAACCCTTATACTTTTAATCTTTTCATACTTTTAATCCTTTTAATGTTGGGTTTTAAATAATTCTAATGTTTATATTATTTTAAATGTGAACCGCCCAGAGACGCAAGTTTTGGGCGGTATAGAAATATGTTAAATAAATAAAATAAAATAAATAAACCCTCCTATACTACTAAAAGTAAAGTTGTGCCGTCGAGTCGATATTGACTTCTGGCGACCACAGAGTCAGTCATGTGGTTTTCTTTGGTAGAATACAGGAGGGGTTTACCATGGCCATCTCCCGCAAAGTATGAGATGATGCCTTTCAGAGAGCCAGTGTGGTGTAGTGGTTAGAGTGCTGGACTAGGACTGGGGAGACCCGTGTTCAATCCCCATTCAGCCATGATACTAGCTGGGTGACTCTGGGCCAGTCACTTCTCTCTCAGCCCAACCTACTTCACAGGGTTGTTGTGAAAGAGAAACTCAAGTATGTAGTACACTGCTTTGGGCTCCTTGGAGGAAAAGCGGGATATAAATGTAAAAATAATAATAATAAATAATAATCTTCCTATATTTCTGCTGCTTGATATAGGCATTTCCCATAATCTGGGAAACATACTACTGCAAATATTTATATACTGCCTTTCAACAAAGGTTCTCAAAGTGGTTTACACAGAAAAATAACAAAGATGCTTCCCTGTCCCCAAAGGGCTCACAATCTAAAACAAACATAAGGTAGACACCAACAACTACTACAGAAGGGATGCTGTGCTGGGGTTGAATAGGGACAATTGCTCTCTCCCTGCTAAGTGTAGGAGAATCAACACTTTAAAAAGTGCTTCTTTGCTCAGTTGCAGGGGTATAAATCACCACTTACACAGAAAATCCCTCCTTGTCAGACCCAGACAAGATGCACTAAGATCCATCTACAACAGGGGTAGGCAATCTTGGCTCTCCAACTGTTGTTGAACTACAACACCCATAATCCCTAGTCACAGCCACATTACATTGTGGTTGGGGATGATGGGCACTGTAGTTCAACAGCAGCTGGAGAGCCAAGATTGCCTACCCCAATCTACACCTTTCCTCATTGCACACATCGTTCCGCTAGCATTAACAAGTCAGAATAACCAAGCAACAAAAAGAAACAGGTGTTTCATGGGAGCTGAGTATACCTCACACTTGATGCAGAGAATATTATCTGGACAGAGTGCAAAATCCCCCATGACGGTGTCTGTTCACGATGGAACAAGCCACCATCTGAAAGGGCTCTTTGACTCCAATGGGCTTTCCATTTGGAACAGTATACCGTCCAGCCACTAGATGGAGCCAGTCATTTGATATCAAGCTGGTTGTTTTATATCAGGCCTGCACAACATAAAGCCCAGGGGCCAGGTCCAGCCCACGGGGACCTTTTGGCTTGCCCACAGGTAGGCATATCCTGCAGCAACAGCAGGAGCCATGAAGAGCTCTTGGTTTGCCCCACTGACGAGCAGCAGCGGATCTATGCAGTTGGCTGCTTGAGATGAGATGAGATGCCTGTGGCAGCAATGGACTGATGAGCAAGTGAGCTAGTTGCTGTTCTACAATGAATGGAATGGGCTGGAACAGTGGCATCAGCAGCACCAAGCAGGCACAGGCAGAGCAGACCCCCAGAAAGGCAGAGGGTCACTCTTTTGGTCAGTCAGTTCCCTTTTCTCTGCGGGCGGGCAGGAGGGGGGGTTCCTCTCCAGAATCTGCCTGGCAACCAGTATTCCCTCAAAAAGGGATTTCCGGATGTTGTTGACTACAACTCCCATAATCCCCATGCAAAAGCCATTGCAGCTGGGGATTCTGGGAGTTGTAGTCAACAACATCTGGGAAACCGTGTTAGAGGGAACACTGCTAGCAACGCCATCCTATACATGTTTACTTGCGAATATGTCCCACTGTGTCCCCTGTAAGGCTTACTCCCAGGCAAACATGCCTAGGATTGCAGCCTGAAAACAAGAGCGATTCAGGGAGAAGGAAGGTCTTGACATCTGTTTGGGGCTGGCATGCACTCCAGGTGACCCATTGAATAAGCAGAGACATGGCCTATTTTCTGGCCACTCTTCTCGGTTCATATTGCGAGTCCCTTGATTGTGGGGGCGGAGAGAGATCCACAGATAGCAAATCATGGCTTTCATTAATACTGTTCTTTTATTTTAATGTGAAAATTAACGCACTGGAATTTGACCTCGGCCCACGCATACCAAGTCACGGTTGCTTCCAGCCCACGGGGGCTTTTGAGTTGGGCACCTTTGTTTCATATGGAGGCTCAGATTTGACTGGGGAAGGATTGCTGTGCAGTAGCCTTCAACCTTTCCAGGAGGACTGCTTAACCCCAACCTGGAACACAGCACTATTTGGATTGTTGATCCAAATAGACATGATACAGAACAGTTGTGACAGTGCCCCAACTCTCTCTTCCACTCTCTCTCTCTTAAACTTAGCCTTTGGAGGATGGATGGACAGAATAGGGCAAAACGAATTAGTGCAGCAGCACTGGGGAAGGGGATGTTAAACCCTTCCCCACCCAGGGCTTTCACAATCAGTGCCCCCCACCCTTTCCAAAGCTGCTGCTATTCTTCTTTCTTTTTCAGTGTAAACTGCTTTGAGAGCTTCTTGCTGAGAGAAGCACTATATATATATTTTTGGTAATAATATTCTGGCAGTGGAGAGGGGGAGAACCAGTTGCCTGTACTAGGCCTGTATCCCCTCCCCCCCCGCCCCGTGGGGCCAGTAACAGCTGAGCTGGGCATTTCGACAGAGTCGTGGGTTAAACACCCTCCCCATGCTGCTGCTGTGATCAAAACCGCCTCCCTTGCAGCTGCTTAAGGTTTGTTTGTTTTTTAAGTCTGGAGATCAGGTCATAGACAACTACGGTCACTTCTGTTCTGATGGGCTGCATTTGCTCTGCATGTTGAAGGCCCTAGCATCTCCCGGTAGAGCAGGGACCCTTCTAATGGAGGGTAGAGCTATCAATGGCTACTAGTTCTGATAGCTATGGGCTACCTCTTACACAGACAGTATGCCTCTAAATAATAGCTGCAGGCGAACCGCAGTGGGAGAGGGGGCATGCCTTCAGCTCCTGCTGTGTGCTTCCCAGTGGCATGTAGCAGGCCACTGCAAGAAGCAGGAGGCTGGACTAGGTAGGCCTTGGTCTACCTAGTCCAGGTAGACCAGGTCAATTTTCAGTAAAACAGAGCACTTATGCTCTCTTCTCTGTCAGTCATCTTTCCTCTCCAAAAGGGGATTGTGGAACTGCTGGTCTAACCAACCAGCTGAATCCCAATGGCCTAGAGCAGGACGGGGCAAACCTCAGGGTTATGGGATCTACTTTGTCTTTTACTAGAACTGATACTCACCAACTGGAGCCAGGTACAACAAAGCAGATCAAGGGGGCGGATGCACATCTAGAATGAAGGAGTGGTGGAAAAGTGGGATCTACCATTGATTGGTTGATTGGATTTGATTTCTGTACCGCCCTTCCAAAAATGGCTCAGAGTGGTTTACATAGAGAAATAACAAATAAATAAGATGGAACCCTGACCCCAAAGGGCTCACAATCTAAAAAGAAACATAAGATAGACACCAGCAACAGTCACTGGAGATACTGTGCTGGGGGTGGATAGAGCCAGTTACTCTCCCCTGCTAAATAAAGAGAATCACACGTTAAAAGGTGCCTCTGTGCCAAGTTAGCAGGGGGCAGATAAATAAATAAGGACAGATACACTGGAGCAGAGTGCTAGGCTATCAAGCCCCAACTAGGAACACAAGATCTGGATGCTTCAGAAAGTTAAACATCAAAATCTGCTATTATCTCTTAGAAACAAATCTGAGTTAAAAGGGACCTGGTAGATCTGTAAGGCTCCAAGTGGGAGGAGGTGCTCCTGGCCTTTTCTGAACCCAGAATTACAGGATGGGAACAAACAAGGTAAGACTCAAGAGTAAGCCAGGGGTTGAGATTATTTCATCACTTCCGTTCTCTTCCTGGCTTGCTGCATCCAGCCGGTTCCCTCTCCAGGGGAACGTCCAACTCCCATGCTCCCTCGCTATTGGCTGCCTTGGCTTTAAATGCCCCAGTCCAGCGCTGACAGGGCTTAAAGCCGACACCAAACCCCTTCACATCCCTGGTCTCACTTCCTGCCACACCCAACATGGCTGCCCCACCGGAGTTGTTCCGTGCAGCTCTCCCTGCCTCACCTGCTCAATTCCACCGGGTGGGACCCAACCAGCCTGGAACCATTTCATCCCCTGCTCCCTACGGGTGAAGACTGAAGCCCCAAAGGAGGGATGCCGCACTCTCTGCTGGACTCCACGGCTCCACAGGGCCACGCAGGCAAACTGGTAAGGCAGCATCCTGACAGATCACCTAGTCCTAATGCAGAACACCACTATTCTACGCCTTGCACACTGCACAGCCTTCCCCTTGCAAAACTACTCTCCTGGGTTTCTTCAAACTTCCTAGGCAGCTGCTTCATGGCTGAAGATCTTGGAATGTGTACGTGTACCTTTTTAAAAACAGGGTCTGGTTTTCTTCTTCAGGATGAGTCAGGCCCCCTCCCCCGCCTTTGTAGCACATTGGACAGATGCATCTACCAGCTATTCATATCCTGATTCTGTACAAGTCTTGCACTTTCCTTCCCACAGGCTTCAGGTGGGCTGTCTTCTTTTTTAAAAATGTGTTGCTTGAAAGTTTGTTCAATTTGCTCATGCCTCTTCTTAAAAAATCAAAACAATGGCAGGCTGAAAAAAACTATCTGGGCGATGGAGGTTTATGAATTCATTGGCGCCAGCCAATCAGTGCTGTACACTGCAGACTTCTGCTGCAAAGATGCAGAAGCAGTTTCCTATGAGCTCTATCCCTCTTGCCATTTCTCGCCTTCTTGACTCTGCTGTTTATGGTTAAACAGCATCTCTCTAGCTTTGCTTGTACCTTTTCTAATCTAAGTATATATTTTGAGAGTCTTGTTGTAGTGACTGTAAAGAACCCCCAAGCTTCCTGAAGGGTTGGAAGTTTACTAATTATGCCTCCAGCTTCCTTTTAATTAATCCCTTCTCCTGAGAAATTTCTCCCTTAGAAATTAAGTGACTGTCGGACTCCTTGGGCAATCTTCCATTCTTATATGTTTAATTTGATAGTGTTGTGGTCACTGCTTCCAAGCAATTCAACAATGCTTGCATCTTGCACTACATCTGACACCACTTAAGACTAAGTTGAGTGCTGCCCCTCCTCTTGTCTGTGCCATGACTAATTGCTTCACAGCACAATAACTTATTGTATCTAGAAACCCTCTGCTCTTCTAATGTGAATTTATATTTACCCAATCAATTGGAGGGTAGCAGGGAGTCCATTACTATGCCTCACCTGTCTCCCTGATTTTCTTACTGCTTCTTGGAAATGACGCTTCCGTTCTTAAATCTTACCAAGGCCCTTTCTACCAGTCCTGCACTAACTTAGATTAGATTTTTATAACCGCCGACTATAACTTCAATTTCCTTCTGCAGTTGCCTGACCCATTATACATGCATACTTGGTTATTTCCTGTCTGTAACACTTCATGTTTGTTATGGCTGAATTTCATTTTGTTGCTGCCAACCCAGCTCTCAAATTCATGGAGATCACTTTGCATTTTTTGGCCTGCCTTCCCTATTCAGGTCTGGCATCAGTGTGTAGTATTTAGTATCATGCAGACCACATCCGGCAGGATGGACAGAGCACTAATTCTCAGGAATAAACAGAGTAAAGTTCGCATCGTAATTAGGACTGTTGCTCGAAGTAAAGATATATTAGCAGTATTAAATTTGCATACAGAAAAATGATAGTTCTAAAGGAATAGTATGTTTTCTTTGTGTTAGATAATGCACATGTCTCAGCAGGTATCCTCTTAGAGGCATTCCCCTTCTTCTCACACACAGGAGAGATACCTCTTAAGAAGGTGTTTGCCATCTGCACTTTTTATAAGCACTTGTATTAAAATAAAACATGTGAATTGCTGTAAAATTAACCAGGGTACCTTTTATAGCCTAATAATTCATCTCCTAAATATTGCAGCCTTAATCCTGATGTAACTGACTAACTTCAGGTCCAATCATAACTGCCCTCCATCCCATCCACCCCCCACCCCCAAATACACTCATCCTCAAAATACATTGGCCAGCAGCAACAGTATAGTATTCAGCTATCTATGTTTGTGCTGTAGAATCCCACACTCTACACAGGGGATCAGAGCAACAGATGGAGAGAATAAATGTGGAACACCTTGACTTATTTGCACGGCTGTGTTTAAGCATATACACAGAAGCCCATCAGAGCATGCAGAAGCTTTAATTCATTTCACTTCGGTATATTTAAATTATCATATGCTTTGATAAAATCAATGAAATATTTTAAGAGCTCATACATTTAAGTCCTATCGTCTCAGCTATCCAGATTTTCTCTAGCTTATTTTTAGCAAAACTGCCAACACATTTTTCAAGACCTGTTCTGCATTCTCAAGGTTTAGAACTTACTTTGAAGGTGCGGGGTGGGGGGGCAGGGGAGAAAGCCACCAGACATCCTCTGAATTCTAATCAAGCCACTGGATTCCACATTGGATGAAATGGTACAAGGCACAATTGCAGCTCTGCGGATTTCCAGAGCCTCTGCTGTTAATAAGTTCTCTCTCTCTCTCTCTCTCTCTCTCTCTCTCCTTGTCTGCTTAACCCTTAAATTAAGAGTTGAGGGGATGCTAAGATTTAAGGTGGATGGTCAGCCCATCCTCTTGCAATGTATTCCTCTAGCTGTTTTACTGCTGGCCATTCTGGCCTCTGGTTTTAGTAGTAGAATGACAAAGTCAACTGCAATTATTTTATATTAATCCTTCCAATCAATTTATGAGTTTATAGCCTCCCATCGTATTTGTCCCGGAGGGCAAAACTGGATGCAACACAGGTAACCCATGAGTAAGATTCCTCACAATTTTTAAGGGATTCATGGTTCTTGGAGAGGGCATGATTTGGCTTGGGAGGACAGAACATAGGAAGCTGCCTTATACCGAGTCAGACCATTGGTCCATCTAGCTCAGTACTGTTTACATGGATTGGCAGCAGCTCAAACAGGAGTCCTTCCCAGCCCTACCTGGAGATTCTAGGAATTGAACCTGGGACCTTCTGCATGCAAAGCAGATTCTCTTACACTTGAGCAACGGCCCCATCCCAGCTTCACATTGCCCTCCCATTTCATTTCCCTCACGAATCCGTCCATCCCAAGCTAATATTTGCCCTGTGGAAGAAAACATACATATAACTGTTACCATTCTGTTCTCTTCCGTGGAGCAAATAGCAGCTTTGGTGATGGAGGAAGAATTTTCATGGCGAAAACAGCACAGAGGAAGCACTTAATCACTCTCTCAGGTCCATGGTCCTGAACCAGATTGTGCCCCCTGCAGCTGCTACAAACCTTCTTAAAAACCATGAGAGCCTATACACAGATCTTGCATGTGATGTCTGGACTAACCCTCAGCAGTGTTCCCTCTAAAGTGTACGCACATGCGCATGCTCACAAGTTTTTTGACGTCCACTCAGTTAATTTTAGATCCCGCTCAGGTTGAATCAGGAAGGCCCCACTCTGAATGCATGTGCGCACACGCTGCCTTGATATCGCTACCACAGTGCCTTTGCATGCAGTCTTTGTGCCCAAAGCGATCCACGCCACTCAACAAGTAACATGGGCCTGTGGTCTGCTGGCTTCTGGTACACATGAGTTTCATGAGACAGGGTGAGGCAGCTGCCTCAGGCACAGATGCGGCGAAGGTGGCAAGTACTGGGACCTTGTCCAGCATAGCACCACCCCACCATCCACTGCTGACACCCTTACTCCCCTGCGGTTACCATCCTTGCCCTGCTGGGGTTTGCCTCTTCTTTCTACCTCCCTACTCGAGCCAGGAACTGGCTTGGTGACATCATCTGAGAGGGCATGGGTATTGATGCTGCTGTCTTGACAGCATAGCCGGAGAATGCTGAGCACCCACTTGCAGTTGCGGCAGGGTCGGTGGCCTGCATTTTCCTTCACTTCAGGCAGCAAAACCTCTTGGGCCACCCCTACTGACGCGACACTAATTATTACACTAGAACAGTGATTCTCAAACTTGGGTCCTCAGGTGTTGTTGGACTTCAACTCCCATAATCCCCAACCAAAGGCCACTGAGGCTGGGGATTATGGGAGTTGAAGTCCAATAACACCTGAGGACCCAAGTTTGAGAATCACTGCACTAGAAGGACAGAAATCCCCCTTTGAAGCTATGCCCACAACAGGCCCATCTACATTAAAGGCCTTCACAGTTGTCCTTGTTCCAAGCTGTAGCCCACCTTCCAGGTTCTCCAGGCCTACAGTCTCCCAGCCCCCTACCCCAATCCTGACCTGCGGGAGGGCAATGTTGAGTTGGCGTTGCAGGGACTCCTTCTCATGGCTCAGTTCACGCAGGCGGAGCTGTGAGGTGGCCAGGCTTTCCTGGGTGTCCCGCAGGGTCTCCAGTAGCCGCTCGCGCTCATTCAGCATGTTGACCATGAGCTGCTCAAAGTTGGCATCGTCGGCCCCATAGGCCGAGCCGCGGCGGTTGTCTTCGTTGATGGTCGGCATCACCTCGCACATCATCATGCCAAGTGGGGTGGGGAGGGCCGCCCAGGGGGCTCCTCAGAAAAGATGGCTGTGAGGGAAGTTTAACCCCAGATCCTGTAGAGAGAAAGAGAAGAGATATAACAAACATCACACAGAACTGAGACCCAGCCACACAAACAAGTTCGCCAGGAGGGAAGTGGGGGAAATGGTGGCAGAGTCTTGGACTGCTGGAATAGAAGTGGGGAAGCCAGTGGGTAAATGTGAGAAGGTACAGCATGGTGCAGTAGTTAGACTGGGGAGACCCAAGTTCAAATCAACTATAGTCACTGGGTGACTCGGGGCCAGTCACTTATCTCTCAGCCTAACCTACCTCATGAAGTTGTTGTGAGGATGAACAACCATATACACCACTGGGGGCTCCCTGAAGGAAGCGTGGGATATCAATGTAAATAAATAAAACAAAACAGAATAATAAAGACTCAGGGCCTCTTGTGGTAAGTAGTAATCCAGTTTTGTTTGGAAGAGAAGAGTCATATGGAGGTGCAGGGCTGAGACTGAGAATCTGGACCTACCAGTGTTTCAGGCAGTCAGATGGGGCAAGAGGTGCGGCGAACTGGGTGGCACTGCTGCATTATCTACCACAGACATCCTGCCATGGGGAAGGGGAAGAGTGGCAAGGCAAGAGAGAGTCTGAGCTAGGATTCCTGAGATCAGGTGGCAAGAGGACACGCACATGTACGTACACACAGACACACCACTCTTTGCCAATTTATTACTACAAGTGGAGAGAACAGGATCAGAGCTATACTATAGTACACATTAAGGTAATTGCCACACCAGCTCCCAAGCAAAAGCACTGGTTTGGGAACAGCACCAGCATGGCCAGGGGGAAGAAGAGTTAAGGAAGAGACACTGAGATTAAGTTTGTGGGCAGATGGGGAGAGCAAGCATCGTCATGGGGCAAGCATGAAGCTCAGCTGGTTGTGGAACTGGAGCTGCAAGAAACTAACTCAGCCTCTCCCTACCCTTTATTTCCCTCCCCTCTTTGGGGAAAAAAGCTTCCTAGAGCAACACCCTTCCGACTTCCTCAAGTAGGATCAGTGGCCCATTCAGCCTGACTTCTGGATTGCAAATAATGGGGCTGACACAACCCCTGCTTCTGGCGCCCTATTTCCCACAAATGTACAGTATATGTTTAAGATAGAAGCAACACCATTCATGTCCTTTTCTGCCCTTCTGTCCCATCCTGAGACTTTGAGGCCAGTGAACATGGACCTGTGGGTTCTGGATTCAAATCCCAGTTTATCTATAACAGACTTATCAGATGGCCTTAGGCCATCAGATATCCCAGCCACACTTGCCCAAACAATAGAACTGGTTCTACATTTAAATATCATCTTTTTATTTTTGTGTTCAAAGCACTTCACATTTGTCACTGAGGTAATAAAAGTGATCTCCCTTATAGTCTAAGACCACCTTAAGTAGCGCAGCGGGGAAATGTTTGACTAACAAGCAGAAGGTTGCCGGTTCGCATCCCCGCTGGTATGTTTCCCAGATTATGGGAAACACTTATATTGGGCAGCAGCGATATAGGAAGATTCTGAAAGGCACCATCGCACATGGTGTGGGAGGAGGCAATGCTAAACCCCTCCTGTATACTACCAAAGAAAAGGCGCCACATTTTACCTTTACCCTTATAGTCTAGAAGCGCAAACAAGATAAAGAAAGACCAGTACCATTTGTGTGTTAACATTACAAATTTTAAACAGTTTGCATGATAGTTACACAAATATGTTTGTGTGGTATCAACTGGACGGTACTACAACTCGGTTTCACTCCAACAAGGTGCTAGGTGCTGTACAAAACGCTGAACCAACATAGTCCCTGCCCAGAGGACTTAGTTTTTCATTACAAGGTGGTGATATAGAGGATTATGAGATGGCGAAAACAGGAGCAGTGGAGGAGCAAGTAAAACGAGGAAAAGCAGTGCTGAAGATTATGTGGATCTCAAGGAGTGAACTGAAGGGAGACAGGAGGGATCTAGCTGCAGAGTTTCCAGTGGGGCAAGGAAGACCCTGTGAGGATTAGGGGCAGCTACCTGAAGCACTGCAAACTCTCCTTGAGTCTTCCTAGTCCAAGCTTGCATTCATTTCCATATTATACTAATTGGCTGCCCTACCCCATTCTCTAACAGCACAGTTTGGCATGAGGGAATAATTCTGACATTTGCACCTTTCTAATCCTTTCCCCTTGACCTGAAAACCCCTATTGCTTACACTCTTACCCTTCACCCACAATTCAATAGCCTTACCCTTCACCCCTCTACCGATTTGTGCTGGAGGCAGAGAACCTAACTTGGTATGGGCATCAGTGCTTCAAATAAACTGTTGTCACTTCCACCCCCACCACAGCTCAGTGGTAGAGCATCTGTTTTGCATGTAGAAGGTCCCAGGTTCAATCCCTGGCATCTCCAGGTAGAGCGGGGAAAGGCCCCTGCCTGAAACCTGGGGAGTCGGAGTCAGACTAGAGACAATACTGCACTAGATGGATCAATGGTCTGACTCAGTATAAGGCAGCTTTCTATGTTCCTATGCCCCTCTCTTGCCTTGTCACGCCCGCCTCTTTGCATCTCTAGCCTCCCTGATCTGCCCATAAGGGCAATTCAAGACCTCCTTCCAAATACTTTTCTTCATTAAGATCTTGACTTGCCAGTTCTCTGGCATTTCCTCCCCATGCCCCTGCAGAGAAGACCCCTGTTCAAATCTCACTTCAGCCACAGACTCACTAGGTGGCCTTAGGAAAGCCCTTAGGACTATTAGTAGGGTTCCAGTTTGACTGACTCACACACACCCCTTAAAGGGCGCAGAAGGTTGACCCTAAGCTTAATCTCTGGCCTCGCTGACCCTTCAACCCTTTGCAAGGCGTATCAGGCAAAACAAATCAAGTAGTAACAGCAGAGACAACTAAGAATTAAACAGGGCAACACCCATTCTTGAGTTGATAATTTATTTCACTTCTATCCTGCCTTTCCTCCAAAGAATTCAAGGCAGGGTTAGGGTTTGCTTCCCAAACAGAGCTTGGAAAGACCCCCGTTTAAGACCCTAGAGACCACTGCCGGTCAGAGCAAACAATACTAAGCTATGCAGACCAGTGATCCAATTCAATATAAAGCAGCATCATATACGAACACACATACATATTCATGCCGCAGCATACTTGGAGTTCCCAAACCGTTTCTCACTGATCAGGCTTGCTTAGCTTAGCAAGGTTGCGCCATAGTATGCCTGTAGGCAATGCCCTGAGACAAAAACTGAGGCCTAGTTTCCAAAGCCCAGGCTCAGTTCAAGGTTTGTCTCGGCTTCAGGCAACCAGTTTTCAGCTAGGCCCCTTGGCTGAAAATCCATTTCATAATATATACAATGGCCGGCGGGGGGGGGGGGGGGGTGTAGTTCCTGCTGGCACCCCTCAGTGACTAACATGAAGAGATAATGAAAACTGCTGAGAAATAGTATGTGTAGGCTCAGATTTTGACAGGATGCTTCTTTAAGGTGAGGGACTTTTAAAAAGTGGGGAAAGAAGGGGAAGAGGACACAGATAAGGGAAGCAGCATTTGGTGCTCTGTCTCAGGTGCATAGAGCCTAAGGTTGCCAACATTTCATTGCCAGAATGAGGGGGACAAGTTTGGGGGGGCTGGGGGGCTGGCGCGGGAGGTGTATGCAGTGGTAATCAAGAGCCTGAGTATCATTGACATATATGTAACTGAATTATATGCTATTGAATAATGCCAGCATTGTTATTATTTAGAACATATTCAAGTTATTATTTTATTATTTTTACATTTATGTCCCGCTCTTCCTCCAAGAAGCCCAGAGCGGTGTACTACATACTTGAGTTTCTCTTTCACAACAACCCTGTGAAGTAGGTTAGGCTGAGAGAGAAGTGACTGGCCCAGAGTCACCCAGCAAGTCTCATGGCTGAATGGGGATTTGAACTCGGGTCTCCCCAGTCCTAGTCCAGCACTCTAACCACAACACCACGCTGGCTCTGTAGTTCACCCAGGCTTTTAACTGATACTGTTTTGATTGTTTTTAATGTTGTTTTAGAATATTGTGTTGTTTTTTTTAATTATTGTGTTTTAAATTTCTTGTTTTTGTTTTTAACTAATGTTTTAATGTTGTTTTTAATCTTGTTGTAAACCGCCCAGAGATGTAAGTTTTGGGCGGTATAAAAATATGTCTAAATAAATAAATAAATAAATAAATAAATAAATAAATAAATGAGTTCTACCACTTTTCAACCAAAAACTTCTCAAAATAAGAAGCTGCTTGCCCTGCCATCAAAATGAGGGACAAATGCTGTCCCTATAGGGACCAACATTTCATCCCTGAAATGAGGGAAATCCCGTGTAATGAGGGACAGTTGGCAAACCTAACAGAGCCCTTGAGCCATCCCTGGCCCCAGCTGTGGAATTCCTGCCCCAGGAGCATCTGCTGGGTGCCAGCCTTGTTAGCTTTTAGTCACCAAGTTAAAAGGGTTTTATTTTCCCGGCCTTTTAATGGCCCTTTGCTTTGTTTTCTTTTATGGCTCTTACTTTAACCCAGATTTTATAGCTGGAGCTTTTAATTTTATTGCTAGTGATTACTGTAAATTGCCTTGAACACTCTTCAGAAAAACAGAAATCTGAGGTAAAATATTTTAAATAAAATAAATATATGCTCCCATTCATAGATACAAGATCTACACTGGTGCTCACAAACAGGACCCCAATGAAACACCTGTCCCAAGGCAGACTATGAAAACACCTGTCCCAAATACAGTACTCCTGTCGGGTGTCTTTGGGACCGTCTTAGGACATCTTCAAGGAAGATGACTCCAAAGCCTTGATGAACACCCTATTTCATTTCTGATCTCCCTTTAGCATTAGGAAACCATTTCCTAAGATTTAATCCCAGTCTACTTCCCTGAATTATGAAGTCACACACTGAACTCTTAAATTCCAGCACACCATCCTTCCACGCACAGCAATTTAGTTTAAACAAAAAACAAGAAAACCAACAACAATATTGCAAACAAGCTAAGAATAGAATCTCTGCAGAGGTAGGTAAAGGTGCATGCCCATCTCCTCAGGAAAAAGTCTATTCAGGCACTTTTTAAAAGAGAGGTGCTGAGGAATCAAGCACACTTGGAAGTTGCACCCCTTGACCCAAAGGCCTTTCCCAGAAATCCCAGGTGTATGAAGGCTCCTCTGGTTCATCAAAAGGAAAGATGCACTGCACGTGTCCAGAGGCACATCTCTCCTCTAGCTAGCTGTAAAATTTTGCCTCCAGGTACACAACACTGGCTGCTGAAGCAGCTTCCGGAGCCCATAACCTGCAGAATGAGCACTGAAAAGTTTTTCTTTTTTTCTTTTGACCTGGCTACATATGTTACACAGCCCCATAAAAGCCCAGCTGGAGATGTTCCATTTCCCTAGAATAACCAGAGAGACAGATTCTATTCTATGTTCTTACAGAAGTGCCTGGAAAAGATGCTAGCAGGGCTTAAGAGATAGAAATGCTTTTGAATAGGTAAAAGAAGAAGAATTCTTGCCTGTTCAAGGGGCAAACTCTGTCACTTATAAAAATTACTAGACTGAATCCAGAGATGTACTGGCTTAAATGAAGCCCTGCGCGCAAGTGAGCACACATACACACACACATCAGTAATATAGAGACCATGTGTGTAACTTTAATGTTTCAATGCTCACTCACCCCCAGCTACACAAATTGAAGCAGAAAGCTCATCAGACAGGGCTGGCAAATGCTGGGGACCCTTAGATTCTCACAAACTAAAAAATACAAGTCCCGAAGCCTGCACAGGCCCAAACATACACACACTGTCACATCATACTCCCTTAAAAGACATTAAGAAACAATGCAGTGACTGGTCCAGACACGGGGAAATAGATATACAAATACCTAAAACACACGCAAAAGTATACATGAAACAGACAGACTTGAGGAGGGAGATAGCACAGAACACAAACACTTGATCGCTCTCCTCTTTTGGGCCCACTATAGATGAAGAGACACTAACTCCACTGAGTGCATGTATATACCTTTGCAGATGAGAAGTAGAGGAATACTAAGATGCCAATGTGAGAGCGACATCAAGACCTGGTCATAGGAACACAGAGAGCTGCCTTATACTGAGTCATGCCATTGGTCTATCTAGTTCGGTATTGTCTACATTGACTAGCAGCGGCTTTCTAAGGTTCCAGGCAGAAATTTTTCCCAGCCCTACCTGGAGATGCCAGAGATTGAAACTGGGACCTTCTGCATGGCAAGGAGATGCTCTACCACTGAGCTATGGCCTCATCCCCATATTCTCCTAGTCATTCATACATAGTGAGCATCAGAACTGTGTATCAGAACCACCAAAGCCATATATTAATGCCAATTGTGGTATGTATCCCATATACATACCACATTTGGTAGTTAGTTTTTTAGTTCTTAGTTTTTATATTTTTATTAATAACTTGTAATTTGAACTTTAAAAACAAAATTGTAATTCTAAATGTGATTTTAGCTTGGACTTTTAACTGGTTTAATTTATTAATCTTTTACTTTATATTGGATCTATTTTATTAATGTTGTGAGCCGCCCTGAGCAGTAGTGTACTGAAGGGGCAAAGTATAAATATTTTAAATAAATACAATATAGATGGCACAAACAAGCTCAGAATAGGCACAAAAAAAGATATTCTGAGGATCTTCCAAGTTTTTTTTTAATTGAAGCCCTTAAATTTCCATTGCTCATGGTTGCAGAGCCAAGTCAAAGCTTAAAAACCAGAGGACACATGGAAAGAGTGACTACCTGCACCATTCCCACACACCCCATCTTCACCATCCGGTGTTTGCATGTTCACACTCAGGCCCACAAACAGCACTGCGCTGCTAAGGATTGGGACAATAGTGATGATATTCATGACATGCAAGTGCAATGTTGATTACTTCTCCTTGCATGCACGAGGACATCTTTGCAAGTCATAGTTCAGACTGGATTCACGTCATTACCACACCAATGTATACAAGCCACAAAAAGTATAATATACAGTGATTCAAGAGTTCTGTTTGGTAGGTAGCTCCTACCAAAGCCATGGGTCAAATTCATTTATGAATCTACAAAGGTGTCCGGATACATGTAAGTAGAAGTCAGCATTGTTACACATGTGCATTATGAGCACCATAAGAGGCATCCCAATCCTCTTAGTATTTGTACTCACAGGTCTAGGATACATAATATTTCACACCTGTGAGAAATGTGCAAACAAGCATACATGCCTATATACATGTTAGAACAAGTAGAATTATGTCTGTTCAAACCAGTGTATCCTACAAGCAGTGGCTGACGTCCTGACTATGTTGCACAATAATACTACTCAGGAGTTACTGTAAGGGACTACTAAATTTCTATTAGACTTCCACTGAGTAATTTTGGCCAGGATGTCAGCCAGTGTGTATATGTGATGCAACCAGTACATAGCACAGATGTGTTAAGGAGTTTTTATACTTTTAGTCCACTACATTTACATCAGCCTTTTTGGAATCCCATAATATTCAACAACATCCACTTTGACATGATGTTTACATACACTCCACACTGAAAGGCGTGACTTTGTTCCATACATCTGAAACACACATCCACATGCTGCAGTACAACTTTATACAAAAAGAACTTGCAACACTGACTGTGAACTTTGTACTGTGAACTGTTTGCAGAAACGTTGGAAGATATGTTCATACAATTGTCTACTTTAGCAAATCATCTCAGAGATGAGTTTGCAAGCAGATATATGAGATATAGGACGTGTTTGCAAGTTGCATATTTGAAATACAAACTACTTTTGGTATTCAATGTATGACTTTGGTGCTAAGGCATTCTGAAATATACGTGTAAAGGACCAATACCCATTTTTGCAAACAGACACATTCCTGTGCCAGGTGTCTTTGTACCACAATGCATGTGTGGGAATGGTAGGTAGGTAAGCAAGAATTGTTTCAAGAAGCACATATTGTCTCACAGGTGTAGCACTTTCAATCACTTGTGCAAATGTGTTTCACATCAACAGCTTGTATGGGTCCCCCTGAAACAGTGAGAGCGCATGTCGTATTTTTGTGAGATGGCCAATGTGTGCCTGACCATAGCATCACTCTCAAGCATGTGGGTGATGCTATGTCTAAAACCGTGGACATCCGCTGCCAGTCAGCATAGACAACAGTGACCTAGATGGACCGATGGTCTGATTCAGTAAGGAAACCTCCTATGCTAAGCACAAGGAGAGATGGTGTATGTTTTTCATCTTGTTTTGCACACCTACATCTGAGCTCTGGATATATCAAAGATAGCTATGGATGATCAGTGAACTTCGGAATGTGGAGGTGGAAATCACACAGACTGTAAAAACCCATCACCAACACCTCCAGTAGACAACCTCACTTTGGCTGCAGTACAACAGCCACATGAGAGTGGGAAGTGTAGCCCTGGAAAGCTGAGACAGGAGACCCCAACTTTTAATCTACATATAAAGAACCCTCAACCTTTTGAGCACACGGGCTATAATGTGGTGGCCTCCTATTAGATAGCTTGAAGACTTTGACATTCAACCCTTCCACAACAAGGGGGCTATAACTTGTGCTACGAAGCCCTTTGGCAACCCCTATACTGCCTCCCACAATCTATTGAAACCATGGCCTAAAATTTTGCAAAGGGGGTCTTTGCAGAAGCAGAGGAGCCAGAGACGGTAACTGGGAGGACAGGTGCAGGTCTGAAGGAACAAGAAAATGATTTCTAGGCAGATTTGGTGGGGGTGGGGGATAAAGGAAACTCATGGCATGAGGTGGAAAGATATGCAGACAAGGAGAATGGTCTAAAATATTTATTCAACAAAAATTGTGGTGCCTAGAAGGGAGGGGATGCATTGGGACTACCAGCTAGTTAGAATGAGGAGCAATGGGGAAGGGTACAAGGGTATCGTTTAAGAAGATGGAATGATGCTAAGCTGGAAAAAGAGGCCACATGGAGAGAGGTGGGCTAGTAAGGTCATAGTGGGGATTTGGATCTACAGATCATGGGCTGACAAGATGTGAAAAAATACTCAGAGTAGTTCCATTGAAACAAAAAGGAAAAGTCATGCATTGCCTAACTTGCCCTTTTAATGTTAATGGGACTACTTTGAGTAATTTTCCTCATGCAGAATATGGATTGTTGTGAGGTGTTGTTTTTTTCTGTTTGTTTTTCTACAGAAATAGGGCAAAGAATACAACTAATTGGTAAGCTCTGTGGAATAGTCAAGTGGGATGAAACTGGCTCTGGGCCAGACAGGGCAAACTGGGAGGGACAGTGGGTAGGAAATCTTATGAAGTAGAACTGGGTGGGATGACACGTGATTCCTGATGTGGCTTTGGAGGTGGACTGGGGTGCAGATCCCCATGCCAAAGAGCAGAAAGGTTGCCTAGAGACACAGTGTGGGTTGTTGGAGCCTAACATGGGCCTGTGTGATGGGGGATGGGTGGGGGTGGGCAGGGGTTGCTGGGCATAGTGAGAGATGCAGTGATGGTGTGGAGGGAGCAATGCGGAAGCACAACAGAGCTTGGGATGAACAGGTATTTGTGGGCTTGGGAGACACCGATGGGATGGAAGCAGAAAGGGATGTATGCTATAAATTGGTGAGGGTACAAATTAATAGGAAACCTATAAACATAAGAAGATGCCTTCCTAGCCTTCCTATGTCAGTGTCAGATGATTCCACACATCTGAAACACTAGGTCACTACTGGTCCATCTAGCTCAGTACTGTCTACACTGACTGGCAGCGGCTCTCTAAGGTTTCAGGCAGGAGTCTTTCCCAGCCCTGCCCGGAGTTGCCAGGGATTGAACCTCGGACCTTCTGCATACAAAGCAGATGCTCCGCCACTGAGCTATGGCCCCATTGGAATGAATTACAAAAGGATACGGGAAACAGATGGGGGTAGACGGTCATGCGGTTTGCTTAAAGTGGGGGCATATAGGCCTCAGAGGGGAACTGGGGGCAGCTGAGTGGAGCACAGACAGGCTGGTCAGGAGGGCTACAGAAAAAAGGAAATTAATCCATTTGTGTGGGCCAGAGTGGAGTGGGGAGTTGAAAGAAAGGGTATCTGCTCTTGTGGTCTGTAATAATTAGGACTAGAAGAGGGAAAGGTATCACTAAGAATAAGACGTTAGTGTTGGGGGAGACCCCCCCAAAAAAGATTGGGGATCCACAGAGCTTGTAAGCTATTGATACGAAACAGAGGTGTAGGGTGCCAGGCAGTTGTGACTAGGTACTGAAAAGCTGCTTAGGGGCAGGACCCCCCACTTAGGCATAGGGCAGTGTGCAGACAGCAAGTGCTGGGCACCAGCGATAGGGGACGTCAGTATCCATCCGGCGATCAGAGGGCCTGGGCAGGGTGGGAGAGATGGAGGGGACTGGAAGGTGGGTCTGGGTTGGGTACTGAGGGTTTGGAAGGTTCCAGGAGGAAGGAAGCTGGAACAGGTTTGCAGGTTTTAGGGAGACTCGGGGAGGGGGGTGGGCTGCGCGGTCGGGGCTGAAGGGATAAAAGAACAGGCAGGGCGTGGGATCTCGTGGGAAAGGGCTGGGGTGCCGCTGCAGGTGGGGGGAAGGCAGGCACGAGGGGAGGCTGAATTGGGTGGAGTGGAGTTGCAGCGAGTATGTGGGGAAATCGAGATGTTTCGCGGGGCGGGGGGAGGCGAGGCGGGTGCTTTGACAGGGGCTCGCAGGGAGCAGGATGGAGGCGGCTGCAGCCTGGGGAAGGTGTGGGTGCTCCGGGCACAGAGCAGGGAGCGCTCCGAAGAGAGAGAGAGAGAGAGAGTCCCGGGGAGCCCTGGGGACGCAGGAGTGCCGGGGACAGGCCGACAGGGAGGGAAGACAGGGAGGGATGCACAGCAGGGAGAAAGCCGCCGGGAGATTTTGGACAGCGCTGCTGGGCGAAGCGAAGGCTCTGGAGGGACGCTTCGGGAAGAGGTGGCACTGGGTAGCGGAGCCGCACCGGAGACGGACGGCACCGGCTTTCCCGGGGGGAGGACGTGGGGGCTCCCCAGCCCGGTCCTTACCTGCCTTTGCAGCAGGCGGGGGAGGCGGCGGCGGCGCTGCTGCTCCTGCTGGTGGTGGTGATGATCCCTGCAAGAGGGATGCAGGAGGGACCCTGGATGCCGATGCTCCCCAGGGCTTGGTCCCCTCCTCCGGCCTTCAGAGGTGATTTCCGTCCCCAAGGGGGACCCCACTTCCCTGCCCCGGCATCCCTCCCTCCCGGCCGGCCGGTCGGTCGGCCACCGCCTGGCGCCCCCCCACCCCTCCAGCCCGCCCAGGCAGATCCAGAGAGCGAAAGGAGGAGAAAATCCCGCCCCTTCACTCAGCGCAAACCTGAGCGCGCCTGCCCCTTTAAGAGATCCCTGACTGACAAGCTTTCGGCGCAATGAGCACCTGGCATGATCCGGGACAGCCCCTTAGGCACCGCCCACGCATGCAGAAGGGAGGGGCAGCAGGGCTCCGAGTGGCAAGGTGGCATAGCCAATGGGTGGAAGAGCTAGTGGGCGGGGGGGCATGGGAAGCCAATTGGGGAAGCCGGTGGGCGTGGCTATATTTTAGGATGATGTCATCCGGTGGTTCTTTAGGAAAAAGGAGGGGGGAAGGAAGAGGAGGAAAAGAAAAATCAGATGCATCGCAGGTAGAAAGGGGGAGGGGGGAATAGAGAGTAACAAAAATGCATGAAATCAGTGCAGCGACCTAAGGAAACATCCCAGTCTGTGTTAAACAATCTAAGGAAACGCAACAGTCCGGAGAAAATCATGAAATGAGACGTTGCACCATCGAGAGGGAAAATGCACCAAATGCGTGCAAAGAGAGAAAAATCTACTGATACATGCAGCTCAAAAGAGAGAGAGGGGATCTGTATGCACGTTCCACCTGGAAATACACCTACACCTGAGAAAATGCAGCAATCCGTCGGAAAACACCAAGAACACACGCCACAATCCCATCCCTCAGGATACACACAACTACTCCATACAAAAACGATCCGTCCGTGCGCTACAGAGGAGTGAAGCAGTCTAAGGAAATGCACCAGTCCATGCGACAGAGAGAGAAATCTATCAAGCCACCCACTACAAGGAGATGCACCAGTCAATTTTACTCCGGGGAAGAAGCAGTATATGTACCTCAGGGGGAACCTGAAAGGGGAGGGGAGACTGACACAGAAAACCACGTGCTGCTGAGAAATGCACCAATTCATGCAAGTCAGTGTAAAAATGCAACAACCCATAGAAATGTGCCGATCAACATAGCCTAGAGAAATGCATCCATCATCCTGTGGAAAGATTCATGCAACAACCGATGAAAATTCATTTGTGCAGAAGAGAAGCATGAAACAATGCCCAGCAAGGTAAGGCATTAATTGCTGGCACCGTGGATGAAATGTGCTAGCTTAGAGAATTCACTAAAGACATGGAAATATATCAAGACATGCCATATGGGAAGGTGCAAAAATCAATGCATGAAGCCAAAGAACTGCAAATCAATGCAACACAGAAGACAATCTAAGAGGGAGCAGCAAACCATGCATCATTAAGGGCATTTCCAGATGGCAGGAAAAGAAATAACACATTTTATTCTTGGTGCTATATAAATGCTAGCTCTGAATCAACAAGAGTGGAGTGATATTCTGTCTCTGTGCAAGTGCATTAGAGGAACAGAGGGGGAAACCTCAGTGTGTTGCTTGAAAATGGGACAGGTATACACTTCTTTGCTGGAGAGGAAAGGAGGGTGCACAGCCTGCAAAAAACACATTTTAAAAAGCTATTGAAATAGGAAAAGGAGCAGGAAAGGTTCATGAAATAGCAGAACATTGTTGCAGAAGAATGGATTGCTTTTCTGGAATTTACACTTTTCCTTTTAAAAAAAATAATGAAATCTCCCATGTGTCTGTTGCACTATAGCATCTAAAATGTTTAATATGTATTTTAAGTCACAAAATGATTGTGCTGCACAGGCACTAGCCAATAGATCCCTGTGATACTTGTGCAGACACAAATTATTGCAAGGGTGTGCTTACTGAGAGGAGAGGCAAAAATAATATTTTCTCAGTGACTAGTGCTGGCAAAGTGTGGTTTTGAAATGTGGGACATTTGCTGCTTTAGGGAAGCCAATAATCCATTACCAACACTGCATTAAAAATACTATCTGGAAAGATACTAAGAAGTGTGCAGGTTGGTACAGTACCAACCCAAAGATGCATCACTGCATGCAACCAAAAGCAATATTCAGTCAGCATTAATACTCAAAATTCATTAAACCACACAATCCAGACAAATATTCTAGCACATGAAGTAAGTATGCATAAGAAAATGTCAGTTCTCTTTTCTACAAACAAGAACGTGGCCACATGCAAAGATACAGCAGTATAAGGGAAATTGAACTGTGCATACAAATACAAAGGAATGAAGCAGCCAAGTTAATGTGCTCATAGCCTCATAGCTGCAACAAAGCTGTAGCACCCATTTGGGCAGGCAACAAAAAAGGGAATCAATAGGGCATAATGTAGGCACATTTTCTGATCTGAGAAAAAGGGCCCAAGCTCAGTGGTAGAGTATCTGCTTAGCATGCAGAAAGTCTGATATCTGGCATCTCCAAGTAGGGCTGAGAAAAATTCCTGTCTGAAACCCTAGAGAGATGCTGCCAGTCAGAATAGACAGTACGGAAATAAATGGACCAATGGTCTGACTCAGTATAAGATAGCTTCCTATGTTGCCAGGCCCTTTGACCAGGAGGCAGCTGATAGCCTGAGGTGTTGCGCAGGTTGCAATGCCACAATGCACATTTTGCTCAGGAGTGTGCACTTAATCACAAGTAGGCATCTTGGAGAAAATAGAAATGCACTAACATGGAGGCATGCCCATAAGAACTGCCATGCCCATAAGGTCACACTGGCCTTAAGGAGCCCCTAGAAAGGGTTCAGTAAATATGGAGATTCATTTAGGTATCATAAATAAAGAGCTGCTGATACTCATTCTCCATGCACTTGTCTTGAAATGTTTTTAAAGCCATGTAAACTATGGTGGTCATTAGCATACCTTGTTTGGGACAGGCTCTGAGTTCTGAAGTTGTACTAACAAGAGAAAATATTTTGAGCCTGTGGGAGAATAATAAAACCTTTTAAAATCTTATACTTTGATTTATTATTTTCTTTATTTAGGATATTTCTGTCCCACATTTTGAGCCATGCAAGTCCACGAACAGACTCACAACAATATCACAAAGTAATAAAAAGACAAAACAGAAACAATTAAAAATCAAAAATGAACAACCCAGAAGCAGAGAAACAGAAAGCAAAGTTAAGTAGAGCCTCAGTTCCCTCTGAAATGAATGTGTCTTTATTTATTTTTTTAAATTACATTTATATCCTGCTCTTCCTCCGAGGAGCTCAGAGCAGTGTACATGCTTATTTTTATCCTCACAACAACCCTATGAGGTAGGCTAGGCTGAGAGATACATGACTGGCCCAGAGTCACCCAGTGAGTTTCATGGTTGGATGCGGATTCAAACTTGGATCTTCTCAGTCCTAGTCCAACACTCTAACCACTATGCTATGCTGACTTTTCAACCCAAGCCTAAAACCTGATAAACAGGAGACAAGGAATAAATTCCACAGTCTTGGTGCAGCCACTGAAAAGGCCCTGCTCTACACCACCAATTTCTGAATATAGGAGTGTCCTCTTGTACCTGATCTTTTCCTTAGAGAGAAGGAGTTACCATAGCTAATTCTCTGGGCAACTCACTTCACTCCCTCGGCTATTTGTACAGCTATGAGGCATTTTCTGATGCCTAAGTCCTGAACAGACATTCTAATTCCTGAATGATTCGCAAATAATTCATGATGTAATCATTAATGAATAATTATTCATTGGATAATGCATAACATGGAAGCACATCTTGAAGCCCTGCCCACATGCTGATGATGCACTTTTAACCCCAACTCACATGAGGATAGGGTCTGTCCTCAGACAAATGCTATAAGCAGGCTGAGTGGGGTTCCAGATTGTGTCAGAATGGGGTCAGGGGTGGATCTTCAAGGTATGTTTCCATAGACTTTGCACCTGGGTATAGCTTCCATGGAATTGGAAAGGAAAGGTTGTGCCATTGAATCGGCGTTGACTCCTGGTGACCACAGAACCATGTGGTTTTCTTGGTAGAATACAGGGGGGCTATTCTCACGACCAGCCAAAACCGGGCGAAGAGAGCCTAGCCGGATTTTGGCTGGTCATGTAAACCACCCGGCTTGCAGGCAAGCAGGTAAACTGCTTTTTTAGCCCTCCCCTTAGCATCAGTGAGCACTCCACTCACATCAGCGAGCGCTCCGCAAACCCGGGCTATCTGAGCGTGAGTAGCTGCGGCTCCGCGCCATGGCTACTCACGAGTAGACCCCCCCCTCGCGGCCCTTGAGCTCCGCAGCCCCCGTGTGGGTGGCCAATCCAGTCGCCCAGGACTCCCTCCCCTATTCTAAACTGGGTCTCACTGATCGTGAGACCCGGCTCAGGATGGGTTTACCATTACCATCTCCTGCACAGTATGAGATGATGCCTTTCAGCACCTTCCTGTATCGCTGCTGTCCGATATAGAAACTTCCCATATTCTGGGAAACACACCAGCGGGGATTCGAACCAACAGCCTCCTGCTCTCTAGGCAGGTTACTTCCCTGCTGCGCCACTAGGCGGCTATTAAAGAGCTCTAACCTCAGTTCAGTCAGAAGGGCAAAATGTATCTCTTTCTGTCCTCAGCTCTAGTGCTGGCACATTTGCCTTAAAGAAAGAAGACCTACAATAAATATGATTGCAATTCATGGGTATCAAAAAAAATATTCATAAACTGACATGAGGGAGGTAAAGATGCCTAGATCTATCCTCCATAGATTGCCAGTACTGGTAGTAGAGGTGCTATTGAGAGGCTTCTCTCCCCCACCCACCCCCGCCATGTTTCAGATCATATGTGATGATTCTTCAGGAACAACGCTGATATCAGGAGTCAGCCTGGTTGGACAGCAGTCATGGGCCCCTGGAAGGGCCCACTGCTGGCCACTGAGACCACCTCTATGCCCATAGCCTTTGTGTGGTGATGGTGGAAGGACTTGGCCTCTTGGGGCCCACCCAGATTGGAGTGGGCTTCTGGAGGGCAGTTTTGCAGAGAACTCCCTGAAACCTGCAGCCAGCCCTGTTCAGGAAGACCTGTATCTCTAGCCAACTGAGGATATATCGACATTGGGTTAAAAGGTTTTGGTTTAACTGTGTTCGAGTTAGGGATCTCTATCCTCACCTTTGCCAAAATACAGTTCTTTTGAGAAAGTCCTACCAGTTAAACAGGCACAGAATTGGCATCGATATAGGTTGTGACTATGATTATAAATAAATGAATGGGTTTGTGGGTTCTGTATGTATGCCGAAAGCACAAACCGTCATGCTTCTCAAAAAGGGGTGACTTAGACCTGTGGTCTGTGTTGTTAATCTCTGTTGTTGGCTTTGATCTGTGTTGTCAATCTTTCCCCCACTACTAGATTATTTTTGTTCCATCCCCCCATAAAATCTGAAAGGTTGCCCTGTTTGGAAGGTATGATCACATGCAGTTTCCCATTCATTCCTATATCAGTCTCTTCACATTTTTTCGTGTTTAGCTTTGTTTCCTTTTGTGTCTGGTTTATTTTAAAAATGTCCTTTTTATTCCACACCCAATCTCCATAGCAGCAATAGGTTAATTTTAGACAATGTTCACTAAGAATTCCTTAATGTGAAGATCATTCTTCCGCATCATTGGTCTATGTGACTTTGGGGACCTATTTGTCTGTTCTGAAGAGGCAGGAAAGGCAGAGGGACCAGAAAGATGGGCCTGTTTAGGTCTTAATTTGAGCCAGGATAATACCCTGAAATTTGTTCTCAGTGCTAGAGTTCAGCTTCAGAACATAGTAATCCATAGAACGTACCTGGGACATAAATGCACCCCCTGCTTATTTTCAAAATTGGTTAGCCATGTTGGTCCATTAGAAACATAAATCACGACAACAAAAAAAGGCTGACATGATGGGGGAAATTACTCAAACTGGTCTCACTGAAATTAAAAGGACAGTTAAGCATTGCCTAACTTATCCTTTTACATAACTTACCTGAATCCAAGACTAGTTTTCCTCCAAACTCTTTGATAGACATTGGGGGGCGGGGTGTCAGAAGAGGAAACTTCTCAAAAATGAGGGGACTGATAAGAAGGAAGTTGAAAGGGAAAGACAGGAGGGTCAAAGCACTCCAAAAATTGTGGAACCTATTTAAAACCACAATAATGGAAACACAGTTGGAATGCATACCAAGAAAGAGGAAAGGTACCACCAGGAGAACACCAGCGTGGCTAACAACTAAAGTCAGGGAAGCTATAAAAGGGAAAAAGACTTCCTTCAGAAAATTGAAGTCCTGCCCAAATGAAGAGAACAGGGAGGAACACAAACTCTGGCAAAAGAAATGCAAGGAGACAATAAGAGATGCAAAGAGAAAGTGTGAGAAGCATATAGCTAGAAGTGTCAAGCGGAATAACAAAAACTTCTTTAAATATATCAGAAGTAGAAAACCTGCCAGGGAGGCAGTTGGACCTTTAGATGATGAGGGCGTGAAAGGGATTATTAAGGAGTATAAGGAGATTGCAGAGAAGATGAATGAGTTCTTTGCATCTGTCTTCATGGAAGAGGATACTGACCATATACCCTCTTTGGAATTGAGCTTTTCAGTTTTAACGGCTGAGGAACTGGGCCAATTTGCAGTGACAAGGGAAGATGTTCTAAACAATCTTGAAAAACTAAAAATTCACAGATCGCCAGGGCCAGATGGCATCCACCCAAGAGTTCAGAAAGAACTCAAATGTGAAATTGCCGATCTCCTAGCAAAAATATATAACTTGTCCCTACAATCAGGCTCTGTACCAGAGTACTGGAAAGTAGACAATGTGACTGATTTTCAAAAAGGGATCCAGGAAATTACAGGCCAGTCAGCTTAACTTTGGTGCTGGGTAAACTGATGGAAAGCATACTTAAGGGCAAAATTGTTAAACATATGGAAGAAAAGGCCCCGTTGAAGGAGAGCCAGCATGGCTTCTGCAAGGGCAAGTCTTGCCTCACTAACCTTTTGGAATTCTTTGAGAGTGTCAACAGGTATGTGGATGAATGTGATCCAGTTGACATAGTATACTTGGACTCCCAAAAAGCTTTTGAGAAAGTTCCCCACCAAAGGCTCTTGAGTAAACTTAGCAGTCATGGAATAAGGGGACAGGTTCATGTGTGGATCGGTAACTGGTTGAAGGACAGGAAACAGAGAGTAGGAATAAATTGACAGTTTTTACAATGGAGATAGGTAGGAAGTGGGATCTTCCTACAACAATAAGTTGTAGCTGGGGGTGATGGGAATTGTAGTTCGGCAACATCTGGAGGGCCGCAGGTTGGGGACCCCAATCTAGAAGCTGCGGTTACCAGCGAAGTGGCCAAATTTGCAGATGACACTAAACTATTTTGGGTAGTGAAACCCACAACGGATTGTGAGGAATTCCAAAAAGATCTCTCCAAACTGGGTGAGTGGGTGACAAAATGGCAAATGCAGTTCAATGTAAGCAAGTGTAAAGTGATGTACATTGCGGCAAAAAACACCAATTTCACATATGTGCTGATGGGATCTTAGCTGCCGGTGACTAACCAGGAGAGAGATCTTGGGGTCATGGTGGACATCTCAGTGTATGGCAGCTGTGAAAAAGGCTAATTCCATGCTAAGAATCATTAGGAAGGGGTTGAAAATAAAAATGCTTGTATTATAATGCCCTTATACAAATCTATGGTGCTGCCACATCTGGAGTACTGCATACAGCTTTGGTCATCGTATCTTAAGAAGGATATTGTAGAACTGGAAAAGGTGCAGAAGAGAGCAACCAAAATGATCAGGGGTCTGGAGCTTCTTCCTTATGAGGCTAGGCTACAGCATCTGGGGCTATTTACCTTGGAAAAGAGGACTATGGGAGGACATGATCAAGGTGTACAAAATTATGCATGGAGTGGAGAGGGTGGACAGAGAGAAATTTATCTCTCTCACACACAACACTAGAACCAGGGGTCACCCCATGAAACTCAAGGTTGGGAAATTTAGGACCAACAAGAGGAAGTCCTTTTTCACACAGCGCATAATTAATCTATGGAATTCTTTGCCATGGGATGTGGTGATGGCCATCAGCTTGGATGGCTTTAAAAGGGGCTTAGACAGATTCATGATGGACTGGTCTATCAATAGTTACTAGTCTGGTGGCTGTGGGCCATCTCCAGCCTCAGAGGCAGGATGCCTCTCAATACCAGTTGCAGGAGAGCAACAGCAGGAGAGAGGGCACGCACATACCTCTTGCCAGTGGGCTCCTCAGAGGCATCTGGTGGGCCACTGTGTGAAAGGATGCTGGACTAGATGGGCCTTGTGCCTGATACAGCAGGGGTGTTCTTATGTTCTTATCTTAAATTCTGAGTTGTCTTTTATTCGGGTAGATATAGGTAATTTCAGTGGGACTACTTTGAGTAATTGAGTCATGTCAACCAATTCTTGTATTAGGATGAACTAAATTTTAATAATACTAAAAAAGGACATTGTCCCAATGTTTGCTGGTATCTTTCGAAGCCTCTGTTTCTACTATGTAGGAATAAGATGTAGAATTTATGCATCAGACTCCATCTTGGGTCTATAACATGTGTCACTCTCCCAGTTAGAGCAGAAACACTAACCAATGTTGTGTTTTATATTCAGGCTTAGTAATTTTACGATTTACGATGAATATTTATATACCGCTTTTCAACAAAAGTTCCCAGAGCAGTTTACATACACACATACTTACATACATGTTAGGCACCCAAACATGTGTCAGAAGATATCCCAGCATGTTCCATGTCACTTGTTGACAGGATCAGATTTCCACTACAACTTCAGGCTAATTGGAAAAGGAGATGGCTGGCATCCAGACTAAATTGCTCCTGAGTAGTCCTATTGACTACTCAGTCAAGTCAAGTCAAGTCAAGGAGCACAGTGAAAAAATGGGGCTACGACTAAATGTAAAGAAGACTAAACTAATGACAATGGGTACAGCAACCAGCCTCAGAATTGATAATGAAGACATTGAAGTGGTAAATAGCTTCTGCCTTTTAGGATTGACTATCAGCAGTAAAGGATCCACAGTCAAGAAATATGCCTCATACTAGCACTTGTTTGGTAGGGTTGCAATGAAGTCCTTGGAGAGGATATTTAGATGCCGTGACGTGTCTATATCTACAAAGATTAGAATTGTTTGGACAGTAGTTTTTCCTGTGACACTCTATGGATGTGAAAGCTGGACTTTGAAGAAGCAAGATAGAAAAAGTATTCATACTTTTGGACTTTGGTGCTGCAGAAGACTATTGAGGATACCATGGACAGCCAGGAAAACAAACAAATGGATCATAGAACAAATCAATCCAGAATTTTTATTCAAGGCACAAATGACCAGGCTCAAGCTATCATACTTGGGACGTATTATGTGAAGACCCGGCTCCCTTGAGAAGTCCATAATGCTGGGGAAAGTTGAAGGAAAGAGAAGAAGAGGACAACCAGCAGCAAGGTGGATGGACTCAATTACAACAGCAATGAATGCACCACTGAGAGACCTTAAAGGCCAAGTTGAAGACAGGTCATCCTGGAGAGAATCTATCTATGCGGTCGCTAAGAGTCGGCACCAACTTGACTGCACTCAATCAATCAGTCAATCAATCAGTCAATCAAGTCCTATTGAAAGTAAATTCTCAGTAGTACTATTAAGTAATTTAGTCTGGATGTCAGCCAGTGTCTCTGGACATATGGAGACAATCCTCCTCCAGAGCTGCCGAGAGCCCCTTCACATCTGGGATTGGATGACAGGATTCCTGGGTCTGAATGTGCTTTGGCACCTCTTTTTTACACATTTAAAGCACTGGGCCTATCAGGTTTGGGTGCTTTCATCGCTGTGGTATTTGACTTGTCGGGGTGTTCGTCTTTCATCATCCATCTTCCATCTGTCCAGCATCCATCTGTCTCCCATCATCCACTTTCTTCAAAACTCTTTCTTTGAAATAGACAGTGGGGGGTCCCTGAAGTCCTAAACTGTTCCAGGTCTCAAAGCAGACAAGACCAGACTTCATTTCCAAATATCATGTTCCTTCAGACCATACTTTGGGCAATTCTTTTGTAGCAAGTTTCTGTTCTGTTGCTGTCCATCTTCCAGTTGGCCACATGCCTCATGTAGTCCCACTTCAGATGTCATGACCAAACCATTGTTTTGGCCACCATAACAGGTTTTGGCCTTGTGCATTCCCTCTCTCTCTCTTTCCCTCATGCACTCAGATTCCCTCCTCACTTCCTGCTTCTTTCCTCCGTGAGGGCAACTCCACATGTAAGGAATCCAGAATGTTCATGGCGCAGCAGGCAATGTTCAACTTGCTTTTACACTTATTTGGGAGGGGTATACGATGACTGGAGTTCTGCTCACTCTTCCATCTAATACAGATCTGCTCAACTTAGGCCCGTCATCTGCTTTTGAACTTCAACTCCCCTAATCGCCAGCCAGAGTGGTCAATAGCCAGGGATTATGGGAATTGTAGGCCAACATCTTCAGGAGGGCCAAAGTTGAGCAGCCCTGATCTAATAGTTCAATTCTAGCACATGCCCCACTTCTCTACTACCTCTCCTCTGCTTCACGATCACAGCCTTCTGTCCACAGTGGTCAGCCAAGCCTACTTCCTGTAACCGCTCAGCCACCAGGATATCTCTTGTTGCAGGAGGTACCCCAGATCCTCCTTCCTACCCTCCTCTGGCTAAAATACTAAGGCAGGTTAGGGGCAGGGGGCTTTGGCCAGGCACTGCCCCCTAATCTAAGCTGTGGGTAGAACTGGGGCTGTTTGGCCCAATATAATCCACCTGATTCCCGGGGCTTCTACTTTACTTGCTGATAGCCTGGTATCCCAAAGCGATCTTTCTAGCAACTTCTTTCTGCCAGCCCCTTTTAACCGCCAACCCTTGCTACAGCCTATACTGTCATTTGGCATGTCAGCTGAATCAAGCAAAATATGAGCCAGCTCAGAAGATACTCTAACTGGCCTGTCCTAATTACATGGGGAAGGAGCATGGGAGTATGTGTCTCTTCGCCCTTGGGCATGCTGTCCTACTGCCACCTATGGGTGCTGGGGGGATAGTTATTTTAACCACTTCTCAGTGCACATATTTGGCCCAATGATTACTACAAATCTTAGACCTGGTTCACAAAACTGTTCAAATATCAGTTTAATGTGGATTAATGTGACTCTGTTGATTCTCCTGGACCTCCCAGTGGCTTTTGATACCATCGACCATGGTATCCATCTCGGTATCTTTCCGGGTTGGGACTTGGGGACTTGGTTATACAGTGGCTCCACCCTACCTGGAGGGTCATACTCAGAAGGTGGTGCTGGGGGACGCCTGCTCCATCCCTTGGCCTTTGGCTTATGGGGCGCCACAGGGATTTATGTTGTCCCCTATGCTATTGAACATCTACATGAAACCTCTGGGAGAGGTCATCCATGGATGTGGGCTGCGGTGCCATCAATATGCTGAGAACCCCCAGTTCTACCTATCTTTTAAGTCAGCAAACACCAGGGTGGCAGTGGATGCTCTGAACCAGGGTTTGGAAGCTGTTGTGGACTGGATGGGAGCAAACAAGCTGAAACTTAATCCAGATAAGACATAAGTGCTCTGGGTTGGTAAAACTGATCAATGGTCATCCGAGTAGCGAGGGAAATCTGGTCTTGGATGGTGTCACACTCCCTCTGGAGGACAAAGTCCGCAGCTTGGGGGTGTTTCTGAACCTGATGCTGTTCTTGGAGGCACAGGTGGTGGCGGTGTGCAGAGGTAGTTTTTACCAGCTATGGCTGGTACACCAGCTGTGACCCTACTTGACCTCAGTCACTCATGCTTTAGTAATGTCCAGATTAGATTACTGCAATGCGATCCATGTGGGGCTGCCCTTGAAGATGGTTTGGATACTTCAGATGGTCCAGAACACTTGCAAGGATGCTTATGGGCGCAAGTCACTTTATGAGTGTCACACCCATCTTGTGGCAGCTTTATTGGTTACCAGTCCACTTCTGGGCTAGATTTAAAATGCTAATCTTGACCTTTAAAGCTCTACATGGTTTGGGGCTGGGGTAGCTGTTGGACCGAGTTTGCCCACATGAACCTACCAGAGCCCTCCGCTCAACATCTCAGGATATTATGGCCCCGCCACTAACAACGATCTGGTTGGTGGGGAGTAGAGACAGGGTCTTTTTAGTTGTGGCCCCTCAGCTTTGGAACGCCCTCCACAAACAGCTTCACCATGCTCCCTCCCTCAGTGTTTTTAAAAAACGATTAAAAACACATCTTTTTAAAGTGGCTTTAAAATGTTTTATCTAGTGCTTATATCTGGTAGGATTTTTTTTAGTTCTCAATTTTCAGCTTTTTATTTAAAACTTTTAATTTAAAACTTTCTTAACATCTGTAATTTTAAATGTGGTTTTAGCCTTGTCTTTTAATCTTTTACTTTATATTGTATTTGTTTTGTTGATGTTGTGAGCCACCCTGAGTAAGTAGTATACTGGAGGGGCAGGGTATAAATATTGTTAAATAAACAAACAAATAAATAAATACTGACATTAGCTTGATTATATGAATCCATGCCAAGGTGGTTTATGGCGCCAGATGAATCTGGGATTCCTACCTTGGTGTGGGTTCATACAATCCCGCTAATGTCAGTAATCCACATTAAACCTAGATTTTAAAAACTGTGTGAACCAGGCCTAAGTTCACCTCCAAACCTGGTTTAAACCATAGTTTCAAGTTCTGGTTTGGGGGCAAACTATGGCTTGCCATAAACATAATTTGTCGAATATGAATGTCATGGCAAACTATAGTCACTATAGGAAGTAAGGGAGAAAATTGTAGGGATGTGCACAAGCCAGTTCGGAGGTCCTTTTATGGACCACCGAGCCAGTTCGGAGGTCCGGCGTTCAGACGGTTTGGCGGTGGGTGGGTTACCCCTCGCTGCATTTCCCCCACTGGTGCTGGAGTGTATGAGAAGAGGGGAAGGGCAGGGCGGTCACAGAATATGAGCCTAAAGACCATTCATGATAACCAAACTATCATCTAGCCTTGATGGCTGAACCAGGTTTCTTTTCCCATTGCCATGCTATTCATGATCAATGTAGCTTTACCACTTACACAGAGCCAGTCTGAAAATTGGACAGGTAAAACATTCCTCCTGGCCACTAGGCCTACAGGACTGGTAAGCAGCCAATCTCTAGGAGAATAGGATGTGAAAGTGATGAGATCTGGAAGAGGAAAGACAAGAGTTGGCCATGGGACTGTAGCCTGGATTGTAAGTAGGTAAAGAAGTAATGCAGATCCTGGGTGGGTGACATAGGACTGGTTCTCACCATTGCCCAAATGTTGAATTAGCGGGAATCTAGATATTTCTACCTCATGCACATTCCTGGGAAGTGTGTAGTCTGAACTCAGAAAAAATTGGTGATTTCCATTTTGCACCATGCCAAACCAACATGAAAGCGAGAATGTCAAGCTAACCTTAGCTTGCCAGTCTTGATTTCACGTCAGTTTGGCATGGTGCGAAATGGAGATTGCTGATTTCTTCTGAGTTCACATGACACACTATGGGTGTGGGCGTGTAGCAGGAATCACTAGATTCCCAGTAATCTGACATTGGGCAATCATGAGAACCAGCCCATAGAATGACTCTCGGGGTATGAGGACCTGAGTGGGAAGGACACTGTGACCGTTCCACACTTCTTATGTGTTTGTTTTTTATTTCTATACCACCCACTCAAAATATCTCTAGGTGGTTTACAAAGAGTTTTTAGTCAATAGCACTTACATTTATATACTGCTCTATAGCCGGAGATCTCTAAGCTCAATCAACAATTTAAAAATAAAATTACAACAGTTAAAACCATCCAGTACCAAATGCCTGATTTAAAGGGTATGTCTTCAAGGCCCCTTTAAAAACTGGCAGAGAGGTCAAACCCCGCATCTCTCCAGGGCGTGTGTTCCAAAGCTCAGGGACAACAACTGAGAGGGCCTGACTCTGGATCGCCATGAGACACGGCATGCAGTGGGGTGCAGCTGTACAGTGCTGGGAGGATGAAACAGCTCCCGTGTGCCTGCCTAACCTTTCCTAAGATTTCTTTACTATGGCCTCTGAGATGAAATCCTATAGAGAGAGTAGCAGAAGCCATGGGGTGGGGTGGGTGGTGGGACGCAGATGATAAGGAAAACTGAGACTACTGAATTTGTTTGGATTGGTTTGAGTAAAATTTAAAACCGAAGGAAGTTAACACTGAGGCAAAGCAGTAATCAAATGATGGCTCAGAAGAAGAGAGGGAGAGAGTGATGCGTACAGAGACTGAAGTATGAACTGACATATAGATGAATAGAGGTTAAACAAAGATGATGCCGAGTCAACTCAAATGCACACACGCACACGCACTCCCTACCATCAAAATGCCCACGGCTGGAGTTAGCCAGCAACTGCCTTGGAGAGGGAGAGAGACAGAGTGAGAGAGAGACTGAGACAGAAACCTCACCGTAGATTCAGCTGGATGCGTCTTTGTTCCAAGAGGATTGAAGGAGTGCAAAAAGGTTGGGGGATGTATTTTATAGCTGCTTTCCTCATAAACGCAAGGAAATCTTATGTAGATTAAAGTAAAGTAAAGTGTGCCGTCGAGTCAATTTTGCTTCCTGGCGCTCACAGAGCCTTGTGGTTTTCTTTGGTAGAACACTGGAGGGATTTACCATTGCCTCCTCCCGTGCAGTATGAAATGATGCCTTTCAGCATCTTCCTGTATCGCTGCTGCCCGATATAGAGCTAGCAAGGATTCAAACCGGCAACCTTCTGCTTGTTAGTCAAGCATTGCTGTGCCACTTAAGGTAGCTATGTAGATTAACTATAGGTTTATTCAGCAACAACTCCATTTTCTCCTTCTCCTTTCCCTCCCTTTTCCTTCCTGACTCCTCCCACACACTCTCTACAGGATCCCCCTCCCCGGAACAAATATCCAAATAAACAAACTACAAAAGATTACTGGATAGTAACACATCCCTCTCTTTTATAACAACCAAAACTTGAATTGATTTTAAAATTAGTGACATAGTCTTGAAGTCTTTTAGGTGGGCTCCTTTCACATACTCTTCTCCTAAGTCCTGGGGTCTCTGGCATGGGAGCTGTTGGATCTTCTGGTACCAATGATTGTCCATAATTTTCATCAGCCTCATCTGCAAGGTCAAAACTGGAGGCAAGATCAAATTCCGCTTCAGTTTCTCTCTTGAGATTAGGCTCCCTTCTCTCTTGTCTCAGAGTTTGCATTCTGGAAAGTCACAAACTTTTCCATTTCTTTCCATCACTCAATAGGAGAGAATCTCCTTTGATTTCAATTATTTGTTTTAGTTCGGAATATTGGGAACATCCCTTTCTCACTCTATAAGGCAGGCGTACTCAAAAAAGACCCCTACCAGAAATGTTTGCTGTTTCACACCCCATTTATGATCTACATACGATTTGTATTTTCGTTACTTTTGCTCCATTTCAAATGAGGTAAGCTGTGTCTCATTGTCAGCACTAGTTCTTTAGGAAGACCTTCTCTCGCAAAAACTGCAGCCATGAACTGGATCACCTTGTTTGTAGTAATGTTGTCAGCAAATGAAACTTCTGGACATCTGGAATAGTAATCTACCATCAGTAGAACAAATCTTTGTTTTGTGAGTTGGTTATCAAAAGGCCCCATTATATCCAGAGCAAGCTTTTCCCAGGGATCATTGGGATACTCTGCGGGAGTCAAGGGGGTGGTAAAAGTCTTCTGTGATTTGTTAGATACAGCACAAGCCGTATAGTGCCAGATTACATTTTCAATGTGCTTGTCCATACCTAGCCACAAAAACATTCTCTGATTCATTTTTTAGTCAAGCTCATGCCCAGGTGACCTTTGTGGGCAATTTTGATCACTTTTGCTCGTAAGGAGGTTGGCACCACCAAATTATCAGTCCTCAGCACCAGCTCATTGAGAAGAGACAGTTCACTCACTACGTGCATGTATGGTTGAAGATGTCCAGATACCTTGTTTTTGCATAGTCATCCATTAGTTTACGTTCAGTAAGCACTTAATCAGCACAGAGGACCGCTTTCCATTCAGAAGATGTGATCATTCTGTGTGGGTGAAGCTATTTGCACAATTACAACTCCTTCATCCTCATCTTCTGGGATATCTTCATGATATCATGAAGTGGAAGTCGCGATAAACAATCTGCAGTTGAATTCCAAAGACCTGTAAGATATTCCACCTGAAAATCGAAATCCATAAGTCTGGTGAGCCATTTGGCTATTCTTGGTGGTGCTCGACTTGATCCCTGAGTTACATAGTAAATAAAGCAGATAGGGGTTTATGGTCTGACCTTAAAGTGAAATTTCTGCCCCACAAGTAAGTCCTGAAGTACCTCATCGCCCAGAAACATGCTAGAGCTTCTTTTTCAATGACAGGATATATCTTTTCTGAAGCAGTAAACACAATGGAAGCAAAGGCAATTCTAATTTCCTTGTCCCCTTTTTGCTGGGTCAAGACAGCACCCAAAGCATATTCAGAAACATCAGTGGTTACAATAGTGTGCCTGTTGGTGTCAAAAGAAGTGAGAACAGGGCTTTCAGAAGTGGCCAATTTGATAGTCTGAAAACTAGCCTTGCAGGATGCATCCCAGTTAAATGCTACATTCATTTTAAAAAGAAGACACAATGGAGCAACTTTGGGGGCAAATTGCCTAACAAATTTAGAGTAATACAGAGTCCTAAAAATGATCAAAGTGCATCCTTTTTGTGTGGCTCCGGTGCTTCTTTGAATAGCTTTCACCAAGTCTATTTTGGGATGTATGCTACTCTGAAATATTGTGTGTCCCAAGTATGTGTGCAAAACTGAATCACCGAATGTGTGCAAAACTGACATTTCTCTGCAGAGATAGTAAGTCCATGTTGTTGGAGTGTTCTTAAGACTTCTGTCAGTTTAGCATCATGCTCCTCAATGGTTTTGCCATACACTAAAATGTCATCCTGAAAGTAAGTGATGCCATACATAGTCCCAAAAATTGCATACATTATTCTTTGAAATACCAAAGCTGCAGAGGCTCATCCAAAGGGCAGCCTTTTGTATTGAAAAAGACCCTCTGGGGTAATGAAGGCTGTGTATTTGCGAGAACTTTTGAGCAGAGGAATTTGATGATAGGCCAAAGACAAGTCCAAAGTTGTGAACACCGAGGCCTCTTTCAAAGTAAGCAACATTTCATTAATATTGGGTAATGGATAACAATCCACTACCATGTTGGAGTGCACTTCTCTTACATCTACGCACATTTGAAGTGTGCCATTTGATTTCCACACTAGAACAATAGGAGAGACCCATTCTGATACATCAACAGGCTCTATGACGTCAGCATGCTGTAGTCTTAAGAGCTCTGCTCTGTGGTTGGCACAATGCTATGAGTACATTCCTCACTTTGTGTTGTACAGGTATTGCATTTGCCTTCATCTGAATTTTATGTTTGAAATGTATGGCATTGCCAGGAGTATCAGCAAAAACATAGAGCCAGTGTGGTGTAGTGGTTAGAGTGCTGGACTAGGACGGAGAGACTCGAGTTCAAATCCCCATTCAGCCATTATACTTGCTGGATTACTCTGGACCAGTCACTTCTCTCTCAGCCTAACCTACTTCACAGGGTTGTTGTGAAAGAGAAACTCAAGTATGAAGTACACTGCTCTGGGCTCCTTGGGGGAAGAGCGGGCTATAAATGTAATAATAATAATAATAATTAATAATAATTAATCTGAGAAATCAGCAATCATATCAGCATGTGGATCCTCCATGATCTGTAATACGGGTTCCGTGCTATTTGGGTCTAACGCTATCTGTAGATCTTTCTGATGTTTCCAGCCCAATATTGAGACTCCTTTTTGTGACACATACACTTTGCCTTCTGCAGTATGTCCTTTGTATTCCAGGACAGCAGTGAAGTATCCATTTATGACAATAGGGGAACCTCCATATCCCCATGGGTGGATGTCTGAAGGCTGAGAGTGCAGATGTGATGTAGTGAGGAGTTTCTTGCAAAGTAGATTGGAAAAGGTAGTGTAAGGAGAACCAGAATCAGCCAGCATTCACACCTCATGGCCATTAAGTTTAACTTGACAATGTGGAGAAGCAGGCTATGACTCTGTCACACTTAAAACACTGTCAGAAAGCAGTTCAGCTGCCTCATCCTTATCATAAAGTGGATCAGCAGAATTGCAAACCTTGACAAAGTGCCCCCTTTTTTTGCACCCAGGGGCGTAGCAAGGTTGGAATGGGCCCAGAGACAAGATTTTAAAATGGGCCCCCCACTCACTGAAGCTCAGCTCATGAAGTAAAGAAATCTTAAATGAGGCTGAATAGTGGTAACAAAAAGCATAGTAATATATATACCTATGTGCCATAGAACATCATCCTAAATTATTTTTTAAAAGGTTCTGTAAATTGTGGACGATGCAAGTCATTTAATGGTACTAGAGAAAGACATGCTGTTCTGGTAGCTCCAGGTCTTAACACTCACATCAATTTTGGAGGATGAATACAACTGAAGGAAGCCTGGGCGGGTGCACGGTTGGGGGAGTCAGTCATGTGACTTGCCTCTGGGGAGGCCCCCCAAGGCAGTGGGCCCCCAGACAACTGTCTCCCCTTGCCCTATTGTAGTTACGCCCCTGTTTGCCCCTATTGCAAGTGACCCTGTGGACAGGACAGTGAGCAAAATTGGCTTTGTGAGCAAAGTCTCCACAGCAGTAGCATTGGTAGCTCCTCCTCTCTTGTGTTGTCACTTTCTGGGGCACTGCCATATGAAAAGATTGGGCTTGGAAGGATTTAGGCTGAACATCCTGGATTTCAGGAGGTGGGTTTTGGGGTACCAAAGACTAGTGATTTAGCACAGTGAAGAGCATTTTCCAGCCTCCTAGCCATCTCTATAACTTTATCCAAAGTACATTTCCACTCCAATAGCAGTTTTTCACACAGTTTGGAGAAGTTTGTTTTCATAACAATCTGATCCCATCAGTAAAGTTGGCAAACTCACAGGTTACATTTAAGTAAATGAGCTGCAATCAGCAAGACAGAGGAGAAAAACTCCTTAAAGCAGCAGTTTGTTGAAAATAAAAGATATAGTTAAAGGTAGCTCCCCAAAGCAGAGATGCTCTTACCCCTGGACTTTGGGGCTGAAGTCCCGGGCCCCCCAATCCTCTTTAGTCTGTCCTCCTGGGTAGTGTAGTTTGTGCCCTTAAGAACCTACATGTTAAAAAATTATGCTTAAGTTGCAGTGGGGGGCAGTGGTTCCAAAGGCCTTTAGTTCCAGGCTCCAAAATTACCTAGGTGAACCTCTGCCCCAAAGACACCATTTATAATCAAATATTGTACACCCACTATTTTTCTTGAATGTGTCCATAGGTGCACAATAGTTAAGAATCCCTGCCATAAAGAAAGTTAATTGACTAGAGGAAACCTTAGCCCCTATCCCAACAAAATCCCTGATGAAATGCTTTTTACCTTCTCCCACATAAGTGAACAGCTGCCATTCACTCCTATGGGGAAAAGTAAAGCAGTGCATTTGAGGACATTGGATCCATTCACATGACAAACTGCTAACCTGCACCAAAATGCATGTAATCTCTTGGCAGTCTGAACATCGTGGAGTCCATTCGGATGATCATCCTCTGGCACACATGATCTGGATAGGGATGTGCCTAGAGTGTGCCCATCAGGCATCTATGAATCCACTTGCCAGGTCACCAGTGGCATGTGCTTGCAGCTCTCTGGCAAGTAGGACACCCAGCACTACACAGATCTCCTCCAGGGGCGTAGCATCCATTGGACAATGGGGTGCAAATGTCTCTGGGCCCAGAATGGTCAGGGGGCCCACAAGGGTCCCCACCAGACCCTGCCGCTGCCCTCCGCAGTCCCACTACTCTTACTGCCCATAATCTTAATGCCAGGGGGAACTGGCCTCCCCCCATGGTGGCCGCAGCGGCGGCAGGCAGGCTTCTCCCCCACCCCTAACTCCCGGCCAGCCCGTGGCTTATTTTGGGCCTGTGAGCCTGCGCACTCTGATTATGGATAGCGTTGCATGTCGACAGACAACACATGATGCTATTCATAATTGGAGGCAGCAGGTGCACAGGCCCAAGAGAAGCAGTGGGCCAGCTGGGAGTGACAGGGAAAAGCCTGCCCACTACCGCCACTATGTGGGGTGGGGGGGGTGGCCTGCTCCCCCCAGTGGTGAAGATTATTGGCAGTATGAGCGGTGGGATTGCGGTGGGCAGTGGCGTGGAGGGCAGCGACGGGGTGAGTAACCCTCCCCCCAAAATCAAGGGGGGCCATCACAGATGGAGGGGGCATGGATTGGGAGGTGGGGCATGCGTGCCAGGGGCCCCCAGGGAACTTTGTCCCTGCTCATTTACTTTGTCCTATAGAACCTAATGGAGCCATTGGGAATCAAGCCCCTCCCAAAATGATGGCCAGGAAAGGATCCTCAAATAACAGTAGGGCCCTATTATCTCTCCCCAAAAAACAGACACCTTGGAACATAGGAAGCTGCCATATACTGAGTCAGACCATTGTTCTATCTAGCTCAGTATTGTCTTCACAGACTGGCAGTAGCTTCTCCAAGGCTGCAGGCAGGAATCTCTCTCAGCTATATCTTGGAGATACCAGGGAGGGAACTTGAAGCCTTCTGCTCTTCCCAGAGCGGCTCCATTCCCCCTGAAGGGAAGATCTTGCAGTGCTCACACTTCTAGTCTCCCATTCATATGCAACTAGGGCAGACCCTGCTTAGCTAAGGGGACAAGTCATGCGTGCTACCACAAGACCAGCTCTCCTCTTAGATCCTGGTCAGAGATGTAACAGAATTTCATAGACCTTTTGAAACTAGTCAACATTTCAATAAAATTGAATTTAGCTTTTGGAATTTCGAATTGTAGCATTGACATTTAAATTTGAGCGTTACCCAGGGGTGGCCCTTTCATGTGGCAGGATGAGGCAGTTACCAGAGGTGAGAGGAGGGGTGGAGGGGATGCCCTGCCCTCTCCAGTTATGGGTGCACCCGCCTACCGAAGTGGAGAGGGCATAATATTGTCCTTTGCCTCAAGCAGCAAAATGTCTTGGACCACCCCTGGGGATACAATTTAAAGTAACTTGATTAATTTTAAGATACCCATAAATTCAATTAATTCCATTCATTCAGCTAACCATGAATTCCATGAATAACCATGAATTTAAGGTAACCATGAATTCAGTATGAATTCATCAGAAACCTGCCACGATCAACATGATCCATAATTAGAATGCTGAATTCAAATTAACTGTATAGATGATATGATTAACAATAATAATAATTTGGGAATTTCTTCCCCTGCCGCTCACACATTCATTTCAGTTCTACTTCTGACTCCTGCCCTGAACCCTTCAGCCTTTCAGAGAACCCAGGAGTCCTGACTCCCCACTTGTTCTGCAGGATTCCTCTCCGCTGCTAGGGAAGGAATCAAGCAGGTTGGCTTGTAGTCTCTTCTCCCCACCCCTTCTGGTATTCAAGTTGGCAACCCAACCAGTCAAACCGACCTGGGAAGGGTAGTGGGGTGACTCACACACCCCTTGGGCAGGGAGCAGCATTTTTTTCTGGATCATCAGCATGTAGGTGGCAAACATCGGGCAAACAGAACCATTACTTTCCCCCTACCACCTTCATTGCTGCAGGAAGGCAGTGAGGCCTAGCGTGTGAGAGTGAGGGGTGGGGTGCTGGGCAACCGGGTTCTCTTTTCAAAAGCACAGGCTCCATCAAGCAAGCACAGGCCTGTCTTCCTTCTGTGACCTTCCTCTTGTGAGGGAAGCCGGGAGGGCAGGATGCCCTGGGAACCTGCCATTAGAAGCCTATTTGGAGCCTGAAATCTGCTGAGCCAAAAACTCACCTGTCTCCTCTTCCCTCCCTCCTTGAAAGCCCTGGGCATAGGGAGGGAGGGATAGGGATAGGGATAGGGATAGGGATAGGGATAGGGAGGGACAGGTGAATTGGTGGAGACTCCAGCTGGGTTTCTTGAGGGCCAGATCTACAGCCACAGCCACTGGAAGGATGCTTTGCTGGGGTTGGATAGGCACAGCTGCTCCCCTGCTGCTAAATATAGGAGATTCGCCACTTTAAGAAGGTACTTCCAGCTAGCAGAGAATATTCGGATATTACAACAACAATGTGCTGTCTTCCCACAATGTGAAATACACATGTCCTTTATGTGGAACATGGGAACCTTTAGCAGAGCTGAAGTAAGGAATTCTGGAAGAAGTAATGTATCTTTGGGTACTGGGAGTTCCCTGAGTTCCCTGGCAGGGGAATCTTCCAACTGCTCCATTCCTGAGCAGGAGATCTCCAGTTCAGGGGTGCCAATTATCACTGCCCTTTCTCCTTACCCCAGATTTCAGAGCACATGTGCAGATGTCAGCACACGGTCCCCAGGAGTACCGGTATTTCCAGCTAGGTAAGCTAGTTCTACACATTGTGTGACTCTGATAAAGAATAATTATAAACAATTCAGTAGGTCTGTGTGATAAGTATGCATGCCAAAAGCACACAGTAAGGCTCTACACACATATCGTGTGTAGAGCCAAAATGGGGTTTGCAGGGAGAGTGGGCTTGACCCTCCCTGCAGGGAGCCCTCCCTGGGCGGCCCAGGCAATTAACAGCTCTGTCATGGAGTTGGTTGGGGCGGCAGGGTTTGGGGGCCTCTCGGCCCCTGGGAGGCCCATAAGGTACCGCACAAACACACAGAAACTGTTCACACAATTGTAGAAAATCAGGCTAGCCTCCGCTAGCCTGGTTTTCTACAATCGTGAGAACCACCAGGCTCGGCTGAGAGCCCGGTGGTTCTTGAGCGGGTAACCCGGTAACTGATCGTGAGACCTGGCTCATGGTGTCTTTGGAGGAGCCTCCTAACGCCAGGAGGCTTGTTGCCTCTGGTTGGGAGGTTACTCATGAGTCATTGTGGTGCTGAGCTGGTTGGGCGGCTAGTGAGTCGTTGCGGCATGGAGCGACACCACGGTGACACATGATCCAGGAACCTACTTTTCGGGCATTCCTGTACCCGAAACCTGAGTTAAGCAGTGGGCTACCAAAGAGGGTTTGCCGCCGCCGCAGCTCCCGGCAGTTCTCACACACAGTGGAAACCAGGCTGGGCTTCTTTCGCCTGGTTATTGATGTAAAGGGAAAGGAGCAACTGATCTGTGTTGATAATCTTGCTCTAGTTAGGGAGAGATCAATGGGGACTACAACAGATACTGTACTCTTGAAATATGCTGCTCTTTGTTCAATCCCATCTCTAATATACCAAAGCAGGCCTTAATATCTTGCAGATAATCTTGCCCCGTTTCCAAGTGAAATCTGAAATGCCCCATTCCTCAATTTGGAGGCTGATCTCCCAACCTTTGCTTCCTGTTCCATTTCACAATGCTCACTGAAGCATCCCAAATGATGTTAGTGGAAAGAAAAGAAATAATGAAATAACACTTGCCAGCAGTGGAGCTTGCAAGATCAAAGCACTTCAGGTTTGGCTCAGCTTATATGTAACACTACAAGATCTCAACACATTCCTAATTGGCTTAAGTCTAGTGGCATTAGGCTGAGTCTGCATATGCCCCAGAATGAGGCGGTGAAACAGACTATGCCACTTCAGACTACGTGTGGGAAGTGCCGGTTTGTATGCTTTCCACACTGAAAACTCCCCGCAAGTTAATAACAAGCATTCCAGGACGAAAGCTCAGCCTGTGCTGATTTTCTGTTTGCTGCTGTGTTGATTTTCAGTCTGCTGTGCTGATTTTCTGTTTGCAGTGAGTTTTTAACATAGGCAGCATTAGGGTCACGTTGGGCCTTGTTTGACACCTGCTGAGGGCCCATGGCCCTTTGGAAGGCACTGGGGCTGATTTCTGCATCCCAAACCATTGTGGTGTAGTGTTGGCAGAATGACTCTCAGGGCCCATAGGAGAGGGGCCTGTGATAGAGATGCAGTTGCCAAGAGCTCTTGGGGAACCTAGAGCCAGCCAACCTAGAACGCAGGAGAGCTGCAATGATGCAGTCTGTTCTCCCAACAAGCTCTTCAGAATCTGTATTTAGTAACTTTGAATTGGGTTGCTTTGTGTTAATTGTAGATATACTGTTGTGGCTGCTAACCATTTCTTTGTTTAGGTAGATTATTGGTTAGCAGGCCAGGATGTTGACTGATGTTTCATCAGTGGGATCTAATCAGATGGTCTCCTGTCTCTTTCCCAGACAGCAGGCTTTACCACAGTTTACTGCAAGACTTTCCTGCAAGTTCAAATAAAACAATGCCAAAAAATGGATTTTTTTACCCCGGATATAAATCGGGCAACACTCTTAATGCGCAATGAAAAACCCAAATTGTTTGTGTAGTGCTCCCAAATAACTCACACGGATTTGGGGTTGATGAATTCTCCCCCCCCCACCCCCATGCAAACTAAAAAGTTAAAACTGGATTCCTGGGAATTGGGAATCCCTTTAAAAAAAAAAAAAGATATTCACTGGAGTTTTATACCAAGGATGCTGCCCAGATTGCTCTCTGGGGGAATCCTCTGCCTTGTAGGAGCGCCTGTTGGCCTCTGCTTATTCTCTGCTTGTATATTTGTAAGTAAAGCAAATATTACAAAGCTAATTCTCTTTTATGCTCTTGCCCAAAGGGATATTAATCCAGAACTGTTCTTTAGAGCTCTTGCAGTTCCTCTAAAGAACATGGAAGAAGTCTCCCTGGGTTCAATGCACCCTTTCTCAAGCAAGCACTGAATTCCGGGATGGTCAGAGATATGGCTAAGGAGTGTGCTTATGCGGGTCAGGGCTACCTGCAGCATTCCCAGACAGGGTTTTTAGTTTGCTACTGTGCCGGAATAGAACATTGGCTGGATTCGTGCCAAAGTCCATGTGCAATACTGGGGAGCACACGGAACAGGTTTTTCATTGTGCATTAGAGCCTAGCCCGAGTTTTATGGGTTTAAAAATCCACTTTTTGTGTTAGTTTTTTGGGGGGCAAATTCCAACTTGCAGTAAAGCCTGCTGTCTGGGAAAAGCTCCTGGCATGTTCCCATTCTTCCTTTAACTGGGTACATTGTACCCAATGACACCTAGAGGACTTCTGGGAAGTGGGAAGGCTGTATCAATAATATTACTCACAGGAATGAGACTGGCATCTACCAGAAGCAGGGCTTTTTTCTTGGTGGCACCTTCTCTTTAGAATTCCTTTCCTTGGAAAGCTGGTCAGGCACAATTCCTCCAAACTTTTAGAAAATGAATTATTTGTTGCAGAAGGATTGCTCCTTGATTTCAGTATTTTGCTAGTTTTAATTTGCTCTAAGCATTGTTTAAAGTAACTAGGTTGCCTTTTTCTGTCCTATCCTGTAAATACAAAATTACTTAAAGTCCTTAAAGGCTCTTTCCCTCCAGAGGAAGACTCTTTCTGCTGGAAAAAGAAAACTTTAAATATTACTCATGGAGTAGCATTGATAACAAACCACATTTTTGTGTTTTTTAGTATCACTTTATTCATGTAATATATTTTATTGTTTTGATATTATAAATTACCTTGTGGGCCTTTTTAATGGCTAAATGACAAAAGTATTTTTCTTTAAATACAAAGATGTTTCTGTTTGTCAAGCATGCTCAAATATCCCTAAGGTAGAATTCACACCACACTTGGGATCCTGCCTCCACTACCTTAGACCATTTCTAGGATGAAAGAACATACCAGGAACCAGTTGCTCAAACCGCTCACTGAATATCAGTTGTAAGCTAGGATAAGCTCAGGAGTCTGGCAGAACTGGGGGAACAAAATTCACAAACAGCCCTTCCTGTGGTTGATTTGCATTTACCCTGGTTAAATCAACATCCCATCCCAATGCACACACAAAATGAACATACGAAGCTGCCTTATACCAGGTGAGAGATCCCACATAGTCCAGTATATTCTGAAGGGCGGCAGAGGGACTTGGGTAGAGGGCTTTCCTCTTTGATCCTTTTACTGCAGATTCTGGGGATGGAACCCAAGATCTTCTGTGTGCAAAGCATCGTGCTCTACCACTGGGCTATGGCTCCTCCTCTCCTTCCACACATGCACACTCACACATATAAGGATCACCCACAGATAGAACTCGGGGCTAGCCAGACACTAAAAAGGGTGCAGATACATCAGTGAACCCACAAGGAAGTGCTATACCAATCCCAAAGCTGTATCCACTTTTACAAACCTTGACACAGGACACGTGGGACAGAGTGGCATTAGGCGCTATTAAGAGATCAGGACATAATTCTCCATTTGAAGTCTAAACAACCCCTCAATCCTTGTACTCATTTTGAAGAGGGGAAGACACACACAAAATAGATTTTTTTAATGGAAACAAGGCCTCTTGAACACTGTGCTTTACTCATTTATTCATGTATTACACATATAATGGTCTTCTTTCAGAAAGTTCAGAACAGCTGACAGATTCTCAGTTCGCCTCCCCTCCTGGAACAGACCAGGATGAGACTCAATAGTGGCACGGTCAGGTGACATTTATAGCGCCAGAGGGCTGGCAAAAGTCCCCAAATGAGTGCTGAAAAAGTGATCTTCTGAAAGGTTTGAATATTTTTTATTATTAATTTCAAAAAAACCACCGACAGCTGAGTATTCTCGAGATCCACTTCAGCACACATGCTGAACACACAAGTCTCAACTCTGTCAAGGAATAATGCAAGTTAAGATGAAATATTTGTTCAGGGAAAATCTTTGAAATCTAATGTTTTATTTAAGCCTGGTTGTGGGGGGGGAGGGGTCAGTCTGCTGTATGCAAAGTATGGATCCAAAATACTTCACATTGACCACAACACCATATTCTAATCAATCCACTCCTTGTAAGGAATATAAGAATATTGACACTCCCTTGAGTTCCAACATTCAGAACAAGATTTACAAGTTTTCTGCTATCGGACAAGTTTTTCCAACATAAATCCAATCAGATTGATCTGAATATGGTGTTACTTCAACATGAAGCCATTTAGATCCATATTTTAACATACAGCAGTCCTGCTAAGAGTCTGCATGGTTAGATTTCAATCATCTTTTCCTGATATATAGATTTCATTTTAAGTTGTGCCTCCTCAGTACATAAAAGTGGAATTTTTTCAGCCACTCTGTACTAACTTCAACGGCAGCTACCATGCACTATGGTGGCTGTGCGCATACCAATGTCATACACAGAACTTTGTGTGGCTGGGCTGTTTGCACGCAACTGTAAGCAGCAGGGTTGTTTAAAAAACAGAATTAAAAAGATCACATTCACCATGTGGCTTAGGAACATAGGAAGCTGCCTTATACCAAGTCATACCACTGGTTTATCTAGTTCAGTATTGTGTGCACTGACTGTCAGTGGCTCTCCAAGGTTACAGACAGGAGTCTCTCTCAGTCCTACTTGGAGATGCCAGGGAGGAAACCTCAGACCTTCTTCTGAGAGATGCTGAGCTATGGCCCCATCCCCTAAGGGGAATATGTTACAGCGGCCGTATGCAGCCACCCATCCAAATGCAAACCAAGGCAGACCCTGCTTAGCAAAGGGATAATTCATGCTTGCTACCACAAGACCAGCTGTCGTCCTCCTCCCCTTTGGCAACTACCTTAGTGTGTGGCAGTAGCATCATGGCTTCAAGAGGACCTTTACAGGGACTGAAAATCAGGATATAAATCTCTTAATAAATAAAGCCAGCATGGATTGGCTAAAAACCACAACTGTCACATATTTAAAGAGGTTGTGAGACTAGACAAATCTACTTGCTATTTGGGGCTAACTATTAGGTCAAATTACACAAGTTCATCTTGGGAGCCATGATATTTTAAATCAGCATTTCTGGATTGTTAAGACAGTTAGATTCTTAACTTTACCTCCAATTGCCCCAAAAAGTCACTTTTTCAAGAATTTCGATTCATGTTCTGCACAGAGCAGTAAGAGTGCCACCTGCTGGTTGAATGGATAAAATGCACCACAGAATTTCCTCCTTTTTTAAATTGCCCCTAACACTGTAATTGATTTGTCTCTGGAGTCAAAAGGGAGGAGAGGGGTAGCTATTATGAGGCCTGCAAAAGAGAAACCTAGAACAGAGGTACATCATATTCAAGTGGGAAGGGGGAGCACATTTTCTTCTACTCAATATAATCTGATCACACATTATTTACATATCATATTATTCACAATTTCCATAGCACTTTTCAGTCCAGAAAGTGTTGTACAGTTTTTATCTCATCCTCACAGCAACTCTATGGTAGGTCACTCTAGATCTTATTATATAGATGGGAAACCAAGGCTGAGAGCATATGATTACTTAAGGAAAGCCAGTGAAAGCTTTTTGTGGCTGAAACTGAAATTTCCCTACACCTCAAATCAACCTTCCTACCACATTTTAATATGCATTGCAAAAGAAAAAATGGTCTTGATTAGGAGAGGTGTGAGTTTAGTCCTAGAACAATGTCCTTCATTCTAATTCCTCTCTGTCACTAAGTGCATTCTATACCACCCTTCCTTTGAGGATCTCAGGGAAGCAAATGGATTTCTCCCCATGTTACCCTCACAAAAACCCTACATAAGAACAGCCCTGCTGGATGAGGCCCAAGGCCCACCTAGTCCAGCATTCTGTTTTGCACAGTGGCCCACCAGATGCCGCTGGAAGCCACAGGCAGGAATTGAGGGCATGCCCTCCCTCCTGCTGTTACTCCCCTGCAACTGGTACTCGGAGGCATCCTGCCTTTGAGCCTGGAGGTGGCCTTTAGTCCTCCAACTAGTAGCCAAAGACAGACCTCTCCTCCATAGGATCTCAACCCTGTGAGATAGGCTAGGCTGGGAGATACTGACAGTCACCTAGCAAGTTTCATGGCTGAACAGGGATATGAATGCAGGTCTTCCTGGCTCAAGGCTAGTGCTTTAGCCTCGACATCACATTGGCTTATTTTTGTCAGGGTATACAAGGACCCTCCCTTGGAACAAAGATGCAGCAACCTTCAGGGTAGGGAAGGAGGCTAGTTAGACCCAGAGCTGAGATGAAACCATCTCTGGGGGCAGAGGCAGCATTTCAATGGAGTAAGCTTCCCTTTCCCTCATTTGATAGCCCTGTACCCTGCAAAAGGACAGTCTCCTGATAGCTTTGTGGTATCTCCTCCAGTTTACAAAAGGTGTGTAGTGTAGACTCGCACAGACACACACACAGCCACTCACACAGAACATCTTTAAAGAAGAGGATTGTGAATAAATACTGTACATAGAAGCCCACCTCCCAACAAAGGGGAGGAAGGTCGATAAATAGGTCTCCTGCTATACAGATAAAACTATCATGGAGGGCGGGGAGGGGGTGGGGCAGGAAGAGTCACAGGCAGGCCCCAACAACATTAGGATTATGCAAATTATCCTCGTGACTCCAAGGATCTGTGAAAAGAAAAAGGAGAGAGAGAGTAATACTACCAATGAGAAGAGTCAGTGAGGCCACATGATCAAAACTCCTTGCCATCCCAAGTAGGACCCAATATGGAAGGCTCCATTGTGTTCCTGGAGCTGATAAACTTGATCCACCCCATGAGTTCTCATTCTGTTCCATGCCCTTCATCCATATTAGACAAAGAGTGTGTCCTCCACACCCACATGATGCTGAGTTCTGTGCCAGTGACTATATCTGGCTTTTATTATGGAATTCCTTACCACATGAGGCTTGCTTGACCCCCTCATGGAGGATATGTCAGTTAAGACTTATCTTTTGCTGTCCCCTTGGTTTGATACCTCCCCTCCACTTGTGATTTTACAATGTATATGCTTACATACAGCTTTTAGTTATTCATTTTATTTTTTTATGGGATTAGTGGGACTTCCTTTGTTTTTATAAGCTGCCCTGAGGGCTGAAAGGTGAGCCAAAAATTCCTAGATAGATAAAAGAAAATAAATCTGTACGCACATGGAATGGGCATATCTTTGAGACAGAAGTCTTGACATGCTGTTTTTGACTGATCAAAGGCTTCTCAAAATGGGACAACAGGGGAAAAAAAGATAGGAGTACACCCATGGTGACAATTTCAAGGTACGAAGTGGGGTGGTTTCAAGGGATTCACAAGCAATTTCCCCTGAGGACATATAGGCAATTCCAAGGGTAAGGGATCAGGCATGTTACCACTTTTTCAATGACTGTAGCCATAAGAAATTTTTCAAGTTGATACTATATATACCCACTGGTAAGAGAACATCTACTATAAAGGTTATAATCTTACAAAATCCTTAAATATAGTATCTGAAACTTGCAAGTGCGAAATATGTCAGTAATGGAATCAGAAATTATGCCCAAAAATTATGATTCCATTACCAATGTATTTTGCACATTTCAGACACTATCCCCAATATTTAAGAGTTTTGCAAAATTACAGACTTATAGTAGATTTTATTTACATGTCTATCCCAAGGAGCCCAAAGCAGTGTATGTGATTATATATATATCCTCACAAAAACCTTGTGAGGTGGTTAGGCTGAGATAAGTGACTGGTCCAGAGTCACCCAGTGAGTTTCATGGCTGAACGGGGATTTGAACTCAGGTCTCCTCCTGAGTCCAGCACTCTTAACTACTACACCACACTGGCTTTCAAGGCTCACACTGCCATTGTGGCTGGAGATGATGGGAGTTGTAGTCCAACATCTGGGGACCCAAGTTTAAGACCCCCTAGTACAGATAATACTGAGCTAGATTCAGGCGTGGGAGGGAGGCCAGCAGTGGCCCGGGTAAAGCTTGCTGCTGCGGCCCTAGCCACGCCCCCTACATGTCAGCATCTGACTTCCGATGCAGGGGACGTGGTTTGCTCGGAAATGGGGCCACACAACCCATTTGTGAATAAAATATGGCCAGCGCCGCATTCTTAGTGCAGCCGGAGTGATTCCCCCTGCCTTATAAGGCAGGGAAAGCCACTCTGGTCATGCTGCAAATGTGGCGCTGGCTGCATTTTACTCACAAATGGGGCACTTGGCCCTGTTTGTGAGCAAACCACACTCGACTTCTGGGGCGTGGCTGAGCTACGAGGTGTGTCCCCTGAAGCATGGCGGTCCGTGTTATTCGGACCCGTTCGCACTCCGCCAGTAGCTAGACGTTTTCAGTGAACTTAAGAATTGTCTTGATGGACCAAGGCAGGACATGCATACCGTTTCTGAACAGCAGCTTCCTTATAATACCTCTTCTGAGGGGATAGTAAGAATGGGCAGTTTCAAGGACAGAGGGTTGAGAAGCATCCCGGAAACCACCACATTCCTTCAATCCCCTCAGAAAGGATATGAGGGTAGCCTTTGGGAAGCAGCCAGTCAGGAAGCCCGTTTGAGGGTTCATTCTTACGAGTAGCTGTTGTGCTGCTGCCGGCGCCGGGCCGTCCGCATCTTCTCAAAGCGTGCCTCCATCTCTTCAAGGACTTTGGGTGTGTAGCGCACAACCAGCTTTACAGTGCCCTGGGCTGCTTTCAGAAGCTCCACTGCCCGTTCGTGTTGTTCACCCTCCACGCTCTGCAGAAGGCAGATAAGGTAATGTGAGAAGCAAGGTGGGGGGTATGTGCTTCCTACTGCCAGCCCCCTCTCCTCGCTCCTAACTCTGCCCTTCATCACTGCCAGCGTTAGTGGCCGATATCCTAAGCAAGCACCAGTGGCACATTCCTAACTAAGGATCCAGAAAAGAAGTTACCTCTCATTCCTTCTGCAGCAGCCTGCACTATGCAAAAGTATGTCCCTGGAACTCAGGGATATATTTTCAGGTGGCACAGGAATGCAGAAGGGATGAAAGGAAATTCCCGCCCCCACCCCCCACCCCCAATCTGGATCCTTCGTCTGGAAAGTGCCACGGCTGCATCGGCGCTTCCTTAGTCAGAATGTCAGCCTGTGACTAGTGAGACTTTGAAAAACACACTTGTATCCCTCCAATAATATCACCAGTTATCACACTTGGTGTGACAGGGTGGCATTGTCACCATCCAGTAAGAGACTGCTTCCGTCACATTCTGTGTAATTTTGAGTGCCATTGAAGATGCTGGATATTACTTTTAAAAGCCTAAACAGCTTGGGACCCAGATAGAAGTACCAAGCCATCCCTGCACCCATAAAACTGCCTGTCCTCCATATTCATCTGGCAAGGCTGTCTTGCATGTTCTGTCACTCACTGATGTGAGGTTGGCAGGGATGAGTGAGAGGGTCTTTTCTGCCATGTTGCATGTCAGCCTATTGAACTGCCTGCCACAGGAGGTTCATCTGGCTCCTCCTTTGGTGGTGCTCTGAAGCTGTTCAAAAACCTTTGTTGTGCTGGCAGCCCTTCTAGTTCTCTAGTTTTCTGTTTCTGGCCTTTTTCTGTGCTGTTTTGGAAATTAGCTTATTCTATTTTTTAAAGATTCTTTTTTGGTTTTTTTGTTAGTGACTTTGAGTACCTCCTGTAGGAGGGGAAAATGGGACAGAAATGTTTTAAACAAATAAAATATAAATTTTAGGACTGCCCCTGCCATAATCCATGCAAGGCATTACTACAAGGGATGTACACAAACTGGTTCATGCTCTCCCGGGAGGCGGGGTCCTTTATGGGGCAGGGAGGGTGCCCTTACCTCCCCTACCGCCTTTCTCCCACTGGCACTCTCCCCAAAAAACCATTGCCGCAGGGCTGTAGCGTACCTCCTTGCAGCCCAGTTCAGCGTCGTACTGGAAGTGTCTGGTGTGTCCGTGTGCCGTGCACATGCACGCTGGTCACTTCCAGCATAACGCTAAATGGGGCTGCAAGGAAGTACGCTGCAGCCCCGCAGCAACAGTTTTGGGGAGAGCACCCTCCGTGCCCCTTAAAGGACCCCCCTACCTCTGAACCGGCTCGAACACCAGACTGGTTCAGCACTCCACAAAAGAAGCACCGAACCGCTTTGTGCACATTCCTAATTACTGCATCCCATTAATATGAATAAAATATCTGTCCCTTTGTTGTACATACTATCAATTTTATCAATAATTGCTCCAGAACAAGGAGGGTAGACTTCAAGCTTGCTACATCTACTTTCTTTTTTCCCTTCGCCTGCTAACTGATGGCACTTTCTAAAAGTGGTGATTCTCTTTATTTAGCAGTGGGAAAGCAACTGGGTCAAATCAAATCAAATGTCTTTATTTCAGTCAGTGACCAGCATAAGATTAAAACAAATGTATAAGAGAAGAGAACTGGCCCTATCCATCCCCAGCACAGCATCCCTCTAGTGGCTGTTGCTGGTGTCTACCGTGTGTTTGTTTTTAGATTGTGAGCCCTTTGGGGACAAGGAACCATCTTATTTATTTATTATTTCTATGTAAACTGCTTTGGAAACATTTGCTGAAAAGCAGTATATAAATGTATTTGATGCTTGAAGTCTGCTGGTTGGAGTGAGGCATCAAGCAATAGTTTGGCATTGTGGGGGTGGCAGTGAACCTAAATACAAAATGGTGGTTCACGTAGTGGGGCCCGTTACCTCCTACACCGGATGAGCCACACACTGGTATAACTTACATACACAAGTGCTAACCTCCATCTGAATTACTACAGATCAGGGTCTCACAACTGTTCAAATTTCTTTGTGTGGGGGAAAGAATGTCTTTTTGGCACTGCTGCTGTTAAACTGTTTAGAGCCAAAACCTCTTGCTGCAAATTATCCAGAGATCTACCAATAGGTCTATCTTCTGCTCATCCCTCCTACAATTTTTCTTCCTTCCTTCTTTTTAAAAAATTTTATTTTGCGGGGTGGGAGGCGACTTTTTTTTTTAAAATAGCCTAACACAGTTTTAAGGTTATCTATTTATATGTATCTTTTACACAGAACTGCCATCGTCTCCCATCCGGAGGACAGGCTGGGTCTGATCTCTCCCTGCTTCGTTTCTGCAAATGTGCAGTGCCAGCTGCTCCCAAATATTTCACACATGCTAAATCCATGTTGAGTGAACTGTGGCTAAAAGGCAATGGATGATTTACCCAAGGCCATCCAGGGAGTCCAGGGCTAAACCAACCTGGCAGACAGTGGCAGCACCAGAATTGACAGGGGCAGGCACAGAAGGGGCAGAGTGCATTTGTGAGTGGGCGAGCTGTGTCCCACATTAGATTTCCGGAACAGAAATGGGGCCGAGGCCGGGGAACTACTTGCCTGAAGGGGTGCTTCCTACCCCCCACTTTGGAGCCACCATTACTGGCAGAGATCACAAAGTCTCCCAGGCATAATCAAACACTCTATCCAAACATAAGTCTCCCAGGCATAATCCAAACATTCTATGGTCCAATCTAAACAGGGGAGTGGAGAGGAGTAAAACTCTCCCTGCTTCCTTCCCTTAAGTGCACCCACAGTCTCCACGACTCCACAACTGCCACCCAATACACACCACACCATTGACCGACAGCAGCTGATCTCCACGCTTGAGTCCCCCATGGCGGTCAGCCACACCCCCTGGGATGATGCGGGAAATGTAGATGGGAGAGTTCTGCTCCTTGCCCCCCATGATGTTGAAGCCCAGGCCTTCATCCGTCTTGGGCAGTTCCACCACCCGTGGGTGCGCGTGGCCCTCACTTGCTGCAAAGGCAGCCACGGTTGCCTGGATACAGGGAGGAAGAGGAGGAGACCAACAACAATGAAGGTATTCACATCGGTTTCCAGCACACAACCATTTGTGCTTTTAGGCACACTTTGAAACAAATCATGGTAGAAAGTGGATTTAACTTAATGTATAAATTTTACAGAGTAATCTAGTTATTTTGTCGATTTAGGCAATACATTGATTTCTTACTGTCTAATGTTTTTGCTTATTTGTTTAGTGTTATCTGTCACTCTTTCTTTAAAAAATTCCCATTTATTTGTTATGATTAATTATTAGTTTTCTGTTACACATCTTGCAATATGCTTGCATTTATTATAACTATTATTTTCAATAAAACAAGAATTTTAAAAGATGCACAAGTGGGCAGGGGTGGCCTTTCCATGAGGCAAGGTGAGGTGGTTACCTCAGGCAGCAACTTATTCCTTTAGTACCTTTCTATACCACCCTATACAACAACATTGCTGGTAGTTCACAATCTAAAAATCATTAAAACATTGACACAAGTAAAACAATTTAAAAAAACAAATAAAAACTCTAAAACCCGAAGCTTTAAAACTACACTAGAAGCCTGACTAAACAGGTATGTTTTCAAGTCCTTCTTAAAAACATTCAGAGAAGGAGAAACTCTAATTTCATTAGGTAGCACATCCCAGTGTCCCAGGGCAACTTTAGAGAAGGTCCGGTTCTGAGTGGCCACTCAGTGAAACTGAGCTGGTGGCAACTGCAACTGGACCTCCTTGGGTGATCTTAATAGGCAGTGGAGTTGATGAAGAAGAAGGCGTTCTCTTAAATACCTCAGACCCAAGCCGTTTAGGGCTTTATAAGTAATAACCAGCACTTTGTACTTCGCCCAGAAACTTATGGGCAGCCAGTGTAGTTCTTTTAAAATGGTTGTACTATGATCTCTTTGGGCAACCCCGGACACCAACCTGGCGGCTGCATTCTGTACTGACTGCAGTTTCTGGACTACAAAGGCAGCCCAGCGTAGAGTGCATAGTAGTAGTCAAGTCTGGATGTTACCAGCATACACACCACTGTTTTAAGGTCTATCTTCAGAAACGGATGAAGTTGGCGAATCAGCCGAAGATGATAGAAAGCACTCCTGACCACTTCCTCAACCTGAGAAATCAGGGAGAGGCTTGGGTCCAGAAGTACTCCCAGACTACGTACCTGCTCTTTCTGGGGGAGTGCAACCCCGTCCAGAACAGGCAGATCTAAACCACTTCCTAAGTCTTGACCTCCCACAATGAGTCTTGCTTGGATTCAACCTCAGTTTGTTCTCCCTCAACCAGCCCATTACCGCCTCCAGGCAGGCATTTAGGGAAGTTAGGCCATTTCCTGATGAAGCTGACATGGAGAAATAGATTTGGGTGTTATCAACATATTGATAACACCCTGCACCAAATCCCCTGATGATCTCTCCCAGTGGTTTCATGTAGATGCTAAAAAGCATTGGAGACAGTATGGAGCCTTGTGGGACTCCATACTGGAGCTCTTGTTTTGAAGAGCAACTGTCTCCAAGCGACACCATCTGGAACCTACCCAAGAGGTAGGAGCAAAACCACTGCCAAGCTGTATCTCGTACTCCCAACTCCTTCAGGTGCCCTAGAAGGATACCATGGTGGATGGTGTTGAAGGCCGCCAAGAGATCCAAAAGGATCAACAGAGTCGCACTTCCCCTGTCGATTCCTAATTGGAGATCATCCAACAGGCCGACTAAGGCCGCCTCAGCCCCATAGCCTGCCTGAAAGCCAGTTTGAAATAGGTCCAGATAATCCAGATAATCTGTTTATTTTTGCATTTATATCCCTCTTTTCCTCCAAGAAGCCCAGTGTTATATACATGGTTATTGTTTATCCTAACAAACCTGAGGTAGGTTAGGCTGAGGGCTAAGTGACTGGCTCAGAATCAGAGTCACCTAGAAGGTTTCATGGTTGAATGGGGATTTTAAGTCAGGTCTCCTCACTCCTAGCCCAACACTTTAGCCACTACATCATGCTGGTTCTCATCATTATTGGGAGGAGGGTGTGGACGGTGCCTCTGGCACCCTCCCTCAGGCACATAGAGGCCATGAGCCACCACAACAACTAGGTTTCTGGTGCCAATTCCGTTCTAAAAGGCTATGTCCACACCTTTGCACATGCTCATATTGACTTTTCCCTTGTCACCACACATCATTTGTCCCGCTTTTGTTCCTGTGCAGGACACAGGGGAAGAAAGAGGGATCAGAGATAGAGCAAGGGGCATGTGACACACCAGGGCAATCCTTCACAAGAAGATTTGCTCAGGAAAAAGGCTGACATGCCAGGGTGGAGCACTTACTAGCAAGCAGTTCCGTATCAAAATAGGCTAAACAGCTAACTGATTGATAGGGCAGGTTGGGGCACTTAAGCTGCATTCCTAGGCATGCGTATCTGGGAGGGAGAGCCTCTTATCTCAACAGGACCTCCCTTCTGAGTAAAAATGCATATTAAGTACCCCATACATACACACTCAGCAAGGTGGGTGGACTCGATTACGACAGCAAGGAGTGCACCACTGAGAGACCTTAAAGGCCAAGTTGAAGACAGATCATCCTGGAGAGAATCTCTCTATGTGGTCGCTAAGAGTCGACACCGACTTGATGGCATTTAATCAATCAATCTAGTGCCACAGCCCCAACCAAATTTGCAGGAAAGTTAGCTTTTCCAAGGGCGGGGGGGGGGGGGGAGAGACAGAAATGGTGCCCTAAACCTGTGACAACCCCTGGGATGAGACGCAGCCTGTACCAGCTACTCTTTTCAGAATATCCTACAACACCTCCCAAGAAAGTAGCTGGTATAAATATACCTCTGAAAGTGCTCAGAGCAGACAGAGCAAAAATTTCAATTATGAATCGACTTCTAGGGGTGGCCCTTTCGTGAGATGAGGCAGTTGCTGCAGGGAGAAGATTATCAGGACCCCAACAGGATGGCAAGGTGCCCCTTCTGCCCCCAGCTTTTAAAAATGGTGGGGGGGACATGGAGGAGGGTGCTCACAAGAGGGATGGCATATGGCACTCTGCCTCAGGTGCACAGAGGCCTTGAGCCCCCCCTGACTTCCTTGCAAAATACACAGTTTTAATCTAATCTATAGAGGTCCTGGGGGCTCAAGCTAGGCAAACTCTCCCCCCTCCCCACTAAAAACAAAACAAAAAACAGAACAGTCCCACAATAGCCTCATAAGAGTGGGAGATAAATTTAGAGGTGTACAAATGTACTACTAGCCACCTAATAGCGTAGCGGGGAAATGCTTGACTAACAAGCAGAAGGTTGCTGGTTCAAATCCTCACTAGTACTATATTGGGCAACAGCGATGTAGGAAGATTCTGAAAGGCACCATCTCATACTGCGCAGGAGGCAATGGTAAACCCCTCCTGTATTCTACCAAAAGAAAACCACAGGGCTCTGTGGGCACCAGGAGTCAAAATCGACTTGACGGCACACTTTACCTTTACAAATGTACTCTGCCACCTAATGGGGCAGCAGGGAAGTAACTTGCCTAGGGAGCAAAAAGGTTGCCAGTTCAAATCCCCGCTAGTATGTTTCTCAGAGTATGGGAAACACCCATATTGGGCAGCAGCAATATCGGAAGATGCTGGAAGGCATCATCTCACACTATGCCAGAAGAGGCAATGGTAAACCCCTCCTGCATTCTACCAAAAGAAAACCACAGGGCTCTGTGGTTGCCAGGAGTCTACACCAACTCGATAGCACAACTTTACCTTTACAAATGTTCTACAGAAAAATGACTCATCACCTCCCCCTACCTTCTGTGGTGTGAATCCAGCTTCTCCCCACCTTAGCAATGTTTTTGACAAACTTATTTATCAGTGACTCCAGTCAGGGGGTGGTAGTGGAAAATCCCTGGCCCCTTGAGGATGTGGGACAATGCCAGCTGAGAAACAGTTTGCTATTCATTCTCTCCCTGTAATCTCTCTGAAGAAGATGGGGAGAAGGCAGGGGCCCATCTTCACTTTTGTCCCGCAGAGCCCACTCCAACTTTGCTACACCCCTGATACCAACACTGATGGAGTCATCTGTCTCATCACCTTTCCCCATGCTTCAAACAGGCTGCTGACATTCCTAAAAGCAGCATTTGAAACTTTATGATTTAATGTTTGTTTGGTGCTTCATTAATTTTTTAAAACATACTCAGTTTGCAAAGATCTGTGACATCACAAGCCCCTCGCCCAGTGGTTCCCAACCAGGGTTCCTCCAGATGTTGCTGAACTACAACTTCCATCACCCCCATCCACAATATATTGTAGCTGGGAATGATGGGAGTTGTAGTTCAGCAACATGTGGAAGAACCCTGATTGGGAAACACTGCCCTAGCCAATCAAAACAGCGCACAGTCAGTTTCTGCCCCAAATAGGCAGGTTCCCCCACTTTTCTAGGAGTGAACAGAAAATGTGTGTGCGAGCAAAATGCAACAAGCAGATTTCTACCACTCCGAGTGTAGCTGTCAAGCCGAGTTCTCATTTAAGGGGAGGGGACATAGCTCAGTGGGAGAGCAAGTAGGGCTGGGAAAGACCCCTGTCTAAAACCCCAGAGAGCTGCTTCCGGTCAGTGTAGACAATACCGATCTAAATGGTCCCATGGTTTGGTTCAGTTTAATACAACTTCATATGTTCCAAAGAAAAAAAGAAAAGGTTCTGCCAGCTTGCAACAAAAATAAGCTTTGCACAACATTGATTAGCTAGTGCCTATCACCAAGAAAACTTGCCATTGCACCCTTTCCCCCAAAACTGGAGTATTTATGCACTTTAAAAAAAATCCAGCCAATAGTCCATCTGAAAGGAGATGGGAAGATGGATAAACCATCATTCAGTTCCCTAGCATGCACATCCACCATTTCAGTCACAAAACCAGGCTCAAGCCATGACAGAGGAACCTGCTTCGAGCTTTCTCTTATATTGCATCTGTCTTCACCCAAAGATCAAGGAAATATACAAGTGCTCTCATCTACAGTTAGACTAAGCGCACAGAAAGAAACAGTCCCAATGAATACATAAATATTGGACTGTATTTTCTGTGCCCCCTTCCAACAACATTCAGGGCATCACACACCTGATATCACCAATCAAATTAACCCGAGTATCTTTGAAGAGTCTACATGCACACCACACTTTAAAAAAAAGACTTGTGTCAAGAAAAGATTAATTCTGAATAAATTATGCTAATATTCTCAATTTGAATAATGTCTTCTATTTTGCATGATTTGTTCCAGTTTTATTAGTCATTGGGAGAACCCCACAGGATCCTCCAACTACTAGAAACCTGATTCACCCACAAACTTCCAAGCATATGTTCACAGCTATAACTTGGCTTTTAAAAACATGAAATGAAAACAGATTCTCGGATAGATACATTTGGCATTTAATAAGACATTCTGCACTTCTCCTGTGCTCCCACATAGCCACAGCATATACACAACCTTGTCTCTTCCGGATACAACCCCAACTTTTCCTAGAAAATGACACATCTTCCCTTAAATGTGAGGTCTGTTATAAGGAGAACAGAAGAGCTACAGAACGCATAGCAGTAGCAGGTTCTTTGAATACCTTTGCCGTGGCATGTGCTCGGATTTCGGGACTCCCTGTGATATCCAGTGTGTCATACAGCTGCTCATAAACCTGTCCCACAAAGACACAAGAAGAGTCAGAGAATTTGTCTTCAGAACCAATGGCTTCAGACTCGAAGTTACCCAACACGGAGCAAGCAAAACCACCAAAGAGTGTCAGACTGTGCCTGAGGTGGGCCAACAGAAGATAGAAGGGGGTGGAAGTGACACAGAGATGGGAAATACCGGCTGCTAGGAATGTGGAAGAGATCGGTCTGAGAGGAGATTTGGAAGACAGGAAAAGAAACATGTTTGGATTAGGGTGTAGGGGGAGGCCTAGTGCTTGCTCAGAAATTGCAAGGGCAAAAGGGTGATGCAGAGATATATAGGGGTTTAGGGGACCTAGGGCGGGGGGGGGATAGGACTTTAGAAGAACGGGTGGATAAGGTGAAGGCGCAATTAGGCAGCAAAGAACCTGGGGGAGAAAAAGAAGGATTGGAGCCAGAGATAGGCCAAGTCTCACCTCCCGTATGGCAGAGCAGAATTTACTCTGTAGCACCCTCTGAAGGGCTTGCAGTTTCTGAGGGGGCACCTCCCCACTGCGCTGCAGCCGCTCCAGCAGCTCCACCGCCCGGGCCACATCTGCAAAAGGGAGCGGAGAGCAGACAACACTGGGTGCCGAAAGCGGGAGGAGAGGAGGAAATGCGTGGGGCCCCCAAACTACAGCCTCCAGCTTCTCCATGCTTGCGCCCTCCTCCACCCAGCAGAAATAACGGGTGGGAGGGAAAGATCCTGGGCCGCCTCCCGCCTGTCTTGCCAGCAAACAGCTCAGCTCTCCTTTTCAGCAGCCATGCCTAGGAAGGAAAGGACCCAGCCGTCATCTCCCTCTTCCCGCGAGCAGCGGCACAGCGCCCATCCTCCTCCGCCTCCAGCCCCGCGCGGCGCCTGTGTGAGGGCGCCCCATTCCCTCTCCCCCTGAAATGCCGGCCTCTGGCCACCTAGAGATGCGTGGGGCGGGCCGGGGCGGGGGCAGGGCTGCGCTCTACTCACTCTGAGTAGCCATCTCTGCGTCGCTGGTGGTTGACGGGGCGATGGCAGGGATAGTCAGCGCGGCTTCTCTCCGCCTCCGGACCCCCTCCCCTCGCAATCTGTGGGGAGCCCCAGTGTCATCCTGGCACTCAGTGGGGATTGCAGGCAATCTGCCCCGAGGGACGAAACGTTCCTCCTCCCGTACTTACCCCGCTCCAGCCCCAGCGGCTCCGCTAGCGCTGCCATCTTCACTCCCAAGCAGCTCCGCCGCCGTCGCACGTCAAAGCGTTGGGTGGGGGGGGGGGGCGGGGAGGAGGGCAGAGCGGCGGGAAGGGAGCGCGGCGGCAGAGGCGCTGGATTTGCAACCTGACACACAGCCCGGGCCCTGCCTGGCGCGCGGTACTGCTTGGGCACGTGCGTTAGGTGCCCTGCCTCTCGTGCACGATTCGGGCAAGGCAGGAGTCGTCGTCGTCACGCTGCTGGAGGTGAGGCCTACCCCCCGGAATCCCGGCCTTGGGGACCAAAGCTGTGTACTGCCAGGACTTGTCCAAAGCTATGCCAACAGGTGCTGGCCACTCTAGAGCACACGGGTTCCCAACCCTGGGTCCCCGGGTGCTGTTGGTTGGACCATAACTTCCATCATCCCCTGCCTCAACTGAGTTGTAGTCCAACAACCTGGGGATCCAAGTTCGGGAATTTCTGCTTTACGCAGCCACGGCTACGTAAGAAAGCGCCTAGCATCTTACCTGTGACTCACGCACATTCTCCCTTTGTAGCAAGGCGGGAACCGCAGTCTTTCCTGCGCCTGGGACTTAAGGTAGCAGCCTCCATCATCCTTCCTATACCCACTCCCCCAAATATATACAGGTGAAACTCGGAAAATTAGAATATCGTGCAAAAGTCCATTAATTTCAGTAATGCAAATTAAAAGCTGAAACTGATATATGAGACAGACGCATTACATGCAAAGTGAGATAAGTCAAGCCTTAATTTGTTATAATTGTGATAATCATGGCGTACAGCTCATGAAAACCCCAAACCCACAATCTCAGAAAATTAGAATATTACATGGAACCAAGAAGACAAGGATTGAAGAATAGAACAATATGGGACCTCTGAAAAGTATAAGCATGCATATGTATTCAGTACTTGGTTTGGGCCCCTTTTGCAGCAATTACTGCCTCAATGTGGCGTGGCATGGATGCGATCAGCCTGTGGCACTGATGAGGTATTATGGAAGACCAGGATGCTTCATTAGCGGCCTTCAGCAATTCTGCATTGTTTGGTCTCATGTCTCTCATCCTTCTCTTGGCAATGCCCCATAGATTCTCTATGGGGTCAGGTCAGGCGAGTTTGCTGGCCAATCAAGCACAGTACACTGTATACTTTTCGGAGGTCCGATATTGTTCTATTCTTCAATCCTTGTCTTCTTGGTTCCATGTAATATTCTAATTTTCTGAGATTGTGGATTTGGGGTTTTCATGAGCTGTACGCTATGATCATCACAATTATAACAAATTAAAGCTTGACTTATCTCACTTTGCATGTAATGCATCTGTCTCATATATCAGTTTCACCTTTTAATTTGCATTACTGAAATTAATGGACTTTTGCACGATATTCTAATTTTCCAAGTTTCACCTGTATATTTGCATACCGCTTCCATAGGCGCGTACGATCTTTGAGCCCAGAACGTCCAGGCTTTATGCAAGAATCAAGGAAAGGACCCCAGTTACCTTTGAGACTTGCTTCTGAAAGCTCACGCTGGGAGCTCTCTACTTAGCCTCCGTTGTTGAGTTCATGGCCTCATCAAGTGATTACATGTCTAGGGGACTGCAGGCCAGTGATTTTAAAAAATTACCCAGTAGAAAACAAGCACTGCAAGGTGGGAGCTGAAATTTAAAAATTCTACGATGCAAGGGGTTTATTATAGGACAGAGAGCAATTACCCCTACTAACAGCAAAGGGATGGTTTGCATTCCTTTTGTTATGTAAACTGAACTTGAAAAGCAGTCTATTACTTGAATTATTGGAAACAAGTGAATTTCGGCCCGTTGAATAACGGGCGCTAGTAATGGTGCTCCTGGCCCCCCGCCGCCATTCCCCCTCCCTCCGCTGACCAGCTGCCCGCCCGCCCAGCTGATTTTTGAACCAAGCCCCCCTCCCTCGATTAAGGGCCAAATCGGCCCAGGCACTTGCCCCTGCGGCTTCCGCCGCCGACCGACCGCCCACCCTCCCAGCTGCCGATACCTCCTTACCCCCAGACCCTGTCCTTCGCTTGATCGGAATATCTATTTACAGAAGGAGAGAGGAGCTTGCATGTAGAGCTCCTCTCTCTTTAAAGTCTCTTCCCGAACTGGCGCTTTGGGCGCCAAGGACGTCTATTGCGTCCTTCGCGTCCATAGCGCCAGTTAGGGAAGAGACTCTAAACAGAGAGGAGCTCTGCATGCGAGCTCCTCTCCTTCTGTAAATAGATATTCAGATCAAGCAAAGGACAGGGTCTGGGGGTAAGGAGGTATCGGCAGCTGGAAAGGCGGGCGGGCGGTCGGCCGGCGGCGGAAGCCGCAGGGGCAAGTGCCTGGGCTGATTTGGCCCTTAATCGAGGGAGGGGGGCTTGGTTCAAAAATCAGCTGGGCGGGCGGGCGGCGCCGCGGGGGCCAATACATGGCCGATTTGGCCCTTAAACTTAGCCAATATAGCCGCCCGTGTCTGGGCGGCCGTATCTTTTTCAGCAGTTCTGAGCATGCGCTCCGTGCATGCTCAGAACTGCCAAAAAAGACACGGGCGCATGGGATCACACTCAAGCCTTTTATTATATAGGATAACTCAAATTCAAATAATTCAAACACCCAGAGACTTGTGTTTTGCGGGGTATACAAATGTGTTAAATAATAAATAAATAAAAATATGTCTTGTCTACTGCTATAGCCCACTCTGACCTCATTCTGTGACACCTGTACATTTTGGGTTTTATTGTATTTTGTGTTTTGTAAAGCAGCACAAATAGTGTATGCGCATACACATATACACACACTTTTCAATTCTGATGCAAGTATTACATACTAAAAGTGTTGGTAATGGTTTCAGTAGTGTAATTTAAAGAATCCATCTCTCACTTCAGTTTAGGGTACTTGTAGGAAAGTAACCCACTCCTCTGAAGAATGTAGGCTGCCATTTTAGTTGCTATTTGTATCTATTGCAATGACTAGAGTCATCACACCCAGCAAAATTCTGGAAGCCAGTTCACTAACATCTAACCTTAAAGAACAGTGGTATACTTCAGCAGCTGCTGCAGGTGGGGTGGGGAGAGCATGATGATAAACAGACTCAGACATGTTAGCACTGGATGGTACTTTACGTTTCTCACACACATGCCCTTCTACAGTTCTAGGAATCCTTACCCAATCCTATTTCAGACCCAGGTTTGGGCTGGCGCATTTGGCTTGCTACTTTGCTAAATTTTGCATTTTGATTTGCAGCAACCTACCATACTATGTTAGGCCACGTTGGAAGTGCAGAAAATGCCATATGACAGAGGAGAAGCCACACAAGTATCTTGTTTTGCATAGGAAGTGAAGTACAAGAGGGGAAATAAGCCTAGAAGAAAAATAGGGGCTAACTTAATTATCACCCCAGTGCAAACTATTCCTACAGCCTCCATATCAGATCTCCCCTTTTAAGTGGATAGTCACAAAGGCATGAACAGCCTTTGCTTCTGCTCCTTGAGTTTGTCAGGATAACCAAAAAGAATCTCACAAAAATGTAAAAAAGCAAACTAGGTAAAATAAGAGAAGATAGGGAAATCTGCTTAAGTTGTAGAATTTAATTCTTTTTGCTGCAGGATATGGAGCCCCTTAAGCACACAATATATACACCCTTGTTTTTCAAATGCTGGACTCAAAACTAAATATCTGCAACTTGCTATTTTCCTATCTGTACATTTGGCCCTTTGACTATATTTAATCCCACCTAAAAAACTTCTGCTTTAGTATTATTCCCATCACAACTAATGCCATCAGATCAAGCTCAGGTAAATATTGCTTAACCTGTTCTCAGCCCACATATCCATTTCCCCACGAAGCACTTACCCTAATCTACTTTTAGCATTAGCTCAGTCTCTTAAGAATCCCCCTAATGCTGCAACAGAAAATTTTTACATGATTCGATGCAATACAGAAATTAAAGTTCTCATTGCTTGTACTAGTTCGATGTTTGCTGCTCCCTCCCCCATTTCACCAAAAGCAAATGCACTGGATCATTAGTTCTTTTCCATTAAAAGGTTTCTACAAACACTAGTTTGTTAGACATGCAACTAATGTCTCTTTCATGGATCTTTGTCCCATCAACAGCCTGGAATCTATCAGAATGCAACTTCAAACATGTCAGTTCCAGACACACATTTCACATGGAAGAGAGAACATTAACACCACTTTATTCTTGTTTAAAGAAAAAAAAATCCAAATACACAAGGGATTGGTGGAAGATTACATGTTAAAAGGAGATGGGGTAGGACAGGCAAAACTGAAAACAGACTTACCCTTCTAAACAAAGCCAGTAAAATTCAGTTATCTCAACTGGCTGACCGGGGCCTCGTCAGTTAGGCAACCCGGGAGGCAGAGCCTCACCTGGCTGGACAGTGTGGGGCAAAGAAGCATGTCCAGTCATCACTCCATTGGGGGCTCCATCATGTATCCATTCTCGGTAGACAAGTAGCCATCAGCAGACTGCATGGATTCTTGGTCCAGGAACATATCCTGGCTGGTTTCCTCCAGGGGCTCTCCCATGCCATTGTCCTGTCCCCTGTCCTCCCGCTTATCCCCCCCACCCCGCTCACCTCTATCACGCTTGTGCTCACGATCACGGTCCCTATCTCGATCCCTATCACGACGACGCTCTCTGTCACGATCCCTGTCTCGGTCTTTCTCACGATGACTGCGCCGCCGATCCCTCTCTCTTTCCCTGTCTCTGTCCCGGTCCCTGTCTCTAGCCTTCTCTTCCCCTTCGGGTTTCACCTCCAGCCCATCTACTCCCATCTCGCCAAGGGTGGCCTCATCAGGCTGGGCGTCACCCACTTCTGGCAACTCTTCTTTCTTGTCTCTGTCACGGTCACGGTCCCGCTTGCGGTCCCTGGAACGGCTACGCCGCTTGCGTTCCCGGTCTTTATCCTTGCTGCGCTCCCGGCTGCGTTTCCGTTCATCCTTCTCTTGACTCCGAGTTCGCCGTCGACGCTCCCGAGATCGGCTGCGACGGCGTTCCCGCTCCTTGTCCCGGTCTCGGCTGCGGTCTCGGCGATCACGCTCTCGTTCACGGTCCCGATCCCTGCAAACCAAGAAGAGAAAACCAGCTTTGTCAAGAGGTTGAACTGCTTTACACAACTTTGCTGCTTTGTGACTTAAGAGTAAGCCAACAAATAAGCATAGCATGTCATTTCCTATTTCTTGCCAATAAGTCTGTAAAAAGTAATTAAAAAAAAAAAAAAAGAAAACCCCAGAAGCAGCAAGCTACACAGATGGGACCATATTATGCATATTTTAACAGACAAGGGGTCCTGCTCTGAGAAACCTTTTAAAATTCTAGGATATTTACTCCCTGTTCTCCATACATTTGAACATATAGCTAGAATAAAAGTGAAACTGAACAGCAGCCATCAATATTGCTTAGGAAGGTGCTGAAAAGCATCATCTCAGACTGTGCAGAAGGCAATGGTAAACCACTCCTGTATTCTACATGACTGTGGTCACCAGGAATCAACAGCACAATCTTTATTTTTCCTTTTGCTATGGGCTATGCCCTTTTAAACCTCTCTTTGAATGCTCAGGACTGCTTTTAGTTTCTCTCACAGTTTCTTCCCCCACAAAGCAACACTTCTTGCTTCTCAAGTGCTGGATTTCATGAGTTTTGATGTTAAAATTCCTTAGAGTAAATGTTTGCATAAGCTGCCATTTTGTGACTAACTCCACCTTTGCCATTTCATGCTGGTAGCTCCCAAGGTTCTGGCAAAAAGGGTTCCAAAAGCTTTAAGACTGCCCACCCCACCATGCCTAGTACAACTTACCTTTCATCATATCGGGAAGTGTCATCCCGGCCTGAGTGTCTGATATTGACATCAGCACCACCCCGCCGGGTGCCACCAAGACCGCCACCTGCAAAAGAGAGGAAAGACAATGCTAGCTCTTTCCTGCCTTTTACCATCTTTTGAGGGTTGGCTGGACAGGACTAGTAGATAACACAGCCTTCTTCAAGCAGTTAACACTTGCTCACTGCATGCCATTCAGTTTAAGTAAGGTTTGTTACAAAAAGAACTGGCTTGAGGTCAGGGAATCAAGAGGAGCTCAAAATCTGCCTTTCCAGAGATCCAAGTCACATAAGCAGTGTGAAGCATTTCTCCTGTCAAGCAGCTTGACAGAAAAGGGGATAAGAGCAGATCTTGCGTAGTAGAGGGATCAGGTGGTAAGTCACCCTGGAACAGAAGGTTGGGCCCCATTCATCTGGCACTCTCCAGGATCTGGCCATAAACATTTCTTTCATATAGAATCAGAGCTCCCAATTATCTCCACCTTTTTCTTCCAAATGGAATCACAGTTTCAAATAGCCTCCATCCCTCTCGCCAAGTACCCCTACCAAAGACAACAGCCCACACAGAAAGCATCAACAGTTGCTTATTCAACATTCTCTTGGAAGCTTTCAAATGATGGAGACTCCTCTCTAAGATGTGCATGAAATGCTTCATGCAAGAAATGCTTCGTGCATATCCCAGGAGACAAGGAAGTTGTTCCTGTTCCTCCGGTGAGCCACCACCACCCCACCCCGCCCCATCGTGGTGTGTATTGCCGTGCCGACAGGATGCTGCTCCCAACAGCCCTCATGCAGCATCGGTCTGCAAATAGCGTCAACACATGCACCAGCATCATCTGTGTGCCAATGGTGTGTAAGGGCTGCTGGAAGCAGTATCCCGTCGTCATGGCAGTTTAAAGGGGACAGTGCTGCTGCTTTAAAGCTAGATTTAAAGAATGACAGTGCCATGATGGGGAGGGGCAGCGATGGTAGTTCACCCCGAGGAGCAGGTACAACCTGCCTGCCTCCCTTTAAAAAGCTAACCTGAATTGAAACATTTTGGCGCCGCACCAAAACAATTCGAGCACATCCCCACTCTTCTCATTGCTATTCCATTGCCAAATGGTTCTTGCACAAGCTTCTTGGCCTATCCTCCAACAATGAACAATCACTCCTCAAATATTTAGAAAAAAGATCAGGGGGTGGGTGGGATATTTAAATAATTATATCCCACCACTCCAGCATAATGCTGCATGGGTTGGCTCACAACCAATAAAAAGAAAGAAAACACAACAGGCAGCAGAACAGCACAAAATGCAGTTTAAAATAGTACTCTAGTTAAAGCCACGCAGCCACCTAGTGGCACAGCAGGCGACTTAGTTTTTTGGGAGCCTATAAAGGCGGAGGGAGCACCAATGGCACAGCGGGCGGTGCAGCTGGTTTGCCCACTTGTTACTGAGACTTGGCTGAAGTTAATTTGTAATGTGTCTGGGTTTGTCTGGAGATGAGGAGACAGGGGCACCTTCGTTGACTGTGGGGCAGCTATATCGGTAGTGGTGGGGAATAGGAGAAGAAGTAATTTTGGCAGGTCAGCAGGCCGTTCCAGGGGAAGGGTAGTCAGAAATTTAATAGCTGTCTCCCCTTCTGGCTCTCCTGCCAGCTCTTTGACCTTGGGGAGCACTGCCAACGACCCACATAGCCTTACCTTGCTCCTCTGCAATGCCAGGTCAGTCCAAAATAAGGCTGAACTCATCCATGATTTGAACGTGGATGAAGGGGCCGACCTGGTATGTATCACCAAGACTTGGTTGGGGGAGGCTAGTGGTCCAGTCTGGTCCCAGCTTCTCCCGCCAGGACACTCTGTAGAGGAGCAGGTGAGGGGACGTGGGCGAGGAAGTGGAGTGGCTGTGGTCTATAAGGATAACATCTCCCTTACCCGGGTCCCTGTTAGGGTATCAGACCATACTGAATGTGTGTACTTAAGTTTGGGGACCAGGGATAGATTGGGACTTCTGTTGGTGTACCGATCGCCCCGCTGCCCAAAGGAATCCCTTACTGAGCTCACGGACTTGGTCACGGAACTTATGTTGGGAGTCTTCTAGACTTTTAGTACTGGGGGACTTCAATGTTCATTTCGGGACCAATTTGTCCGGGCCAGCTCAGGAGTTCATAGCGGCCATGACAACTATGGGCCTATCCCAAGTGGTCTCTGGATCACCACATATTGCAGGTCACACACTTGATTTGGTCTTTTACTCTGATCAGGGTGGTGTTCCGTGGGTGGGGACTCCTGTGATTTCCCCACTGTCATGGATGGACCACCATCTGGTTAAGGTTGGACTTACAACCACTTCCCACATCTGCAGGGGCGAGGGGCCTATTATTAGGCCTATTAGGGTCCACCCGAAAAGGTTAGTGGATCCAATAGGATTCCAAGACGCCTTGGAGGGATTCAATGTTGGCTTTGCCAGTAATCCTGTTGATGCCCTGGTTGAGAATTGGAACAACTTGCTCACCAGGGCAGTAGACACGATTGCTCCCAAGCATCCCCTCCGACCCGCTTTAAAATTGGCCCCTTGGTATATGGAAGATCTATGGGGGCTGAAGCAGCAAGGTAGGCAATTTGAGCGCAAGTGGAGAAAGACTCGACTCGAATCCAACAGATTACAACATCGAGCACATTTAAAGATCTATGCTCAGGCGATACGTGCAGCAAAGAAGCAGTTCTTTTCTGCCCGTATTGCCTCTGCGAGTTCACATCCAGCAGAGTTGTTCAGGGTTGTGAGGGGACTAGTACCTGCCTCTCCTCCCTTGAACCAGAATTTGGAGTCATCAGTTACCTGCTGCGATGTGTTTAAAGAGTTTTTTGCAGATAAAATCTCTCAGATTTGGGCCGATTTAGATGGAGACTCCACAATTAATTTGATGTCTGAACTGGAGGTATCCAACAACTCCTCTTATGCTATTTGACTAGATCAATTTCAGTTTGTGACTCCTGAGGATGTGGACAAGCTGCTTGGAGCAACAAGCTGCTTGGCCTACCACTTGTTCTCTTGACCCTTGTCCAACATGGCCCTAAACGACTTAGGCACTGGGTATTTAAGAGAGCGTCCTCTTCACTATGAGCCCCACTGAGGTCATCTGAGGAGGTCCGTCTCCAGTTACCGCCAACTCGTTTGGTGGCTACACAGAGCCAGGCCTTCTCGGTTGCTGCCCCAAGATTGTGGAATGCACTCCCCACTAAGATACGATCCTCCCCATCTCTGGCAATTTTTAAAAAACATTTAAAAACCCATCTTTTTAACCAAGCTTTCCTCAGCCTTTTAAAATTTGTTGGTTTTAATTTTGTGATTGATTTTAAATTGTTGAATTGTTTTAACTTTTTATATGTGTTTTAATTGTTTTATGTTAACCGCCCAGAGACGAAAGTTTGGGCGGTATATAAATGTGATGAATGAATGAATGACTTGATTAACCAGTCAGAGTTTGCAGTTCGAATTCCTGCTGGTATGTTTCCCAGACTATGGGAAACATCTATATTAGGCAGCAGCGATACAGGGAAGATGCTGAAGGGAATCATCTCATTCTGCACGGAAGATGGCAATGGTAAACCCCTCCTGTATTCTACCAAAGACATCCACAGGGCTCTGTGGGTGCCAGGAATAGACACCGACTCAACAGCACACTTTACCTTTAGTTAAACCCACATTTAAAACCCAGCACAGCCAGCCAGCACATAAACACACTAAAAAGCCTCTCTAAAAAAGAAAGGTCCTCTGTCTGTTAATTTCCTTCCCTTGGCTCAGTATATTTAGTTTAGCCAGTCTGTCCTCTAGATCTTTTCATTTCTTCTTACTAAATCTTCTAATTACTTCCAGCATCCTTCTAACTGTGGTGATCAAGAACTGACTACATTAGTCCAGCAGCATGATTATGTCCAGTCTTGGAAAAGATGCTTTTGCTAATAGAACTATCCCAAACTCAGCTTGGATACGGGAAGAGCTAGCAGCATGTTTGATCTAGAGCTGCTGCACACTTACCAAGTCTGCGTGGGCGCCATCCCTTCACCGTCCGGCCTCTTTCTACATCCACCAGCACACGTCGGCCATCAATTTTTTTCCCATCGGCGTGTTTGTATGCCGCTGCAACAGATTAGGAGGGGTATCCAGGAAGAAGGGGAGGGCAAAGGGAACTGCCATCATCCACAGTGCACAGAAACAAGCCCACCCTCCCCCAAAGACACATACAACACAAAGGATTCTGGAGGAGGCTCCTATGGCCCCACTGCCCCTTGGGTGAGGGATTGCTCCACATCTACCTGGGAAGGGTTGCCTTGAGCTCTCTGGAGGTGTCACTCGCCTTAATGTAAACATCTGGAACAAAACCCACATGACTGTGGAAGGGTGGAATGCTGGCAAGCACCACTCATAGGTTGCCAGACAACCGCTGCCACATTATGCTGGCTACAAATCCCTCAAGCTGTGGAGCAATCCCAGCTTCACCCTGTAATACAGCCCCCCCTCCCCCGCCACTGGCCTCTGCTGCAAAAGAAGGAAGGTTATTGAGCACTGAAGACACTCGCACTACATACACCACTTGCCCAGAGGGAAAAAGGCTGGGTACAAACAAGCAAGCCCTCCAACCCCAGCCCTCTTCAGAATGGGCCAGGCTCTGCTGTTCCTTCAGCAACAATCCCAACCAGCCAGTCCCAAGATTGGCCATGCCAAAAAACCCATCCAAAGCAAGAGCTCCTGCATTTAAATAAAAATAATTAAAACAAAAAGGATGAAGGAGGAAGAGGGAGATAGAAATGTTCTCTGTGTTACAAGGATAGTGGAAGGTTTGGTAGGGAAGTGAGAGAGAGGGGATAGTACACACACAAAAAATAAGAACACTCAGGGAACTGGCTGGCACCCTCCCCCAACAATCCCAGCCCACTGTAATGCTCTAACCCACCCTTGCTGTGTTATCCCATTACAAATCTCTAGGATGATTTCAGGGGAAGGGGAATGTTCTCAAGCCACTGGCTAAGGGAGGGGGTGGGTCGAGCACAGCTAACAAGTAAAAAGGAAATAAAAGTGTTTACCTGGAGAAACTACTTACAAAACCATTGCAACTTTTAACTCCTCAAACTCACTGCATCGGGCTGCTAGCGCTGGGGCCCGAGGCGCAGCTCCCCCCTGCCCGGGCGCCCCCGGCTGGGGCGGTTTTTTAGGTTTGGCATTTTAGCTGCTGAGCCGTCCTTCCCTGCCTTACCTGTCTCAGCAGCAGAAGTCGGACACTCAGACCCCCTCCCCTGCCAGCCCCCCCAAGCCTCCCATCCTCACCCCACACCCCAAACTAGGTCCAATTCTTTATTAGGAACTTAAAGTTACAGTTTATGCCTTTAGGGGTCCTGACACGCCTCATGGCCCCCCCATGCACCCCCTCCCTCAAATCTATTGAAGTAGATTTATACTAAATTGCTATCAAAATACTGAATTGCTATTTACAGCAATTCATATGAGTGCAGCAGGAGTCCCCCCAATCAGTCAAGCAACACTAAACACTACTAGATGATCTTGTATCCCCCTTTTAAAAAATCCATTGCCAAATTCAGGTAGCCAAACATCATGGCTGTATATCTTTCATCATCAAAATGCTGATAGCTGAAGTGTCCCAATTCTCTCTTCTTGGGAGACAGCTGGTAGACACTTTCAGGAATGAAAATTGAACTATGTTTATTAAAATTTATGGGACTGGGAACAAGGAGAAGAGAATGTGTGTACAATTTATTTGTTTCAAATAAAAATGAGAGTGGGCAGAATGTTTCCTTATATGGACCAGGTCTTTTTATTTTAATAACCAACAAGGTTCAAAGTCAACCACATGCATAAAATACATTGTAAAGATAAAAGGCAGAAATGTTCTCATGCAGAGACATGAAAAAAGCTGGGAGGGAATTTCTCTCCTCACCAACATGCGTACACACAAAGAAAAATACAGGAATATTCCTCTCTTCACCCTTATATGTAAACTCAAGGGGTAGCTTACTACAGACTTGTGGGGAAAAGCAAGATGCTTCTCACAGGGAAAAAGGTGTACAGTGGGGTATTCTTTTCAACAAAAACAAAATGATGAACATCTTCCATTGTACACACACTAAAAAAAATTACAGCTTCAGGAAAAAAGTTAGAAGCTATCAATTTCAAGAAAAAGGCTTTGGGGGGGGGGGGTGGAATGCTGGCAGCAATGTTTCCACTCAATCTAATTTACTCTGTAGTTTAGATGCTGAAGCAAAAGCACACAGCAGGAAAGCTTTGGTTAATTAAAAAACAAGCACACAAAGAAGTCCAGAAATCAGTTTCTTTGAAGGAAGAAGGATATTTTCCAGTAGGCTGTTGTCCACCCTGCCTCTCTCTCATTTTTAACTGTTGAGATTTTTCAGTTACTAAAGGGAGTTTTGGAAGATAGGGCTTGACAAGATCATCAAGTCAAAGTTTGTCCAATGACCAATGGCAAAAGAGGTCATCCTAGGCCTTGAAGCCACCCATCATGCTGAGAACCAGCAGCCAGCTTGGACGTTGGGGCATGATGACAGACCACCATCCCTTACAAACACAGAGCTTCCAAGTTAGTCTCATAGCTCATCTTCAGACAGAACAATCACTAGACCAAAATCTGCAAGGGGCAGAATCCCTGCCCGACACGTTCAGCACCGTTTTATTGTAAGGAAGAGATGAAGCTGAGCCTTTTCCAGTGAAGAGGTCAGTCCGAGGCTGGGAGAGACCCAGGATGGCTTACCTGAAACCACCCTTGGTATTGAATCTTACCTTTCTGAGACAGTTTACAATTTAAAACAATTGCCCTAGTGTAAGCACTTCCTAGATTTTCTTAGGGCCTTCAAGTGTTTTTAGGGAATGTGGGCAACAATCTGGTGGGATGAGCTCACCTAGGACCACTATGATGTCAGTAATATGATTGGGCCTGAATAGCGCCATTCCAGCCCTCTCCCATATCCCACTGATGACTGAGTGCCCAATCCAAGCTTTTCAGCTCCAAGTGACCCTTAAGCTCTTCTCCCTAGGAGAGATCAGTAACCATCCAAGTTACCCCAAAGGATGAACGGATGCATTCATTTTTAATTGATAAATCTAATCACAAGGTAAGAAGTTATTACTTTGTTTCTGTATACATAGTGACAGGAGATACAGCCATAGGGAAGGTGTTTGGTTTAATCACTGTATCTCTTTTGCACTTTTTATTGCAGGCCACACTGTATATGAGAACAAGTAAATGTGCAAGAATGACCTCTCGCCTTGTGGCCAGATTGCTATGTAAAAGATGAACACATTACTCACACCCACATACTTAGCAACATTTACCATAGCCAACACTATGGGTTGCATAAGTCACAGGATTGTGAGGCTGGGGAAGGATTTTTAATGTCTACTGAGTTAAGCTATCCAAGCTCCTCAAAAAGCTGATAGCGAGAACTTGTCATCTACCACCACAGGCAGCTTATAGCTCCAGAACTAAGCTGCCAGGTGCTCTGTTCTTTCCTATTGCTGACCAAAAAAACCCCCAGAATAGCATTTTTTCTACCGTTTGATTCAAAGGTCAGTAGTTAAAGCTTCAAGGGCAAAGCCTGTTTTTAATTAGCTTGCCAATCCAGCCAACAGTGTCCTAAAGACGAATATCAACCTTTTCATAGTTTTCCATTTCACCGTATGCTGTTATTTTTGACACTCTAACCAAGGCTTCGTCTTGCAACAGAAGACAAGCTGAATAAAAACCTTTCAGATCAGTCCTATCTAAAACTCAGCAGGTTTTAAAATCCCATGCTCATTGCTCAAAGGCCTCCAAAGAACCTGTCCTTCCCACTACAAATTCAGGGAAGTGGCAGGGGAGCCTGTTTCAGGTAGGAGTCCTGAATTTTAGCAACCCTCCTTCATGGCATTCCTAGCTACAGCCTGCCTTTAGCAGGATTGAAAGCTCCAAACACTACAAGGCTGGTAGAACTAAGCTAAAGGAGCCAGACAGAAAAGCAGATAACAAGAAAGAAACAGCAAGGAATGTGTGATGTATCTGAACTTTCCTCTCTAGCAATTATGAGAAACCCAGCAGCAGTGATATAGTTGTCTGCTTGTGTGTTAAAACCCTCATCATGGGGCCAACAATTTGGAACCTCTGTTGAGACAGACATCCCAACTGTGTCCCACTCACAGGTCCACTGTGGCCTTGGCAAGCCACACCAGGGGGAGCAAGAGGAATAATCTATCTAGTTTTGTGCCCCAAGTCTGGCTAACTACCCACTTGCCCAACAGCTTGCTAACTAAAAGCAGAGCTCAAATATCCTCAGTCCTGCTTGCTATCAATTGAAAGTTAAAAGCACAGGAAAAAATATACACTCCCTCCTAAGAAACACACATCAGCCACTCAGGACTTGGGCAAGTCTCGTGTTTTGGGGTTATTTTCCAGAGGTAGTCTGCCCCAGGTTTGTCCAAAGATAGGCTGCAGTTACTTCTTGCAAAGTACTTTCAGTGAACACATATCTGTACCTAGAAGTAAAGCACTTCCTGGTACAGAAGGATAAAATATAAAGTGCAATTTGCCAGTCTTCAGATGGCTCAACCCAACTCAAATGGCCTCATAACCCTCAGCTCCCCAAATATAAGTTATCTCTTAGGAATTACAGGCTCGGCCGGGGACTGGTGTTGGTGGTGTTTGTGTTGTGGGTTAACACAAACCTTAACACAGCCATACAAACAATGGCTTAAGGGGATGGCTACGAGTGCTCTAACTGCTACAAGTGCTCTAATTTTTTCTCTCTGTGTGAGGAATGAGTTTTGTTCTGAGCAGCAGTATCAAGGTAGTGTGTGTGTGCACATGGATTCCATGGGACCTTCCTGATTCAATTTGAGCGGGATCTAAAATTAACTGAGCGGAAATCAAAATGTGTGAGCACATGCGCATGCCTTAGAGGGAACACTAATGGCTACCCACTTCTTCTCATGCTCACACACCCCTCTTCTCTTCACAGTCATCATTCCCCACACCTGCTCATGCAACTAATCTAGATGCCTATCCAATAACTGCAGAAAAGAAAGCACCAGGTACACAGCCTCCATAGTGCTGCCTTGGTTTCAAGAAGTTTCAAGTGCTATGGAGGCTAAATGCATGGCGCTCTCATTCTTTCTTACAACTTAAAAACCAGCAGGTCTTTGAGGCTAGAAAGGAGTATGAGAGCTGCGTATGCAAGGGACATAGTGCAAGACTGTAAAACACAAGAGACTACTAAGGCAACAATGTGAGCTGCAAGGCTTCCTTAATAAGCTAAGTGCAACAGTTTTTCATATAAATTGGGATGGTTAAAGTAGTGGTATAATCTAGGATTTCCATCTCCAACATACTTTCCCCAAGAGCACTAACACAGCCCAGTAGCAATTCTAACCCATGTTTGTCAAAATATTCCAAGTCTTTCAGATTCGTGTAGGACTGTCTACACAATTTAAGATGGTTATAAATGATTCAATGTGTTAAGGATTAACATTTATAGAAAAGGATAAGCAGGTGACCTCAAACTAATCTGTGTTACAGGAAATATTCATTTTGATTGGAAAGCTATTTGATGCCATGTCCCCACCCCCACCCAATTTCTTTTGGGGTGAGAAAAGTGTAGATTCCTAAAAAGAAACAACCTTGCCTCCTGCTGTTTCTGCCTGCCATGCTTGACAGTTGCCAACCTGGCACCACAAACAGGGGCTATAGAATGGCACATGTGTGGCTTGGAGAGGGAGGGTTCACTCAGGATATTTGAGCCCTACTTGGGAAAGGAGACCTATTCTTCCCTCCCTTCCCATTATAGTCAGGTTGCAAACTATAGGGCCAGGAATACAGCATGAGGAACCCATTTCTCCTTCTCCCTCCACACAGCAAGAGAGCAGCGCAGAAGCTAGAAGAGAAACAGATTCTTCTTTTTCCCCCTCCACCCCCAACTAAACTGTGTTACCTAGCATCTGCCTTTGACCTGGCTTGTGTATAGAAGTGTGTTGGGTACTGCGGTTTCTTACCAATTATACAAACCCTTATACCAACCATACAATGAGATGTTGTAAAGGGGAAGCATAAGGATCAGCTGCAAGCCAGCAGTGGCAATAGCCATCAGAAAGGTGGCTGCAGTGACAATAAGAACACAGAATTAATACACCCCGCTCACAACACGCCTCTCGACAACAGCATCTTTTCAAAAAACACAGCTACAGGTCAAAGTTATACTTGATTTAGAACTTCTTCACTGCATTCATTCTCCCTCTTTAAAAAAAATTAATAAAAAGGAGATGGGCAACAGTTCAGAGTGAAGGGGCAGTCCTTACAACCCTGCTGGGTCCTGCATTGCAAGCAGTAACTCTAACCTGCCGCAAAAGAAATTGACACAACAAGTTGCCCCCCACTTAACCTATAGGATTTCCCTTCCCCAAACACAAGGAAATCATGGTGGGTAATGAGGAAAGCAGTTGAACTGTTGCCTGTTACTTTACACACATTACATTTGCAGCACCCCAGTTACGTTAATTTGCACTTGAGACAAGACAAAGAAACAAGAAATGGAACTCCTATGAAAGGGATAGCCTACCCAGAGTAACCCAAGATTCCTGTCATCAAATCTTAAAATTAGAAAGTTTGCAGAGAGGAGACAAAATCTCCCTTCTAGATTCTGTTGGTGATAGAATTGGAAGGATCCCCTTGAAAACTTACAAGGACCAGATTAACGTAACTTGGGTGCTCATCAAACCAGGTCAGACTCCCCCACTCTGTACTTACCTGCTGGGGGGAGCCCAAGCCCTTGCATAGCTCAAGGGCTTTGAAAAGTTAAGGTTTTTGTTTTTTTAAGACACATGCTTCTATAATATAAAAGTTTAATTTCTAAAAGACACAGGACACAAAAGCACCCCAAAAAAGGAATATACGTACAATGCATGTCACGCTCATGTTCATACTCAATGAAGGCGTAGCCACGTGGCTTGCTGGAACGCTTATTGTACACCATGTAGATCTAAAGAGGAAATTTTCATTATTTTATTTATATACTGCCCCAAACTTATGTCTGACCGGTTTACAACAAAACATAGATTTAAAAAACATTAACATAGTAACAGATCCTATAGATCTAATTAAAAGTCTGGATGAATGTGTGTGTCTTCACAGCCCTTAAAAAAACTGTCAGAAATGAGGAGGCTCTTATTTCTCCAGGGACTTCATTCCAAAGCCTCAGGGCGGCAATGGAGAAGGCCCGTCCCTAAGTAGCCACCAAACCAGTTGGGGGCAACTGCAGACAGAACTCCCCGGATTATCTCAACAGATGGTGGGGCTCATAACAGAGAAGGTGTTCTCTTAAATACCCTGGGCCTTTATAGGTTATAACCAGGACTTTGTATTTTGTCCAGAAACATATTGAGAGCCAGTTAAATTCTTACACTATAGGTGTAAATTTGGAGTGGTAGGAAGGGCGAACTAGATAGGGACACCTCCAAGCACACACTCCCATGACAAATATCTTAAGCTTAAGAGTTGTGTCCTAAGAGAACCTCATCACTTATAAAGATGACCTGTACAACAAAAGTAAAGTGTCTGGCATGGCCTCTCAGCTCCCACTCCCTTGGCTGACCTTGTTCACTAAATTAAACTTTCATGTACATTTTTACAAAAAGACACAAAAGGATACCTCAGGGATGTGGAAAAATGTCCAAACCCATGCTATGGCCTGGAATCCAAAGCCTGTTTTACGTTTTTATAAGGAAGTTTGGAAATTCCCACAGCAATGGGTTAGCAGGTCAAGGACATCACCAGAGAAATGGGGCAGGAGAAATGGATGAGCTAAGAAAGGGTAGAGTAGGATTTAAGGGGACAACCTGCCTTGCATTTACTAGCCCTTAGGATAACAGTGCTCTTATTGGAGTTTGGAAGTCAATTCATTTTTCCAGGGAGCATTTACTCACCCACACACCCAATACAGCCTATCCAACTGATTTGTACAAGCTGTTACCATGAATTAAGAGACAACTCACCAAATGTTTGTAGCATTTCTAATACAACTCTATCAGGTGCTTGTGTATGCAACAATATGATCCTTGTTATGAAACTAGATTCCTGCTCTTCAAAAGGAAAGGACTAAACAGGGATGTAATTGGGATCAGAAATCAAAACCACAAACACAATATTGGCCTATGAAACTCATTGCCATGGCACATGATAATTGTCAATATATGTTTAATACTTCTTCCTAGCTCCACAAGTGCAATAATGTGCGAGGCTCATTTCTGCCAAACACACATCACTTACTCTTTTGATAGGACCATAGACTTCAAATTCTCGCCTCAGCTTGGATTCTGTTGTATCGTAGTTCTGTAAGATAAATTGACAGTATAATAAGAGGAGAAATCATACTGGGGAGAAAACTAAAGATGTTAAGTCCTCCCAAAGTTGTTGTAGGTTTGCTTTCAATTTGTATCCCAACATCTATCAAAGATCAGGTAATTAGGATCTTTTACACCAGATTTCAGGAAGAGAAAGAGAAAAAGGCAGTCACTTACAACTCTGGCTACGAACAGTGTCTTAAAAGCATCTCCTTGAGCATTTGGATCGTTGTGAGGGTCCCCTGTTTTGAAGAAAAAGGCAATGAATAAAAAGAGAACTGGAGGGGAAAACCCTATATTGCTCTTCCTCCTCCACTTCATTTGTTCTTTTGTATGTGCAAACACCAGGCCCCACCACAAAGAAGCATCATATGAAATATCAATGCCTTTATAGTTAAAATTAAACAGAAATATTTTCAAAAAACCACTCTGCCACTGATAAATGCACTCCTCTTTTCTTCCCCAACTTACACATCTTCAGTTCACTTTCAACTTCTTGCTGCCGGCGCTCAATCTTCTCTCGCCTCTGCAAGGAAAGAAGGTGTATAGAGAATCAGTAATTATCAGAATAAAGCTTACCCTCCTTTTCAGACTAATTACCTGAAAAAAACACAAGGCCTTCTAAATGCTGCATGAACTGTCTACCTTCATTTCTTAGAAAAGGACATAATGAATAATAGCACCCAAGGTATCCTCACCAAGCAGCCTAGGCATACTGGTTCTAAACTACTGCTGTGCCAACCCAGATGCGGCTATTCATGAAGCATACCTTTCGTTCCATCCGTTCCTCCCGTGTCTCTGCACGAGTGGGTGGGGGAGCATCACGCGGGTCCTAGAAGAGAGACTCCATCTTTAATAACTAGTTCACAAAATTTCACAGAATACAGAAACAAAACAGCTACGAAAGCATTTGCTGTGACAGCTATTCTGATTCTGCAGCCTCTAGCCAATGCATCTGCAAATTAATGCCTGTCTGAGACAGCCCAACATATACTGAAGCAGATACCTCAAATTCTCGGATGTAGGGGGCAATGCCACTGTAGGGTTGGTTATGGTGCTTCTCATGGGGTAGTTTCTCCAAAGGAGGCAGATAAGGTATAGGATCACGGGGGGCAAATAGTGCCAACAAGTTAGGGGGCAGGAACTGCGTCATCTTGGAAAACCTGCCACGTAAGAAAAGAAAAATAGCAGACAAATGAGAACCAGGCAAGGGTAGAGGGACCAACAACCTGAAGCCTATTTAAAGCTGAAGCCTAGTCTGTGTCTGGCGCATCTCTAAACTCTTGAACTTTTAAGGTTGGCTTTAATTGGGGCCTGTACTTAGCCAACATTTTAAAATGTTGCATTGTTTTGCCATGCTTGAGAGTCACCCCAAGCAGTTTTGTACTGGAGGAGCAGCATATGAATATTTTAAATAAAGGAGGCAATTAAGCCAAGTTCATAAAGCCTGCGGTATCCCTTTGACTTTCTCTTTATAAAGCATTAGCCTCCTTACTTGTCCTAAATGTGGCCACCACTTCCAGAGGCCCTCTATTAACTCCAGTCCTGTATATAATTATCCCAGAGTTCCTTGTATTAGGGATTCCCAGATATTGCTGACCACAACTCCCATAATCCTGAGCACTGCAAACAGGGATTGTGGAAATTGTAGTCAACATCTGGGAATCCCTGTTACAAGAACACTGATCCCAATGCTTCTGGGCAACCTCCACCCCCTCACTGTTCACACTATCCTGTGTTGCTCTAGACAGATTGTGTCCCCATCTCACATCCCAGCATCATCATCTACATCCCCGATTTCCTTCTCATATCCAAGTTCAAAAAGGTGATTTCTCTGTCAGAGTCCTTAATCCTGCTTCACTCATTATCTCTGCACTGCCCAGCCCCTAAACCTTAGCACATACCCAAGACCCTCCACTTTCTCTTCACCAGTGCACTACACATATATCTACAATCCCCAGCCTTCCATAAGACATCTCCACCCCTTCCTGTGTAGGCTTTTACATACACCCCACACCACTCTAGCAGTTGGTGTAAACACAGAGGGATTAAGATACAAATCAGGAGGATCCCCGATCTGAACCAAGGCCTGATCACATGCAGCAGAATGAAGTGGTAGAATCTTGAGGGGGCAGAGTGAACTGTACCACGTCAGACAGCAGGTGCCATTTTTCAATACTTCCCTATGTCCAAGACTACCTGCAAAGGGGAAACAAAAACCTAGCACATCAGGGAGAAAGATTCTAGCCCAAACTGTTCCTTCTGTGCTCAATTTAGATGCATAGGGGAGTTTTTGTCTCCCCTGTGAAGAGCATTCAAAAATACGACTCCCCCCGCTGCAGACTGAAATGGTACAGTCCCGTTCTGCCCCCTCCTCTGACTGCCAGGCCTCGCTCCAGTACTCCAGGCAAGCCTCTCTTTCTCTCCGACTCAATTCCCCACCTACAATATCGGGAGGATACAGACCTACCTTGCAAGGCTGTTATAAGGATTTCGAGAGTATCACATATGGGAAGTGCTCGGACCACTCCAACCTCTACATGGGCGTTATGCGCAGCCTCTCCGGTCTCTCCCGTCTCCCCCTGCCCCACCGCGGCCGACCTTTGACCCTAAAGGCCCTCTCCAACCCACGCTTCCCACTATCAACACACGCTCGCGCTCCCCCTCCCCCCAAGGCAGCCCCTCCCTCTGGCCCAACTCCCCATGCGCGAGAGCACACCTCAGACTCTCTTTTTCTTCTAACCACGCGCGCGGCCCGCCCGCCCTCGGGACTGCGCGCGCACCCCCTTCCCCCTTCTCCGGTGGTCCAGAGGGGGAGCCTTGCCTCCCTCACGCACTCTCGGTTTCTCTCCTTCGGCGCGGTCCGTGAGAGCTCTCCTCCTCCCGCTGCTCGTCGGCGCCTCCCGCCGCCTCAGGCTGGGCCTACTCCGCGCTCCCTCTGCGCATGCTCGACATGGAATCGACTCGCCTTGTCTAGATCCTAGCGCGCTGGTTCTTGTTTTGTGAGTTGTGTACGCATGATCACTCCGCATAAGCTTTTCCGTTGGCAGAATAGGAGAGAAGGAGGGGCCAGAAAAGTAGTTCTCCGAGGACAGAACTGCGGGGGGAAGTCCGAATGTGAAGTCTGTCTCTCTCTTGGTTCGTAGAGAGTAGTCAGTTTCCTGATCGCAGCTGGTAATTCCTCAAAAACCGTGTGTGGAGGCAATGTTGGGAAGCCCATCGTTAAGGCTCCGGGGCTTGATTCCTGGTTAGCAGCACTGCAACCAGGAAAATACGGTATTTGTGTATAGCTATGGTAAGCAGTGAAGATTTCCCTGGGCACTGGACAGGATAACTCAAGTGCAGTGAAGATTTTTCTGGACTGTCCTGAATGGCATAAATCAAGTGCAATGGCCTGGTTAACTCCAGGCTGCAATAGGAGGTTGCGTGTTTAAATGCCCCCACCCCACCCCCAGTGTTCCCTCTAAGGCGTGCGCATGTGTGCACGCATAAATGTGCACACATTCTTTGGACAGATCACAAGAAGGTGGAGCTGCACACATCCTTGCTTTTGGGAGCAAGCACAGTAAGCTATTGGCTCTATTTCTGGTACCAGGATAAGAAGGAAGCCTCATTAAAGTTTGTTAGTAAATCAGTGCATTGTCCCACTTGACAAAGAACCTACAGATTCTGTTGATACACACACACACACACAAAATTTCACACAAGGCACTAGCCTCACACGTACCAAATGCACTTACAGGAAATGTGTATATGAACACAGAGTTAGGAGGAGGATTCCAAAAGGACAGGGAAGGGGATACAGTGGATCACACTGGGCAGGAGAGCAGGCATTGGGCAAACACTCAAACCCGTGGGGGGGAAGGAAAATAATACTGACTTCCCCTCCACTTTACAACAGTCTCCATGAAAAAATACTGATACTGTATCGTTGAACTCAACTGAACTACTGACAATAGGTGGCACTATTAGTCAATTAATATTTCAGAAATGGGCATCGAGAAGACCTACTTGCTGGGGGGGGGAGCAGTAATACTCATCAGAGCACTAATACTTTTTGAGACACCAGTCTTTTAGAGTCTCAAAAGGAGTATGATCTTCTGCTGTCTTTGCATGATGGATACATATTCATCCCAGATCCACTTGGAGTTTCGTATTTGTCTCTGTAAACATCCTCCACACAGGTAAATGAGGGCCACAAGCACTGGCTTGAAAGACATCCCTCACCTGTCCCAAAACACTTCCCATTCAAATAGCTGGGTGTCAAGAGCTGACAGAGCCACTTTCTGACACATAGAATTGAATGCGAACTTGGAGGTCTTGTAGTTCAACCCCCTGCTCAAAGCAGAATTGTCACTCATCCCATGGCAATACAAAGATTCCATTCCAATGGTACCAGGGGCATAACTACTATTAGGCAAGGGGAGGTGGCTGCCTGGGGGCCCCCACGCCTCGAGGGGCCCCCCAGAGGCAAGTCACATGTGAAGTGTGTGTGTGTATCAGCGAGGGGCCCATTTTAAAATTTTGTCTCTGGGCCCGCTCCAGCCTTGTTACGCCCCTGAATGGTACAAGGATGCAAGGGCATAATGCAAAGGAATCTGGAGCTAAGTACTGGTAAAGGCATTGCACTCACAGCCATTGCAAGTTTACAGTCAACTCCTATTTATTTCACAGGTTATGTCAAAAAGCAAAGGCAGTGCAGGAAAGACACAAGGCGAAAAAGCAGATGGGCTTCCTACAAAGCTCAGGCAGGACACTCAATTTTAACTCACATGTCACGCGGCAGCCAGTGAAGCTAAAATGTTCTCACTCATTTCACCCTTTAACTTCAGAACCTACAAGTACTGCAGGTCATGCTTACCAATGCAGTACAGGAAGAGCCAGGCAAGCACAGAACAATGCTTCTTTACTAAGGTGATGATCTGGATGAGCCCATTCATAAAGAAACATGGTTCCCATTGGGTTTTACTGTTTTCAGGCCTTCCATAATAAATTATCATTTGCAGCACCATTTTGAGGCTCATTTTGTTTCTTGTGCTGCAGAGCAATAGCTAGGTGGCCCAGATCACAGCCACAGTTGGTCCTATCACTCCTGGTTATGGGTGAGGGAATGCTGGCCCTGAAACAAAGTTTCTTCTGGGAAGGAAACAGGGGAAAAATCAGCACAGTTGCATGCTTAAGAGAGGAGCAGAAATCTGGGCCAAGGCTATGGTTTAGAGGCATATGATGCAGTAAACTTGATGAAGCCAAGCACTTATGGGGGTCTGATCAATACCTGGATGAGAGATCACCAGAGAACCCTATGTATACTATCTTGGTTATTGTGATAGAAAATTTAAATGTGCCGTATTTAAATGCACTGAATCACAGCAGGCAGAAATTGGGTGGTTATAGGAAAAGGTTCAGGCATTCTTGGTGCAGTGGGGTTCTTGGGCACAAAAGCACAAGTGCTGTGTGATTTCCACAGTCACGCTGGGAAGATGGCTCTCAGCACGCACAGTTTGCCATAGCTTTCATTTTCTTGTGTTCATTTGTATCTTTCCTTCCTCACTATACTACCAATATTGATAAGACAGTGCAAAAAAAAAAAGCAATATTCATGTGATTGTACATCTGATTGCATTGGCATTATTGTAAAATGCTTTGCTGTGTCTGTGCACATGTACTCTTGAGCACTGGTGAAACCGGGGCAGCCCTTTCATGAGGCAAGGTGAGGCAGGTGCCTCAGGTGAAACATTATTGGGGTGCTAGCAAGGCATCATAATGCCCTTCACCATCACCACTTTGCAGCACTTTGGGATCAATCTGACCATTGTTAATTCTTCAAGGAGCACCTCTTCTCAAACTCCTTGCAACGCTTGCAAGAAGCACAAAGAGAGAAGAGGATGCTGTCAGCAACCTTCTGTCCTCCCTCCTTCCCATGCACTTCCAAAGCTTGTTTTGAAATGGGACTGGCTCCCACCAGGGGAATGGAGTAAGGCAGCATTTTGCCCCTCACCTCAGGTGCCACAATACTTTGGGCCACCCCAGGAGAAATATCACACAAAAAAAGAATCTTGATGCATTGAGTATTTTATCCATCCATGTGTGTGCTTCCATAACTTGTGGGGAAACAGTGGACATAAATGAACTGAAGGATCTGAAAGCGACAGCAACATGTGCATGCTCAGTCTATGCAAAATTTGGAAATTTAAGAAGAAGAAAATGGGATTATGGAGGATTCCTACTGAATCAATTCCACTTTGGAAATAAGACCAGGTCATTTGAAATTCCAAGGGAAAATTTGGATAGACATTTTTTGGAGGGAAGCTTCCCTCTAGCAGTCCAATTGCATGTAATGAACCCATCATTTAGAAACAGGCTTAAAAGTGGAAATGAGTCTATTCTGACAAAAAGCAGCTGGGGGTGGGTGGGGGCTGAACTGGATCGTGATTGCAGGGTGGAGGGTTAACATTTTCTCTCTCTGTTATTTTCCAACCAAAAATATCTCCCAAATCTGGTAGTTGCCCCTCAAAGCTATTTGCAGCAGATCTCTGCTTGAGAAAGAAATATTTGGTGGGAGGAAGGTACAGAGGGGAAAAGCCAAGCCCTCCTTACCACATGCCATACTCCAGATCAAATCAGCCCACCCACTACTGCATGGCTGCATTTTGTAAAAACAGTACATACATACACACACCCATATATATATAAATTTGGGTGTGTGTGTGTATATACATACACACACACACACATATATATACACAAATAAGTCTAGATCTTAATGAGATCATCATCATATTATGTAGTTTGACCCCAGGAGTCCTCTTATACGGAAGAGTCTGGGTGCTTATAAGACATTAAAGAGGAATTATTAAAGTGTACAGAATTCTAGGGCTAAGAGCCACAGTTTTTTATTTCTCTAGCATCCCAGTCTCTAGAAAAATTGTACCCTTGTGCTCCAGATTTATTAGTTAATACTTTGATAAACAGGAACAGGTTCAGAGCAGGGCAAAGCTGACTCAGAGCTCCGCAGCCAGCCAGCCCTGGCTGCAAGCAGCCATGGCTGGCAAACGATCACAGGAACGGGGTTAGGAGAGCACTTGCTCTCCTAACCTAATTTGGAGGGTGGCCCCCTATGCTGGTTTGCTGCGGCAGCACTGCCAAGATCGGGCCTGATCCCAGTGGCACACTCGCACATTCAAAATCAGACTGGGCTTCCTTAGCCTGGTTTTGCACACACATGTGAATAGCTTCTATGATTCAATAAGGTCAGTCACAGGGCTTCCTGTCCCTGAACTCACCAAACTGCTGATGAGAATCAAGCCTCCTGCAATTCTGTATTACAAGAATCTGCAGTCCTCATGCTGCAGCAAACTCCATTGCTGCATGTCCTCCATGCACCCAGCACAGACTTCCTTTCTTCGTCCCAGAATTCCCCTGCAGCTCTCATGCCCCACTCACCTAGTGGACTGATTGGTTGAGCTCTGGAGTTCACCAGCCTGTCAGTCAAGACAAGGGTTCACTTATGTTAACACTTTAGAGGGTGGGGAGTTATGTTAACTCTTTAGAGGGTGAGGAGACTGGTCACTACAGACTTGGAAAATAATATTCTACGATCCCGCCCCCCCATGAATATTCTGCAGCATGAAAGAACTGCTAAAAGAATAAAACTGCCAACATTCAAATTTGTAAAATCCTATTGCTTCAGGGGACAATGATGATTCTGTCTTAAAGGTTAAATTTGTCTTCTTTTACAAATGAATGGCTGATTATGACCAGCAATTACCATCTTAGCACCAGGAATTAGTGACTTTCAGCAGAGGAGGTAGAGTCATACCTTCTCAGAAAAAGGCAGTTTGTTTTAAGGTATGTAAGTAAGACACTTTTTAAAAAGTTAATCAGTTTGATTTCTGATAAATCTAAGCATGGGATTGGCACAAAGTTGCCTGGTTAGCTTAGTGGTTGAACGGATAATTGGATGTGGGTTCTTTTCCCACTGCTCTGAAGTCCATGGTGTGGCCATGCTCAGATTTATACAAAGAGATTGCTACTTTACAACTCTAAAATTCTATTGTTTCCCTGTGGGTCCCCAGCTGTGTCTGGACTCCAGTGCCCATCACCCTGTTGTCCATCACAACAGGGCATGATGGGAGACAGAGTACAACACTGGTAGGTGATGTCCATCACCCTATTTTATTTTATTTTAACACATTTATATATCGTCCACTACCAAAGTCTCCGAGCAGTCTACAACAACAAACCAAACAAAAAATTTAACACATTTAAAACATATATAAAATTTGAAGTTAAAACAATCAATAAAATGTAGCTAAGAAACTTCAACTAAAACTTCAGCTAAAAAGCTTGGCTGAAGATGTGTCTTCAGTTTTTTCCTAAAAGCCATCGAGGATGGAGCAACTCTAATCTGGAAGTGAGTTCCACAGCTCTCACCTCTGAGTCGCCACCAGATGAGCCAGTGGCACCCTCAGATGAACCTCCCCAATTATCTTAATAGGAAGCAGGGTTCATAATGAAGAAGGCATTCTCTTAAATACCTTTGGCCCAAGCTGTTAAGGGCTTTATAAGTAATAACTCTTATCATCCATCACAGCAGGGCAGGATGGGAGCAGGTGTTGACCTGCAGGCCAGCCAAAGTTGGGCAGCCATTCTCCAGGTCTGAGGTGTGTGCCCATTCTGAGGCTTGCCAGCTGTGGCTGGATTTCAATGCCCATCTTCCTATCATCCATTGCAGCAGGGCATGATGGGAGATAGAGATAGAGTACACCTGAAGGCCAGCCAAAGTTGGGCAGCCGTGCTTCCGGTCAGGGATTGGGGTGGCCATCCTGATGCTCACTGGCTGGATTCCAGTGCTCATTACCCTAATGTCCACCACAGCAGGGCATGATGGGATTCAGAGTCCAACACTAGCAGATGAACCAAAGTTGGGCAGCCATGCTCCAGGTTAGTGGTGTGGTGGCCATCCTAGGGGCATGATGGGAGTCTGAGTCCAAAACCTGCAGGCGGGCCAAATTTGGGCAGCCATGCTCCAAGTCAGGGGTTGAGGTGGCCATCCTGAAGCTCACTGGCTATGGCTGAACTCCAGTGCCCATCACCCTATTGTCCATTGCAGCAGGGCATGATGGGAGCCAGAGCCCAACTTTAGCCTGCCTGCTAGTGTTGTATGCTGAATCCCATCTTACCCTGCTGGAGGTCTCTATAGGAGCAAAAACCAATACATGTCCCTGGTGAGTATAGTAGAGATCCATATTCATTAATAGGTTTCTCCAGCTATGCTACAAAGTTTACCCAAGCCATCCAAAATCTCCTTTCTGCCCTTATCTGCTAACCCTCTGCATCATAGTGATCAACCTGGGAGAACTTCACTCTTGTGCTTGTCTTGTCTAGTTCTAACCCCTGTTCTTCTCATGAACCATGTTTTACCTATCCGCTTCTATCCTAACCAATTTGCTCCCCTGATCTCTGTTTTTCTTATCAATTAACCCGTCTGCCCTTCCCCATCCCCTATTGGCTGTCTCAGTAACCATCCCAAGTGGTCCTACAAAGATAGTAGGCAACTCTAACATTAAGTGGACTCACTAAGAGTTGTACCTCCTAGAACTCTATGGTTTCCCTATTTATTTCAGTTGCTACAACTGAAGGTTATGTTTGTATGTGCTGATAATTTTGCAAGTGAGTCTGGTCTACCTAATTCCCCACATAGATTATTTATTTTGCTAATTTCCTAATCAGATTGTATATTTTGATTGTTCTTTAAGAAACGTTGAATATTTTGCATTAGAAGCTTCCCTGTTTGTATCACTCCTACATCTACACTAAGGTTAGCCCTTGCTTTAAAGATCACTTAATAAGACATGAGAGTCTGTCCCACATGTCATAACAGTGGGGAGGAGGGGGAAAGGGCTTCTCTTTTTCCTCTTTACAATAACATGTTTGACCAAAAACAATGTTGTCTGGGACAAGTAAAGATTTTATCAAATAACTCTGCCTCGATTTGTCAAGCTCAGGGATATTCTATTGCAGACATTAGGGTTTTGACAGGATAGTCAGGAAAGGAACCTCCATATTCATAGGTAGTATACTTCTCACTATCATGATGCTGGGAACAAAAACAGGGATCGAGGCTCTTCTTTAGGCTCTGATTCTCTGTGTACTGTAAGACCAGGCTTCCCAGACACAGGCTGCGGTTAGATGCCTTTGGGAAGCTCATGAGCAGGCATGGAAGAGACGTCCGAGCCCTGTTATTTCCCCCAGCATCTGATAGAGACAGAGAGGCTATTCCCACGAGCAGCAAAAATTGGGCTAGGAGAGCCTAGCCTGATTTTTACTGCTTGTGTAAACCACCGGGCTTGCAGGCGAGCCCAGTGGCTTACAAGCAGCTAGCCCGCTTAAGTAGCCCGCCCCTTAGGCCAGGTTAGCAGAGCAAGTGCTCCGCTAACCTGGGTTAACGAATTGTGAGTTGGCGTGGCTCCACACTGCAGCAACTCACAAGGAGACCCCCGACCAGGAGGCTGGAAAGCAGCCTCCCGGCTCGGGGGTCTCTCCAGCATGCCCCGCATGCTCGTGCAGGACATGCTGGAACTTCTGGGGGCTGTGCGGCCCCCGAACTCCCCAGCCCCTGCTGGCTCCATGGCGGAGCCAGCTGTTGTGTGGGCGGCCGATCAAGCCATCCAAGGTTGCTGCCCTGCTTTTGTGTGCGGGGAGAGCGGGCTAGGCCCACTCACTCCACTAACTCCCTAGAGGCTCTTTTCACTGATTGTGAAAAGAGCCTCAGAGAGGTCATTCACACAATCAAAAACTGTGTGAATCTACCCGGGTTTGGGAGCTCCCAATTTCCGGTTGTGTGGAAGCAAGGTAGGAGGAAAACCTGGGTAGCTTTTCCTCCTACCTTGCTTCTCGCAAATGACCTCAGAATGTAGAGCTAGATGGGTTGGTTTTTATGTTTTTGTGATCCAGTCCAGACCCAGGATTAAGAGCTATTTATTTACAAGAAAGTTGCAAGGCCAGAGGTTTGTTGTACAGCAAAGTATATCATATGCAGGGCTGAAGCCACTAGTGGGGCTGCTCCCCTCCCCACCACCCATTTTCCAGGCCCCTTCTTGGAATTTTTAGCTTCTGTGTACATGTGTATATCAGTATGCCTAAGGAAAATTTGCAGGCTGTTTTCTGCTCATTTGTTCAGGAAGGTGTAAACCTACTCTACTTAATTTACTTTAATGATCTTACTATTAGCATAAACCTGTAATCTGTACAAGGAAAGCAGGCTTCATTACCGTAATGGAGCCTAAGCAAGTGTAACTGAAACAATTACATATTTCCCCCCAATTTATCCATGCCTCCTCTTCCCTCCCCTTCCGCTGTTGTCTTCCTTGTGTCTATTTTTAAATGGTTATTTCTATTTCAGCCCTTCAAGGCAGGCACCCTTCTTCTTCTTTGTGAAGTACCATAGTCATAGATGGTCTTACAGTATAAAAGACTATTATTCTGGCCCATGACAACAGCTGGCATCCTGATTAAATTTACTTAAGGAAGTCCCTTCTTCAAATAAATGTAGTGGCGCGGAAGGGTGGTATAAAAATCGAATAAATAAATAAATAAATTACTCCTGAGTAGTCCTATTGAAATTTAGAGTAACTCCCAAGTATTGCTATTGAGTAATTTAGTCTGGATGTCAGCCACTGGCATAACTGACAAGCATTTGGCACTTTCTTGTTTTAAAAAGTACACTGTTTATTAGGATGTCTGTTACACTGTAATTAGCTGCTTTTCAAATTGTGTTACCAAGAATCATGAAGTTTCTTAGAAGCTCATCAGGTTCTTCCGTCAGAAGAGCAATAATGGCAGAAAGGTTTCCCCAAAAGACAGCTTGCTCACTACCATCAGTTCTGTCCTGCAGTACACACCCACAGAGGAGTGTCTGGGGTGTTCTAGGATGAACTTACACAAGGCAGTGCTGAGGCCCAGCAAACATGGCCAGCACTTCATGTGAATTGGTGTGCATTTGAGAACATGCCTTAGAGTTCTCTGCGAGACCCAGAGGTCATTCACACAATCAAAAACTTCTGTTCTACCTGGATTTGGGAGCTGTGTGTGCTCCCAATTTTCTGTTGTGTGGAAGCAAAGTTAGAGGAAAACCAGGGTAGAAGTAATTGTGTGGAAGCAAGGTAAGAGGAAAGGCCACCCAGGTTTTTCTCCTACCTTGCTTCCACCCAATAACTTCTACCCTGGTTTTCCTCTAACCTTGCTTCTACACAACAGAAAAGCGGGAGCACACACAGCTCCCAAATCCAGGTAGAACACATTGAAGCTATTCTCACAAGCGAGCAAAACCATGCTGGGCTCCCCTCCCTTAGCCCAATACTGCTTACTTGTGAGAATGGACTTGTGGGTGAGCCTGGTGGCTCCACAGTGGCAAGCTCGCCTAAATACCCTCCTCCTTAAATGAAGCTAACCGAACGAATGCTCCATTAACCCCATTTTAACAATCGTGTGTCAGCTGCGGCTGCTTGCAGCCGTGATGGACACACACAGGGAGGGAGGGAGAGGGGAGGGGGGATCCCAGGAATGCACAGCGCACTCACACAGCGCATTACTGGGGCTCCGTGGGACAGTGCACTGCACAGTGGTGCTTCACTTCACCCGACCCCTGGAGCTGCCGGGCGAGCCGTGGCTGGGTGCGGGAGCACCGGAGCCAATCCGCCACTTGTCTGGGTGGCCAATCCGCCTGCCCGAGGAGGGGTAAGTGATCATCTGCAAGGAGAGCAGGTCAAGCCCGCTCTCCCCGCTGGACCCCATTTGGCTCTGCACACTCATCATGTGTAGAGCCTTCGTATTTGTTTGTGCGGATGACCTCACAGAGTTTCTGTGGCAGTTCCACAGGGCTTCCGTTGAAGATAAACTGATGTGGAATGGATCCAGAAGCTATAATCAAGTAATACCTTTGTTAAGACCAACCAAAAAGACACAAAATCTTTTGAGATATCTTTATCAGCCACCTTATTGCACCCTGCTTTTTCAGCAAAGCAAAAAGGGTCGGGTCAGGATAGCTGAGTATGGTGAAACAGCCCTAAAAGTCTACATCTTATAAGAGCCTTCAGATGGAGTACAGGGGGAGTTGATCAACCCCATGATATGTTAGCAATAGCAATAGCAATAGCACTTACATTTATATACCGCTCTATAGCCGGAGCTCTCTAAGCGGTTTACAATGATTTAGCATATTGCCCCCAACATTCTGGGTACTCATTTTACCGACCTCGGAAGGATGGAAGGCTGAGTCAACCTTGAGCCCCTGGTCAGGATCGAACTTGTAACCTTCTGGTTACAGGGCGGCAGTTTTACCACTGCGCCACCAGACATCATTTTACTCCCATTTCAGTTTCTCTCTGCTGGATGGTTAAATGAGGTTTTCTCCAATGTACAATAACATGTGTTAAGTAGCCATGTTGGTCCGTTAGATATTTTGATGTGGAATGGATTCCCTGAAGGCAGAAAGTCTGAAAACTACTGAACTGTGGGTTTTACAAAGTCCACCTTGCTCCCTTAAAATTCCTTGCAACTTAGGACATATTTGTTTATTTGGTTTTTTAAAATCATATTTTTATGCTGCCTGATATGCGGTGTACAAAATTTAAAACAATATTTAAAAATCAGCAGAGATTAAAATACATGAAACAATTTAAAAAGTAGCATAAAACAATTATTAAAACAAATTATTAAGATTAATTCTAATTAAAAGCCTGTGAGAACAGGTAAGTCTTGAGGGTCTTTCTGAAAACAAACAGAGAAGGAGATGCTCTTATTTCAGCAGGGAGCATATTCCAAAGCCTCGTGGCAGCCACAGAGAAAGCCTGGTTCTGAGTCACCACCAGATGAGCCAGTGGCAACCGTAACCAGACTTCTCCAGAACATTGTAACAGCTGTCAGGGTTCATGACAAAGGAGGTGCTCTGTTAAATACCCTTGACCCAAGCCGTTAAGGGCTTTATAGGTAATAACATATTGGCAACCAGTGCAGTTCCCTTAAAACTGGTGTTATGTGGTCCCATTGAGTTGTCCCAGAGACCAATCTGGCTGCTGCATTCTGTACCAGTTGTAGTTTCCGGACTATGTCCTATGTAGTTTCTGGACTATGCTAACTGGTGATTCTCTTTATTTAGCAGGGGGAGAGTAACTGGCCCTAACTGGCCCTATCCACCCTCAGCACAGTACTTCCAGTGACTGTTGCTGGTGTGTGTCTTATGTTTCTTTTTAGAATGTGAGCCCTTTGGGGACAGGGAGCCATCTTATTTGTTATTTCTCTTTGTAAACCGCCCTGAGCCATTTTTGGAAGGGCGGTATAGAAATCGAATGATGATGATGATGATGATGATGATGATGATGATGATGATGATGATGTGCAAAGCCAGCCCCACATAGAGTGGATTACAGTTTTCAAGCCTGGAGGTTACCAGCATATGTACCATTGTTTTAAGGTCATTGTTTTAGATCAGCTTAAGCTGATAAAAGCGCTGCTGGCTACTGCCTCAACCTGAGAAACCAGAGAGAGTTTTGGGTCCAGGAGCACTCCCAAGCTACGTACCTGATCTTTTATGGGGAGTGCAACTTCATCCAGAACAGGCAGATCTAAACCATCTCTTGGGTCCCTCCCCACCCCTGACAGTCAGTACCTCCTTCTTATTTGGATTCAACTTCAGTTTGTTATCCCTCATTCAGCCCATTATTGCCTCCAAGCAGGCATTTAGAGAAGATATGCCTTTTCCTGATGAGGCTGACATGGAGAAATAGATCTGGGTGTCTTCGGCATATGGCTATGCCCTTATCACAACAGGGAAAGCAGTGAGTACTGAGCGAGAGAAAACAGCATGCTGGTAACTTGGCTAACAGGAGCAGAAGGGTTTAGGTACACATCATCACCATCACCACCATCACCATCACCATCACGTACTATTTATAGTATCTTGAAGCACCTTTAAGATACTATAAGATGAAGAAAATAAGTCTCTGTCCACAGGCTCACAATAGAAAAAAACAGAACAAAACATGGGGATTTAGAGAGGATGGAAAATTTTGCATTTGCTAAGACTAAAAGTAGGCAAAAAGAGCTGAATAAAAAACTATATCTACAGTAATGAACCAGACAATAGTGGAATAAATTGTGCAGAACATAATGCAAGGGATATGAATTTTTAATAATTTGTTAAAGCAGGACAAAGAGGAGATAAGTTGAGTACAGTACCTAAAGAGAAAAAGTCCCAGGCATAAGGGGCTGTGTGAGAGAAAGCAAGGAGTTCAGGGCCAGTTTATCCCAAGTTAATGGATGTTTAGGAAGAAGATTAATACACAATGGGATGAAAGGACCAAGGAAAAGAACAGAGAATGCCGTGAAGAGGTGAAAAGAGACTTAAAGGTTAGAAAAAGCTTAAACTTAATATAGAAGTGAGGTGTGCTGTTTGCATGTATGTGTCTGCATTTTCTGTGTCCATTTTTGAGTGTGAATATTGGCAGCTAGGAAGGAGCTGTTTAAGTGTCAGAGATGTCTGGGGGGCCTAAATATGGTTTAGTATAGGATCTCCTTGTCCTCTGACCTAGAGCTCAGTAGAACTCCTGAATGCTGACTCCCAGGCCCAGCCTTCTCCCCTTATCTGTAGTTCATGAAACCCCACTTTCTTCTCAGAGGTCCCAGGCATCCTGGCTCTAGCGCCACCCTCTTTCTAGAGAGCACAAGCGATCTGGCTCTCAGACCTCTCTACCATCCTGAAGGTGCCCTGCCCACTCTCTTCTCTGCCCCTGGGCACTCTGCCTGCCCCTGTGTCACCACAATTCCAGTTATTTTTAGCTCCCCCTTCCCCCATCAGAGTCCTGCTGGGATTGCTTTTAGGCATGGGGATGGGGGCGGTGCTGGGAGTTTGGCAAGGGGGCCAAGAGTCTGTACCGTCCTGGGCAACATGATACCTCTAGGTCTGGGGAAAGTGTTTACAGGCAGAAACCTTGGACGCTGGCACTGGAAGGCAGGGGTGTTCTCAGAAAGGGGACATAGAGAAGGGCAGTGCGGGGGGAGAGATCCAGAGTTGGGGGTCTAACCCCTTTAGAAAAATCAAAGCAAACCTGAATGCAGTGAAGCAAGGGGACAGAGTAGGAGAGATGGTAGGTGGGTGTCAGTGGCAGAAGAAAGGCTTTAAGAGAACAAGATCATCAGAAAAGGAGACAGCATGAAGTAAAGGAACAAGAAGCAAAGCAGGGAGGAGAGAGAATCAAGCCAGAAGTTAGACCTGATATGTTTGAAGCATGGAATGAATCAGTAAAAGGAGAGAAAGGAGAGCGAAGGTGGCAGGAAAAGAAGGGAGAGAACGTATCAGTTTAGATACAGATAATGGTGTCAGTGAACTGCTATTGGAAAGTGTACAGCACGGAATAACTTAACAGGCATCTCAGGGAAGCCAGAAACCATTCTTTGGAGGGGGATAGGGCCTCAGGGGTGAGGTGAAATTTCAATCATGGCTCCCAGCCTCATCCCAGGATCCCTGTAGCTGCCAGCCTTGCTATGGAGAAGCTGCCGTTAGGGGACAATGAACCCATTGTCCGTTGTGGGGGGCATTCCCGCAAGGACTGCTGTGAGCGGGTGGTGATCAATATTTCAGGCCTACGCTTTGAGACTCAAGTGAAGACCTTGCGCCAATTCCCTGACACCTTACTGGGGGACCCGCGACGCCGTATTCAGTACTATGACCCGTTGCGCAATGAATACTTCTTTGACCGCAATCGGCCCTGCTTTGACTCCATCCTGTATTATTACCAATCTGGAGGGCGGCTTCGACGACCAGCCAATGTCCCCCTTGATGTGTTTATGGATGAACTGAAGTTCTACCAACTGGGGGAGGAGGCCCTCACCAAATTCCGTGATGATGAAGGCTTCATGAAGGAAGAAGAGCAACCCATGCCTGAGAGGGAGTTCCTCAAGCAGGTGTGGCTGCTCTTTGAGCATCCGGAGAGTTCACAGCGTGCCCGAATCATTGCAATCATTTCAGTTATGGTCATCCTCATCTCCATTGTAATCTTCTGTCTGGAGACCCTGCCTGACTTTCGGGATGAAAGGGACATCTCATTGCCGGTGAGTAGAGAGCGTCATCTTGGTCCCTTTGCCTGTGCTTGCTCTCAGTCTTTCCTTCTCTCCACCTTCTTCTGTTAGAGGTGCTGACATAACCTGTTGAGTACATTCAAAACTGACTTCCTTTTCCCTTAGCAAAATTGTCAAACTTACAATTCAATGTTTTTTTAAAGCTTCAAAACATGATCAAAGTTATAATAAGGTTTCATTGCTAAGATTTCATCATTAAGACTTAAATTCAGCTACCATCATTGCCACCAAAACTAGTTTCTCCACTGAAATTCATGGCTTGGAAAAATAAAATCATTCCATATTTTGAATTCATTGATATGCAAGATATCCAGTCAGAATTTTAGCTTTCAGAATTTCTTTCAGCTCTTCTGTTTATTTGCTTTCCATTCATTCCATTGCCTATGCATGGAAATTGGAGGTCTGGGACATCTCATTGCTAAAAAGTGATAGGGATGCAGGCAAGTCTTCAGCCCATTGACCCCCATCTAAAAATATTACTTAAAGCCTTCTTTGCTCCAAAAGTTTACCACATTCATTCTCAAAATGGACTGGACCTTACTAGTCTTTGTGGGAACCTTGTAGGTGAGTCCTGGTGACTCCCAGTTAATATGGAATGAACTGGGGGATGGTTTTTTTGCTGGGTCAAACATTGGAAAAAATAAGTAGCAATTCAAAAGACTATTGATGAGTCACATTAGAGGAACATTTGAAAAACTTCAGCATTCCTGTTCCCATCCCCCTCTGTCCCTAGGAGACCTGTGTCCATCTCTTAGGACAGCTGAAGCTCATGGTCAGAGTGAAAGTTGCAGAAATAAGTGGTTTGAAACTCTTACAATCTGGATGCATAACTATGTTTTGTGAGGCTGCAATTTCCTGGGATATGGAACAGAGCCTCAGGAATAAAAATCATTTGGCAATCCTGTTTGCTGTGTTTTCACATCCTTAGCTTTCTTCTTTCAGCAGCAATTTGAGGCCACTCAGAAAGGATACTTAAGGTGGTTCACACATGACTTTTGCTGTTGCCATATGGACAGGAGTACACGTGAATATAAGTCATGGGAAGGGTCCACTTCCAACATACACCGGGATTTAATGTTGGTGGGTTCACAACCTCAACATGGGACTCTTCCCATGACCAAGCTGCACAGGCATTTCTATTATGAAATGACCAGGAAAAAATCACTTGGCGGTAGGAGAAACTATTGTGTGATTCTACCCTTTGAGGTTTAATATTGTGAAAGGATGCTTCAAACCTTCACACTGTAAATGTTGTATAGCCCAAATCAATATACCATTCCTAGTGCCCCCATTATATGTGTGATGTACCCAAACCCCCAGACATGATCATGTTGCCTCACACTGAATCTCTTGATAGTGTGGGAAGGCCACACCTTTCTATCTCTTTGCTTGTCCTTCATTTCTTTGTCCTTCATTTTTTGTGGCAATTGGACCTATTTTGAGCTTGGTGGGATGAACAGCAGCAAAGAAATTGTCCTGATTGTAATTCCCCCAAACACTGACCGATGTTGGACTAGGGCAGGAGATAGAGCAGGAATACTGCTATCTGTATGGTGGAGGTAAAGGTAAAGTGTGCTGTCGAGTTGGTATCGACTCCTGGTGACCACAGAGCCCTGTGGTTGTCTTTGGTAGAATACAAGAGGGGTTTACCATTGCCTCCTATCATGTAGTATGAGATGATGCCTTTCAGCATCTTCCTATGTTGCTGCTGCCTGATATAGGTGTTCCCCATAGTCTGGGAAACCTACCAGTGGGGATTCAAACCTGCAACCTCTGGCTTGGTAGTCAAGCCATTTCCCCACTGCATCATTAGGTGGCTTCATGGTGGAGCTTGACAGGGCAAAAAGAGCTGTTTTGCTGGGGATGCAATGTATCTTCAGGCAGTTGTTCAGCCTTCTCTGCCACTTACACCATGATCCCTGCAGGCCACTGGAATAAGAATGCAAAGGATTGGATGGTGAATGAAAGTTGGGATAGTACAGGATAATATCCTGTAATACATAACATAATTACAAGTTATAATACATAATTACATACTTACAAGTTGGGATATTACTGTACCAGAAGGATTGATCCTGTAAGAGTGGGTAGCAAGGTCACTGTGGGATGTATTTGGACTGGGTGCCTTAAGAGGAATGGGGGAGATTCTATCATCCTGGGAGTAGGGGAAGAAATTTTGTTGAGCCAAGGATAAACTTGTAATGAGGTAAACATACAGAAAAGAGTGCCTCTAAATATGTGCAGAATGCATTTTTCCCCATCAGTGAGTAACCATAACCCACATATCCAGGATTCATGTGTGAGGTTTCCTGGTTAAAAGATATGGCTTTCAAATAAGTTTAAGCAGCATCAGCACTTCACTTATTCCAAACGACCACTGAGTTCAATTGTAGTCAGGTACCTCACACAGGAAAGGGACAATGCATTGTCTGTTTGACGGTCTGTCTCTCTCTCTCACAATCCCACCAATGATGTCAAGGGATTCCCACACCTTCTTTGCCTCTTATCATTGGTGCAGGCACAGGAGTATTTGCAGGGGAGAATTGATGCACAGCATGTAAGTACTTAATTCTTCCCCTGTCTGCCAATTCTACACACACACACACACACACACACACGTTTTCCCCACTCCTCACCCCCCACAACAGGCTCTGCAACTACAAAAAAGCCTGGAGGGGGAAAGGCCTGGGATTATGTGGGTGAAAGTGGGTGGTGAAGTGGAGTTAAGCATCCCTTCCTCCTGTTCCTTTCTGTTTCCTGTTAAGTGCCTCCACCATCTTGTACCCACATTACTGATCATTGAGACAACTGTAGTTCTGCCCTGTGAATGATAGATATGGGAGCAGAACTCAGAGGGAGTATTGGTTTCCAACTTCTACCCATGGAGCCCCAACACTTTCCCTAGAAAATCTGGAATCAGCTCTGACTCTCAAACAGTCTCAGACATGCACCTGGAACCCCATAGGAGGAACTGCAGGATAGCAAGGAGAGGAAGATTGCAGTGAAAAAATGGCAGGTTGGGGAAGAGTTTGGCACTCCTTCCCGCTGCCGCTTCCCCATGGAAAAACACGCCTTCCTGAATTGCTTTGGTTTCCTAAAGCTGCTCATTGAGGCTCAGTTACGCAGGTTTGTGTACAATACGTAGTTTCCCCAAAACAAGTCTGCTTCAACCTTTTGGACCCTTTCCTTAGAAGGCCCAATCTGGAGCCCTGGCTCGATCTTCTTTAACCAGCAGCCATTCTGCCTCAGAATTTTCAACTCAGACTTTGCAGATTGTCCCAGTCCCCACCTCACAGATTGGTGGGAGGGGGGAGTCCTGGGTGTCTGGCAAAGACTCTTCTGGCGCCTGTTTTCCTAACAAGTAGCGGGTGACTGGCACTAACCTGCTGTTAGCTGGACAGCAGTGGGCCTGGGTTATGAGCAGGTGGGCAGGATTAACACCCTCACTGCTGCGTCCACCACCCAGGGACTCGGCCTTTTTGACCGCAGCAAAGTGGGAAAGGATAACTGATGTAATCTCCCTGGCTTTGAAGGCCAGAAGGACCTGACTTCTGAGGCCAAGAGGGGAATCCCTGTGGGGCACACCGCCATGCAGGCACCCCACAGCCCCTCCTCCATCATGTGTCGCCAAGGCTTCTTCCCCACACAAGGCACTCCCCCGCTCCATCCCTATTTCAGTGCTGGCACCCTGTCATGTACACAGGCAGGCATGGAAACGGGTGAGTCCTAATTCTGCACTCCAAATGATGTTGCAAAGACCAGCCATTTTCCTCTTTCAGGGAGACATGGTTAATTTGCACATTTTATTCTAAAATCTGATCCTGGATTTTAAAAAATAAATAAACTTGATTTGCCATTTTTATTACTTGCCAAAGGTGGCAGAAAGAATGTTATGGGTCTTTAAGAGTCATCCTTCCCTTCCCTGCCCCTTGGCTTCCTGACTCATAGTAATTCATGCTTCCAAAGATCTTCTTTCTACCAACAACACACACCTTCTCTATCCCTAGGGGCTCTTGTGAACCTAGGGGCATTGCCCTTCTTTCCTCAGCTTCCTGCCTCTCTTTCCTTCCCCTTCTCTCTTCCACCAATCCTTTGCTCTGGGCCCGAGCAAACTATGGCCTCTTCGGCTCCCTCCTTTTGGCCCTATTTCTTAGATTCCCTGTCCTTAGATCCCCTACCTCTTGACCGTCTACTCACTCTGCTTCTCAGCCCTTAACGCAGGGCCTTGATCAGCAAATTGCACCTTTGGGCAGCTGCTGAGGCCCAAGCACCCACCACTGATACCTGCCCTGGACCCTGGGGAAGGATTGGGCACAACCAAGTACCAGCAGCCACTGGCTGGAAGGACCTCCCTACCCTTACCTTGGTGGCAGTGGATGCAAGAGAAAAATAAAAGCCCACATCTAACACCACACACACCACCAAAATGAGGTGGCCCACCAAAGTAGGAGGCAACCTATTTGGAGGACACCTTCCTGAGGGTTTCTTCAGTTCTGGAGCCAGCCTTGCCCTGCTTCAACCTGCCTGATTACACAGCACCTCATCTTTGCCATTCCTTTCAGTCCCGAGGTGGTGTATGATGTTTTCTCCTAGCCAAACTGAAAGAAGCGTCACTATTTGCTAACATTCTGTTGCTGGCATCTTCCCCCTCAGATGTGAAAATATTTGTGACTCTCAGTTATTTTCAGTATTCTGAGCCAATGGCTTGCAGGTGACAGCGACTGACATCCTGATTAACATTGTGTGTGCGCTTACAGCTTCACCTAGCATGCCATGGTAGCCTCCGCATTAGTCCTTGTGCTCCTTCAGAAGGTGCTCTTGTGCAAGAGCACAAATATTTCAGAGCTTTCCCCTGCACTCTGGAAGCACTCTGTTAAAGTGAAAACATGTCCTCCCTGCAGGTCAAGGAATCAGGGACATGTTTCTCTTTAGGAAGCATGGGGACTAGCATGAGGGCAACTGATTCATATGTACCATTGTTTGAAGCATACACACACCATTAGCCAATAGGCTTTTTGCCTGGGGGAAGGGGGTGGATGTTAATTGATTAAAGATGTTTTTACTTCATTAACTCTCTTGTGTTTTTTTTTTTCAAATTAACTGAAAACTAATTACAACAGATAATCTAATTCTTTAGTTAAAGTGGGGGTTGAATCTCTTTCGTGAAGTTTAGAATTTTTCTCAGTTAATAACACAAAGGAATGTTTTCTTGCGGGGGGGGGTGCATTTAGGATGATTCAATTAGTACCTTTTCAGATATTAGTACAGCTATAGTTAAAGTCCAGCACTTTAAACAAAATTCATTTTCAAAGACAGATTTGTAGTCACAATATGGTACAGAGGAAATCTAAAGTAGAAAACAGAAAACATCTGGATGGGGATTCCAGTGGTCAGGGAGAAGGAGTCCACCTGTGTGATACAGCAATTGCTGGGATGCTCGGCCTGTAATCTATATTTTACAGATCACCACACATTTATTGTGTCCCTGCTAACTTAGCAACAAATGTTTCATGGCGACATTTTGAATGTGGGATACTCTGAACTCAAGTTGCATGGTAAGCAGTCACATGACCAGTTTACTACAGGGTAGACACATTTCACAACAGTCGCAAGATCATGGAGCTGTACTCCTAGATATACTGTGCCGTCTGCAGTGTGTCTCACCCCACTGTGTGTGCAAATTTCATGTGCAGGTAGAGTTTAGTATCATGTTAATCAGGTAGTCAGATGTGTAAAACAAGGCAGTATAGGTCCCAGACCCCCACTTCTGTTGTATGATAAGTAAAGTTTTGAGTTTATGCTGCTACCCACCCCAGGCAGAACAAAAAGAATGGACACACATGATACTTTAAATACCTTTGAGTCTCTGTTACTGTGCATGTGTAATGCTGTCAATGTGGGATAGAAAATGGAAGAGAGACATTTTCAGTACACATTCTAGTCAATGTAGGCATTGCGTTTGAAATACAGATGTGGAAAATGCAAAAAAACCAGTTTAAGCTTCACACGTGAAAGCAATTTGAGGCTTTGGAACCACATCCTGATTTTAGGCAATTTAAATGCCTGTATTTCAAGGAACAGTTTCAGTGCTGAAAGATACCTTTCCTGTGCATGGATTCTGCCAGTAATAAAGAGTGATTTGCTATTTAAGATCGCACCCCCCCATTCCACCCCACACTTTGTGAGAGGGACCAGAGCTCAGCGATAAAGCACGTGCTTTACATACAGAAGGTTCCTGGTTCAGTCCCATGTCTGCAGTTGAATGATCTTAGGTGGCAGTACTAAAGAAGGTTTTGAAGAGTCCCTTAGAGGGAGGCTGTATTCACATGTAACATGGAACAGCAGGTCCAATGAACCTGCAGTTCCACTCTCCTGTCCGAATTCAGATGTAACTGAGAGTGGGCTCTGTGCAGTCTGAGTGACTGCAGAGAGGAGGGAGAACTGGCTGTGTGGGCTTCCTTCTTGTATGAAGGACAGCCCACACAGCCAATCATGGCCGGAGAGAGGAAGGAGTCTCCAGTTCTGCATTCACATGTAACACTGGGAAACTGAAGCCTTGGGTTGGAGTGGCGAAACTCACAACAACCTGAGGGTTCAAATTGGAGTTTCATGAATTATATGAGAGTGAAACCTTGGGTCACTGTCCGTGCAGAACTGGAGTTTGAACAGGGTGTCCTGCATTTGGATACCCTGTGTCCAAATGCGAGGAGAGGGAGGCTCCTCCCTCTCTCCAGAGGTTTGGCAACCTCTGGCCCATCAGCTCTGGTTTTGCTTTATATGAGAATGTGGCCAGAAAGTTGGGGTATAGCAGAGTGGCTAAGAGAATGAGCTACAAATCAAGAACTCCCTGGCTGAAATCTCACCTCTGCCACAAATGTACTAGGTGACCTTAGGCAAACCACTGCCTTACAGCCTCACCCCCCGCCCCCAGCTGCAATGTGCAAAATAATATTTACTTACTTTACAGGGGTTGTCCTAAGGATAATAAGATAATACATGTGAATCGCTTTGGATCCTTGGAAAGTGCTGTACGAATGCTAAGTATTCTGTGATTGCTGAAGCAATGGGCCTCCGAGAACACTTGCATAAGTCATGAATGCAAAAGCTGAGGAGAAAACCACCTTTTAAGCATCTTGATTGTTTGATTGTGAGGGCAGATAAAGTATGTGAGGAGTTAATCAAGACTGTGTCTGCACCCTGGTCCAGTAGGGGCTTGCCCTAATCAGCCAGGGGGTGCCTCTGTTCCCATGGCAGCTCGGATTGCACTGCTCTCTTCTCTCCTGCTCTGCCCTGGCATTAATGAGAGTCATGCTGCCTGCAGACTGATCCAAACTAATGTATTAATAAGAAAAAGGAGTAGCACCAGAGGCCAGTACAACATATCAACATGTAAAAAAGACACCTCTTTTTTGTATTTTGTATAGTGGGTCATGTTGTTATCGGAACCACCTCAACAAAATCCAGTCATCTGCAAATGAGGATAAAATTAATAATATTTTAAAATCCATCAATTTTTTTCTTATAATTTGATCGGTGAAAAGAAGAGTGAGGGTTAAGGCCTGATGTTAAAGTTAAGAAACTTCCAAAAGTCTGCTGAGATTGTATTTTGTATAGTGGGTCATGTTGTTATTGGAACCATCTAGACAAAATCCAGTCATCTCCAGAAAACTGCTTGCTAAGGAGTTCTGAGGTGGAGGTTCATAACTACTGGAACCAAAACTTTCTTCAAAAAGGGTAGCATATACTCTATACTTCCATTTGAGGGGTCAGTACGTTAAATCCCTTCCTCTGAAGAGATTCAAGTGGAGAACAGTCTGTGTGGAGCTAGTTTCCCCCACAAGATGCAGTTAGCCCAGGACTGCACAACTTTGGACTACAACTCCCATCATCCCTTACTATTGGTCACTGTGGCTGGGAATGGTGGGAGTTGTAGTCCAAAAACAGCTGGAGGACCAAAATTGTGTAGCCCTGAGTTAACCCTTACACAAGTCACATGGCATGCCTTTCAGTGTTCCAAGTTCTGGCCTCCCCACATCCACTCAGAAACTGAGAAGCTGACATATCTCTGGATTTTGTTGCCTTATTTTGGTCACCGCTGTCTAGAAAGCCGCCAACACCAGAGGCTGATTGCTTGGAACTGTATTAAGCAAAGCTGCTTTATGTAATGGCCCAAGTGCAATCTGTGCAGTTAAACTACGACTATGAATATTTATACACCACTCTTCAACCAAAGTTCTCCAAGTGGTTTACATAGAAAAATAAATAATACATACATAAAATGGTCCCTTTCCACAAAGGGCTCACAATAAGAAATATAAGGCAGATACCAGCAACAGCCACTGGAGGGATGCTGTGCTGAGGTTGGGTAGGGCCAGTTGCTCTCCCCCTGCTAAATATAAGAGAATCACCTAAGCAAAACAGTGTTGTTTTGCTTAGTTAGCAGGGGTATATAGCAGAGGTATAAACTGAGGCATAGGTATCACTGCTTCAAACTCGTTCCCTCTGCCGTTGAATGGAAATCCCACCCCTTGCCCTTCCCAGGCTGATGAAAGCAATGTATCTTTGGCTGCTATGATCAGAAGCAACAGAGTTGTTTCGGGCTATGCAGTAAAACAGGGGTTCCCAGCCTTTTTAATGAGTGTACCCCTTCTGTTGCTAACCTTCAGCTCAGGTACCCCATAGAGATATTGTGTGTGTTGTGTGTGTGCACACACAACAATTTAAATGTTAGTTATGGTGCAGGTTACTCCAGTTGCTGGCTTACATCCAGACTAAGTTTTCTGTGAGTACGCCTATTGAAATAAACTTTTCAAGTTATTCCCATTTTAAGTAAACTTGCTTTCTTAATTTCAATAGGATGGATTATGATCAGTGTGGCTGTAGTGTGGGGAGGCAGGAGGGCTCTGAGTGCCCCCTGGGAGCCCTTCATGTACCCCAGGGGTACTAGTACCCTTTCTTGGGAGACCCCACCATACAATAATGCCTTTAGCAAGGAGGTGTTTAATGTTTTTGCTATTCACTACTGTGTAATTAATGTTTAAATTATCCTTGAAAATTAAACATTGAAATTTTGGATTTGGAAGTCTGAAAATCCAGACAAGTTTGGATTTAATTTTAGTTCCAGCTGGATCCTCTGTGTCCGTTTTCTTGTTCAGTATTCATGCCAAATCTTGTGCCTTGAGGCTTCATTTTCTGTTGCTTATTTTCTACACTGATTAATTTTTCTCCCCCACTCTCTAATAAGGTCATGTTAATCTCTGAAATTGTTAAAATTTGTTGTATTTGAGACTCATGCTAAGAAATGCGTACTCCCCCCCCACCTGCCACACACACCCTTTCCTTCTCTGTTGTCCTAGGCGTTTTTCACACAGCAGGTTTTACCATGAGTTTACCATGAGGCTCTATTGCAAGTTTGAAGTTGCCCTCCAAAAACGACACAAAAAGTTGGATTTTTTTTTACCCTGGATATAAATCGGGCTACACTCTATCATACAATGAATAACCCGAATTGTGTGTGAAGTGTTCCTTGATAGCTCGCAGGGACTTCAGGTTAAATCTGTCCGATGTGTGAACATGCCCTTGTGGGTAAATCTGGCTGATATCTCATCTCCTTCCAGAGGAGATGCAAGCAAAAAACCCTGTGTGGGAAACGCCCTAGCTAACTTTTCTACGGTATCTTTTCTACTAGTTTTGACCCACAGCAGGCATCACCTCAAGAGGCCAAGGGCCTCAGAAGGGCCCACTATTTATCTCTGAGACCACCTCTGCACCCAGAGCCTGGTGGTGGCAGACAGTTCTCTCTCTGAGCGCATGCACATAGGCTCAAATGGGGCAGCTTGTTGAGGGCCTTTGGAGCCAGCCTAGTTTGAAGGAAACTTTAGAATTACTCTTTCCGTGTTGTGGTTATTTATTCAATTTGCTGAGAGTCTATGAGAGCAAGATTTAACAGGTTAAGAGAAGTGAGGCCAGTTTGAAAGTGCCCTCAGCATTCAATAAACACATGCTTTCTCTATCTCATTCAAACCAGCCTATTGGCCAGCACCCATGACATACCTTCTCTCTATCCCTAAAGCAGTTTTTCAGTTGTTTTTGGGAATTAGTTATTTAAGGGGCAAGGTGAACTTATATCTGTCTACACACACACACCTCGGTAAAAATATATATATTTTAAATGTCAGAAATCCCACCTGTAACAGGAGGGAGGGCCAAAACTGATGGTGGACCCAATGTCCAATTTGCTGATATATACATATGTATGAAGTAAGCAGCAAATCTGGGCAAAGTTGGCCCTATCATCAGGCAGGGCAGGGCAGACCCTGATTTTAGAGGATGATTTAAAGGGCAATTATGTAATTTATTGTTGCATTTTTCCTACCATGGGGGCACCATTTGGATTCTCCCCCTCAGGCCAAAATGACATATTATATGCAAACCCATCTAATAAAAGGTGATGATTGCTTCTTCAAGGCAAAACAGCTCAGGGGTGGCATTTGCAGTGCATAAATGGCTGTGTGTGTTTGCGCGCGCACATGACTCATACCACGCACATCACTTTACCCTGGAATTTCCCCCCCCCCCGCTGTTTTTCTTCCCCCTCTCCAATGCAGTTCCAGGTACGTATCTGCAAGGTTAAGAGATCTTTTCATCAACTCATCTGCCAGTTCTTCTTCTGAAGCTGTTTTGTCTCCAAGAACTAGCCAAGAACTGACTGCAGCCCAAGCGTTCACAAAGCCAGACAGCAAGAGCACTCGTCAGCAGGAGAATCCCCCAATGCACCCCGCTCCCACAATCCAAAAATCGCGGGGTACCAAAGGACTTCCTCCTCCAGCTCCCGGCTCTGCCGCTCGCATGCCAAGCAAGCGGCAGAACTGTAAGAGGAAGGGAGATTGTATGTGGGGAAGCAGGTAGGAGCCTGCCTCCCTGCCAATCCTCCCCAGCCAGATAATGTGAACAACCTAATTGTGCTTTTATTACATACACCAATTTGTTATGTATATTCTCCCCTCAAACACCAAAACCATTTGAGTTGGTATAGCTAGGATTACACCTTGGAAGAAGGATCCATGGCCACTGTTATGGTTTTGTAATTTTTCAAGATCTTGTAGATTTGCAATTTTTCAAGACCTTTTCTTCGGTTAATCTGAGATGACTATTACTCTTTAGTTCCCTGCTGAGTACCTTTTAAAGGGGTGATTCTCTTGTATTTTGCAGGGGGAGAGTAACTATCCCTATCCAGCCCCAGCACAGCATCCCTCCAGTGTTTGTTGTTGCCTTCTACCTTATGTTTCTTTTTAGATTGCAAGCCCTTTTGGGACAGGGAACCATCTTTCTTTCATACTTATTTTCTAAGTAAACCAACAAAACTTCTGTTGAAAAGCAGTCTATGCATATTTGTTTTAATAGTAGTTCTCTTCTAACATTTACAAAGGCTGTAGTTTTCTTTGTAATGCCAGTGAGTTTTGCTCCTGTACTTGCAGTCTAACATGGATGATGTATTTTATTTTATTTCATACTTGAAAGAAATACTTGTTTTATTTAAGCCTGTGCATAAATAATGCCAGCCCTGACTACCGAGTCCCTGCTGTCGGTAACCCAGATTAAACTTAGATTTGAATGATTGTGTAAACCGGGCCATTATCTTGGAGCTCCATGACTGAGACTCTTAATATACTTTTTCTTCTTGTAAAAGTAGTCACAAGGGAACTCAAGTTCGGATTAGGGCTGCAGCATGGAGGGAGGGAGGGTCTAATACTCCCCCGATGCGACAGCCTTAATCCAGGTTGTCCCCCTGAAGTTGCCACTAGCTGTGTAGGGCAAAACTCCTGCCCATGGCTTCAGGGACCGGAATTTAAGTTGGGAAGTCAGCATAGGGGGAAAGGATGGACTCCCCTTTTCCCCATGCCACAGCCCTGATACAAAACACTCCCCTGCAGCCTGCTTTTGTAAAAAGAAAGTTACATTGGGAGTTCCAACTACAGAGCTTCAACGTGACATCTAGCACAATGCCTGTACTGACTATGGTGGCAGCGGGGAACTGTAGCTCAGTGGCAGAGCACATGTCTTTCATGCGGAAGGACCCCAGTTCAATCCCTGGCATCACCAGGAAGAACAGAAAACAACTCCTATCTGAAAACCTGGAGAGCCACTCCCAGTCTGGGTTGAAAATATTGAGCTAGATGGACCAACAGCCTGACTCAGTATATGGCAGCTTCCTATTTTGCTAACCTATCTTACTGAGTTGTTACAAGGGTACTCTCTAGGAAGGGACAACTGTGTATATCACCTTGGGTTCCTTGAAAGAGAAGGCAGGGTTAAAATGTATAATCAATACATAGCATTTCCATTGTGGTTCATATATTCTGCAGTTCATGGCATATGATATATAGCCACAGCCATGGGATATCCAGATGTAGCAGAAGTCTGTGGTTTCTCCACTGGATGATGAAACCATATAGGGTACAAGCCTTCAAGGGCTGTGAGAGATTTGAACTAGGATGTAAGATATGCAAATAATTGTGCTCTGGGTTATAGAGAAGGATGTGAAGGCATCATATCTGGGGCTTGGATGAAAGACTTGAGAACTGAATGGATTCTGAGCTCTCTGGCAGATGGGTGGCTTATTAAAAGAATGCACAGAACAGGCTGCACACAACAAGCAAGATTTCTTGGGAAATAGACACAATATGATTTCTGCCACAAATGGAAGGAAATCCTCTGTATTCCAGTCCCCAGTCCACCAGGCTGAGTTGGAAAGGGGGGACCTCAGTGTCTACTACAGACAGACATTAGGTGGCCTGACCCAATCAAAGGGCTTGAACAGGTCTGAGACAGAGTTCCCCTTAATCCACCACACACTTAACTTGCAAAGCAAACAAGCCCTGCTTACATAGTGAACAGGAGTCAAAATTAGTGAGCCAAGAAATTAGAGCTGACCAGAGGACAGAGTTGGGAGGGACATATGACCTTGACATTCGGCTTTTCTCCAGTCTTTAGAAACAGCTTTGATTCCCCATCGGAATATCTAGGCCAACCTGGTATCCCTCCTCCTCCGCCACCCACAGGCTGGCTCCCTGTAGCCACTGTCTTGAAATAAATCTGTAGCATACAGATATTATCCTCCTCTCACTACCCCTCTGTGCTCCAAAAGGCACCAAAGACCCATCTAGCTTATTAATATCCATCTTTCCCTCCCCTTTCTGCCCTCTGTATGATGACATTCTAAGTGTATGTCTCATCTGCATATTTATATCCCTACACATGCTCACCTACAGAGAATACCTGAGTTATGTGAAGCTACTTCCTTTGAAAAGGTGCTCTCAGCATTTTATCTGTCTGTGTGCCTGGAGCAGAAGCATTTGAGGCCTCCGATCAGAGTCTAACTCCATTCCTTTCTTTCTTCCCACACCTGGCATTCCTCTTTTGTCATATGTATAGATCAGAGTTGCAATACTGAGCTAGATGGACCAGTGGTCTGACCTGGTATAAGGCAGCTTCCTATATTCCTAAAAGTCCAGAGGTGGTTCCATAAACATGTCTCTCTGGCAGACCTCCTTGTTTGTTTCCCTTCTGCAGCCTACAGACAGAGAGATAGCACTATTTGACAGCTGCCTGGGCAGCAGCCTTTGGTTTGGTACCCTGGACAGTTGCTTCATCTGCCCAAATGGAGAACCAGTCATGACCATGAGGTGGAGTTAGGATGGGTGTTTGGGCTGTAATGTGGGCAAAAGGCTACTATAGAATGATACTTGTGGCTCTGATGGGAGTACTGGGAATTATGGGGGAAATGGGATGTCTTTGTTGCCCTTACCAGAGGACAATGCAGTTGTCCTGGGGAGGAGACTGAAAGGATGGCACCCTTATACGGAGGTAGTAGGTGCTGGTGTCTTAGGGAACAGGGCTGAATCCACCTTCCCAAATGGTTCTACTGCTTTGCAATATATGGCTCATTTAAAAAATATTTCAGGTTTAGTATGTCTTATCACAGTCATGTGTTAATCTTTCTCTCTCTGCTTTTCCTGCTTTCCACAGATGGTTCATCATCGCTCAAACACCAGCATATCTCATGTTGCACCATCAAAGAACCATTTTGATGATCCCTTCTTTGTTGTCGAGACTATTTGTATCTGCTGGTTCTCTTTTGAGCTGTTAGTGCGGCTCATGGCCTGTCCAAGCAAGCCGGCCTTCTTCAAGAACATTATGAACATGATTGATTTTGTGGCTATCATCCCTTACTTTGTAGCCCTGGGCACCGAATTTGCTCGCCAACGCGGTGTTGGCCAGCCTGCGATGTCCTTGGCAATCCTCAGGGTCATCCGGCTGGTGAGAGTCTTCCGAATCTTCAAGCTCTCCAGGCACTCCAAAGGCTTGCAGATCCTAGGACAAACACTCAAAGCTAGCATGAGGGAGCTTGGCTTACTCATCTTCTTCCTCTTCATCGGAGTCATCCTCTTCTCAAGTGCTGTCTACTTTGCTGAAGCTGACCATGATGACACAAACTTCACCAGCATCCCTGCAGCCTTCTGGTGGGCAGTGGTCAGCATGACAACCGTGGGGTATGGTGACATGTACCCTGAGACTGTTGGTGGCAAAATTGTGGGTTCCCTGTGTGCCATTGCTGGAGTACTCACCATCTCCCTGCCAGTGCCTGTCATTGTCTCCAACTTCAGTTACTTCTATCACCGTGAGACTGAGTGTGAGGACCAAGGCAATTATACCCACATCACTACTTGTCCATATAGCCCACCGCCATCCCCTGCCCCTGCCGCCATCCGGGAGAGGGCTCACCTCAGGGAGAAACACCACCATGAGGACTCCACACTAACTGTGCCCAATTCAGAACTGCTAGATGGCATGGTGCCCATGGGCAACTCAGAAGCGCCCAACAAACGTCTTGTGACCCAAGTGTGACCACCCTGCCCATTCAAACATCTGATCCCCAGCATCCTAGCCTGACCGTCTTTGCATCTCAGTGTCTTAACCAGAAGGTTCTGCCTAACTACACAATAGATTAGCCACAAAACTGGTCTCCTGTTGGGGTCTAAAATCCCAAAGACGGTAATGAGTCTGAAGCAAACATTTCACAGCAGTTTGGGAGAGGGAGTTGGAGAGACAGCTGTGTCTAAATTTGGGATGGGACAAGTCACAGTGGGTTTCCACTGGAGCAGACAAGACAGAAAAAACTGAATCACATGGACTATGTTGCAAGGAGATGGTTCCTCAGAAACACACGCCCTGTTGCTCTGCTCCTTCCTTAGTTGGCTTAGGGCACAGTCAGTTCAGAAAGGGTGCCTCCTCTCTGCTCCTTTTACTCCCCCTCTGCCTGGTCACCCTCCACCCTCCCATGTGTCAAAGAGGCCTTGGCATGAAGATGCCTCCATGAAATCACAGCAATGTGTACTTGGGTTACATCTGCTGGAGTGCGGAATGGAACATACCCAGAGCAACCAGGCCTCAAATAGCAAGAGTGGGGATAAATAAGGGAATGCAGTAAGCCAACCACATCTGAATCAGGGGATCACAGGGTACATTGTCATCACACAGAGGGGGAACTGTTAATGTATCTGCAGAATGAGGTTGGCGGCTGCAGGGAGCATCAGTCTCCTTCTGTCCCATTAAGCTGGACCTCTTCGCTTAGATCCCATAAACAGGTAGATAGCCCTCATGTTGCCAGAAACTCACACTGGAAGAGATGGGGTGGGGATGTGTTCATTTCTTACACCAAAGGGAAACTGTGATGCATATATAACTTTTGGGGTGTTGTTTACAAGACTGCTTTCTTTTCTACCCAGACAGCTCAGTGCAAAACTATCCCTCAGTCCCTCACAAAGCAAGCAAGAATGGCCAGGAATGACACATCCTTTTCCTTTTTGCTTCCCCCCGAAGTGAGCAATTCAGTGCAGCTCAACCAAATCTTATGTCTCACTTCCAGGGCTGGTCTTACCTTTCAGCAGGGTGAGGCAGTCTGGTCAACTTTCCATGAAAGGGCAGCATGTGAACTGACTTATTTAGTTTGTGTTTCTATCATTATCATCCTGGAGGGAGAGAGGAGGGGGAAGAGCACTGTATGGATTTCCCACCCAAAATATCGTAGGCCATTAGCAGAATCTCCTTATAACTCAGATCAAGTGACATGATTCTCCTTAGCCCAGTACCACTTTCTTTCATCTCTGTTGCAACAAAATCACCTTCCAGTTCAACTCAGCTATTTTCAAAATCCACATCCACATTCTCAAAAAGTGCACGGCTTCCTTCCAGCATAATTGAGCCAGACTTAAAATAGCTCTGAAGGTTTGCTCAGTTCTGTCTGGCGCTACCAAGCAGCATTCTTCACCTTCTAATGGGACAGAATCTCTGTTCTAAAAAGCCAGTCTCTCTTCAAGTCATCCCTTATGATCAAGCTAAGAGGAGAGAGTTAAGCAGTTCTGAAAGTCTTAACCCAACAAATATGCTTCAGTTTGAAGATAAAATGGGGAAATGAGCAAAAGATAGACTTCCACATGATCAATATTCTCCCAGCCGCATTAGTCTTAATATACATTTGTGTATACTTTTCCGTTTCATTGGTCTTAAGTGCTGGGTAGAACAAGACCCAGAAGGCAGTTTACACACAGTCAACAGCAGCACTTTCTCCCACCTAATAGATGATGTACTGTTGCATGGAGAATCAGGAGTCAACGTGCTGTAGTCTATAAACCAAGAATCAATCCATAGATACTTGAGCTTATGTAAGTTGCAAAGTATAGGGTGTGCATAAGTGAATAGGAATTACAGAAAGGTATGTGAGTGAGTAGCAAATGCTGTTTAGTATTGTGTGTCTGAGTAGGCTGCAGATATCTGAACTGAAATGCAGAGCAGTGCAATTTCCTGAGAAAGTGGTTATCATTTTGCAAGCAGAACTGTCACCTGATTAAATAAACCTTAATTGTTTAATCATATGAGTTTTAGTTGATTAATCTATCAATTAAATTTACTTGTGACTAAAAATTATATATCTGAAGCATACTTTTTTAGATCATACACAAAAATGTCATAGCAGGTACCATCTTAGAAGAGATATTCCCTGTTGCATGAGAGAAAAAGGGAATGCCTCTTTTAAGATGTTGTTTGCCATCTGCAGCTTTAATATAAACATATATCTGCTGCTTGATTAATCAGGAGCACCTTTTTAGTCAACATTATACATAAATTAATCTAACCAACTGATTGATTAATGTTGCAGCACTAATTACAAATAAAGGTTAAAGTGGAGGTACCATTACACTGATACAACTTTACCTTCTTCAATGGGAATTTTAATTACATGCTAATTACAACATTTATAAAAGTGTTAACTACGTTGGGTAACCCATTTCATCCACAGCATATACAGCTTGCAACTGTGATGTGCAGGACTCCATGAAGTTTAAGATGTCAATACCATACTAGAGTACCATGTAAATGAGCACGAGAAAGAAAAGCAGACACTTGTAGCACCTTAAAAGAGTAAGGCATTTATTGTAGCATAAGCTTTGTGGACTGCAATCCACTTCATCAGATGCACAGTAGTGGCATCCTACAGATATCTGTATAGTTGGATAGACAGTAGGTAAGTGTGTGTGTGTGTGTGTGTGTGTGTGTGTGTGTGTGTGTGTGTGAGAGAGCGAGAGAGAGAGAGAGCGCGCACGCGTGTGAGCGAGCGCGTGAGCGAGCACAAAGGTAGACAGTAGAGTTAGATGGTCAGTGATTTTAGAAGTACACCATTCAAGACTATCTTATGTAAAGCTTAAAAGTATATCAGATCATCACAGCGACAACTCACAACAGCAGTAATTAGTGCCAACAACATCCTTCCAGCCACGCTAAATTAATGAACCCTGTAATCTGACAGAAATCCTTTGTGGGGATTCATTAAGAGGATAGAATCAAATCTTGTTTTATCTTCAACAGACTCATACTAGAGCCACCCTTTGAAGTCCCTCTACTGAAGAATCTCAAAGGAGGAAGAATTACTTTAAGACTGCCACCTTTTTGGTTATGGTTGCTCTGTGCTTTTAACAGAGGAAGCAATCCATAATTGCATGACAGTCAAAAAAGTAACCCACCAAGAAACAAAACACCATGTAGTTGTTAAGAGCCTCTGTCAAGAACATGGGTGATAACTCTTTTTGTAAACAGCTCTTATGTAGCAGGATTCATTTAAGTGTTTTGAATGCCATGTAATTTATCTGTGTAATTGAGAAATTACAGTATAATTTGTGTACAGAATACTTGCACAGTAATTACTAATCTCACTCATGCTGGCCTGGTGACTGTAGTTAATACATCCAGCAATTTTTGCCATTATTGTGCAGCTGTTGGAATTGAGACACATGTAACTATTTAGGAATAGCAATATTATAGGGTGTGTTCAGACAACTGGGATCCATATGGAAGCTCTTCAAAACCTATTACATTAGGAGGTACGAATTACCTATAGCCTTCAACCATGTGATCTCCACATTCAGCAGAATCATGTGGCAAAGTCCAGTTTCAAAGGTTGCAAGCAGAACTACAATTATAATGGATGTCACAAATGCTGCTCCATATGTGTGTTACATGCACATAAATGAAAGCTACATTGTAGATGGGCATGGCTGGGTAATGATAAATAGAATATTTATTTATTTATTAAGTTTATATATCACCCTTCCTAAAGTGGATCAGGGTGGTCTCGATTAAAATAATTTTTAAAAAACACATAATAAGGCAATTCAAATCAGAAAACATTTAAACCAGATTAAAACTCATTGAAATTAAAATTAGATATCATTAAAAAGCCAAGCTAAAAAGATGAGTCTTTGAGACTCTCCTGGACATTTTTCACATAGCAGACTTTACCACGAGTTTACTACAAGGCCTTACTATGAGTTCAAAGTTGCCCTAAGAAACCTACGCAAAAAGTGGATTTTTTTTTTAACCCTGGATATAAATTGGGCTACACTCTAAAATGCAATGAAATCCCAAATCATGTATGAAGTGCTCCCCAATAGTTTGCAGGCACTTCAGGTAAATCTGGCCGATATATGAACACACACCCTCCATTCTGGAGGAAAAGCAAACCGAAAGCCTTGTGTGAAAAACACCCAGAAGGCCTCCAAGGAAGACAATCCTATCATGACCATGGGGAGCACGTTTCACAACCCAGGGGTGACAACTGAGAAGGCCTCGTCCCAGGTCACCACCACATGAACTGGTGGCACCTGAAGATGGATCCCTCCTAATGATCTAAATGAATGGTGGGGATCTTGTAGAGACAGGTGCATTCTCATGTAACCCAGACTTAAGCCATCCAGGACTTTAAAGGTAATAACTAGCACTATGTACTTTGCCCGGAAACATATCGGTAGCCAGTGCAACTGCTTAAGAACAGGTGGAGAACTGCAGGAGCCACACAAGCAGCAGATGGGTAATGTGCCCCCTGGAGCACCACTGGAGTTGATCACAGCAGAAACCACTCAAAAGTCTCCCCACCCAAACCCAGTGACCTGTGCACCCAGTGCATCACTCCTCAGGTCACCACATTGGGAACCTTCACACTGGTCATTATCACAGATTGATGCTCCAAAGACCAGCATAGGGTCTCCCTCCTGACTTGGAAAGTGGCAGGATTGCACTCCAGCTGTAGAGATGTCTCGTTTATAGGCTTCATCTCCAATTACAATGTCATAATGGTGCAGGAAACCTGGACATCCAAAGACCTCACAGTCAATGGCTTCAGTACATACTCACTGGAAGCAGAAGTCAGCGAGGGCAGGGACAGACCCCAAAGTGGATTGGGAGCGTTAGTCTCTACTACCCTATGTGCCACAACAAGAAGACTCTCCTCCTTTAAGCAACACACCATAGCTATGACAATCCACTACAGACATTGCACACTGTTGGTTATCAACATCTACCTACCTCCTCCACGGCAGATCTCACAAGTAAAAAAACTGTGAGCTGAGCTGGAAAGCTATCTAACTGATCTCTTTTCTACCTTCGCCAATGCGTATATAGTCATAGGCAGCGATCTGAAAACCAGACTAGGCCCCAATGACGACCCTCTATCCTCACGCTACCAGAGCTGCCCATCTGGAAATAAACTATCATAAAACCAAAGTCATGGCCTCCGCCAGAAGACCAGGGTCCTGCTCATGGCATATAAACGGGAATAAAATTGAGCAGGTCTCATGCTTTAAGTACCTGGGGGTGATCTTTCACACCTCTCGCACCTGGAAGGCCCATGGCATACGTTTTGCCCAACACACACATCTGAAGCAAAGTCCCCAATGCAGCTTTTCTATGATGCTCCGCTGGGCCACATCCCTAGCCGTGCCTCCCTGCAGCTTGTCTAGTCCAAATTCCTAAGAGCAGTATTTCAGGCAGTACCTTGCTGCATCTTCAATGCAGGACAAGACTGGAGGCAGGTCAGTGAAAGTGGAGGTGAGAGTATGGCTGGCCATACTCAGTCTCTGGCTATGACTTTCCCAATGGGCCTAGTCCCCTTAACTATGGATACCAATCCACATAGAAGCAAACCCTGCTGGCAAAAATATCACTTGGGCTCTCTCCACCCTACGATTCCTGGGATATGGACAGGCCAAAACACATCTCAAACAGCACATTTTGGATGCAGAGCACCAAACAGACCTAGCCAGGGCCCCAAACCTCCCTATCACTGAAAACTATGTAACAACTTCCACACATCTTCCACTGCTCGAAGCCCCAAACCACAGAAGGGCTTTCACTTGGCTCGCTGCAGAGCCCTCTCCTCAGCTGTGATAGGAGGAAGATATGAAAAGGTTCCCTTCCCGGAACATCTCTGCCCCTGTGATGCTGGGCAAGTCAAAACCACCAAGCACAATACTGTTCACTCGATAGAGATATCCACAACACACTTATAAAAACATAGGAAGCTGCCATATACTGAGTCAGACTCAGACCATTGGTCCATCTACATCAATATTGTCTAGAACAGGGATTCTCAACGTTGGGTCCCTATGTTATTGGACTTCAAGTCCCATAATCCCCAGCCCCAGTGCCCTTTGGTTGGGGATTATGGGAGTTGAAGTCCAATAACATCTGGAGACCCACCGTTGAGACTCCCTGGTGTAGACAACACTGAGCTGGATGGACTGATGGTCTGCCTGAGTTGAAGACCAATAATTTCTGGGGACCCAACGTTAAGAATCCCTGGTCTACATAGACTGGCAGTGGCTTCTCCGAGGTTGCAGGCAGGAATCTCTCTCAGCCCTATCTTGGAGATGCCTGGGAGGGAACTTGGAACTTAGATGCTCTTCCCAGAGTGGCTCCATCCCCTGATGGGAAGATCTTACAGTGTTCACACATCACGTTTCCCATTCATATGCAACCACGGCAGACCCTGCTTAGCTGAGGGGACAAGTCATGCTTGCTACCACAAGACCAGCTTTCCTGCCACTTAACCTGCACACATGTCCTGCCATGACTCACCAGTAGGGATGTGCACGAACTGGTTCGGAGGCCGTTATGGACTTCCGAACGAGTTTGAAGGACCGGCAGTTCATCCAATTCTACGGCACGTGGGGTTACCTTTAAGGGGCAGGGAGGGTGCACTGGGGCAGCAAGGAGGTACGTTACTGCCCTGCGGGACCGTTTTTAAAGGCAGCGCCAGTGGGGGAAATGTGGGGGTGGGGGAGAGACCACCCTCCCTGCTCCTTAAAGGTACCTCCCCAGCAGTCAAACTGGCCACTGCCTGTTCCGCATCCCTACTCACTAGGCTGCCAGGCTGCTCTGGCCAATTTTACGTTCTCTTATTATGCTCTGACTGAAATCCTCTCATAACTCACACAACATAGCCAAGTTCTGCGCAGCGGCATGCAAAATTTACCAGGCAATGACTGCCAAGAAATAAGCAAGACCACTGCAGCCGCCCACTCCTACACTGTTGACCCAAACCCTCAATTATAACCTTTTTACTATACCTTCACTTTTACCACAACCTTAAATTGTAACCTCAATTCTATAATTGCTTCAGAGCAGTAATTTTACTTCTAGCCTCCTATAATAGTTCTGTAGCAGTTTAATAATAGTTTTATCATAGTTTTATAGCAGTTTTTCTGTGGTTGTGGTAGTATTTTACAATAGTATTTTACAATACAATAACAATATTCTAGTAGCATTTTACAATAGTTTTATAAGACTATGCAGCAGTCTTAAAGTCTTATAGCAGTTCTACTGTAATTTGTAGTCGCTTTTTATACCACCACCTTTACAGCTCCCTGCACCATTTTAATGCTGTATGCTTTCACCTATGCTGGTCAAATACCGTAACAAATATATTGATTGATTGGTAGACAAGCAACCGGCAAAGCTTTTCCCAGCATGGAGATAAAGTAATAGGGGAAGCTGCAGCTGTTAAAGACACAGGAACTCTGCCATAGAAATGATGCTGGCAGCTAAGAATAAATCCTCCATGAATAATTAGGAATTGTTGTATAACTTTTGTGTATAGTTGTGTAGCAATGGCAGTGTAAGTTACAAGGGTAATTAGTTACTTACTAGATTGATAAAGCCAGTAACTACAAAGCAGGCAACTCCAATCTGCAACCTATTTACTCCATAGTAGTATCAGGGCCAGACTAGACATGACTTTAATCACATCATTAGTCTTAGGAACATAGGAAACTGCCATATACTGAGTCAGACCATTGGTCCATCTAGCTCAGTATTGTCTTCACAGACTGGCAGCGGCTTCTCCAAGGTTGCAGGCAGGAGTCTCTCTCAGCCCTATCTTGGAGAAGCCAGGGAGGGAACTTGGAACCTTCTGCTCTTCCCAGAGCAGCTTCATCCCCTGAGGGGAAGATCTTGCAGTGCTCACACATGTAGTCTCCCATTCATATGCAACCAGGGCAGACCCTGCTTAGCTATGGGGGCAAGTCATGCTTGCTACCACAAGACCAGCTCTCCTCTCCTCTCCTCTCTTGATCTGTTTGCTTCCCCCTCCCTTAGCACGTGTTGGAGGACCATGCCAAGGAGTAGGAGCTTTTAACCCCACCACAGTCCTAAATGAGTCCTCCCCACTTTATGTCATTTGCTATAAGGGGAAAAATTCCTATGGACAATCCTTGGGAGTAGGCCCCACTAAAACCAGTGAGACTTAATTCCAAGTCAACATGACAGGATCGGGTTATAAAGCCAGTGAGACTACTTCAGAGTAAGTGGACTATTGATTGTGCTTAGGGATGTAGTAACTACAGCTACAGTGGGTTGTCCATGAATAGATATTATTGTGCAGTGACTGGCTGAAGGCTAATTAGTCAAAGGAAAGGACTATAGTGCTCCATTTTATGGCATGCAGCCTGCCAATATTTCCAAACAGGAGTTTATATAACCTCCTTTTGGCAAGGTATCTCCATCCCTTCTTCACCACTGCATCTTGGAACCTCAGAAGAGAGGAAGCCTCAAGTGGCTCCTGTTTTCCACCACCTCTGACACCATCACACCTTTCAGTGACACAACATCTCTTTCTCCAGACAATGTCCCTACCCTGTATTTGGGATGTGGAACTGCTTCCTGCCTCTACTTGGAACAACCCCAAGCAAGCAAATTGCAGGTGTTTACACTATTTATTTGACTTCATAGACCCCAGTTACTCATCAGAAACACTACTGGCTTCCAGTTGGAGTTAGCCTGGGACCTCAGCTTTTCAAAGTGTTTCACAAGGAAACCATCTCCCATCTTCATAGACAATGGACTTTTGCCAGCAAAAGGAGACTAGAGGGGTGCCTTGTCTGAGGATATTTGGACAAAGGGGGAGGGTGTCCTGAATTTTGATATTTTGAGTTATAGCAAATTTGCTTGCTATGTGTGTTTTGAGAAACTCTTTCAGTATGGCTACCTTTTTCTCTCTCTTGAGAGTCGTTGCCAGCTGCTTTTGTAGAAGATGATGGAATCACCCTGTGTACATGCTGCTGCATTGCTTCCCCTCCCACAGAATCAGGATGGAAATGCTCCTCCCAGAGACTAGTGCAGATGAGGTCTTTGCGAAGGCTCTTATAGAACAAAGCCCAAACGTAGGCTGTCACCTTGAAAGCACTGCATAGTTTGGACAGGGTAAACTGTCCATCAGTCACCTTAAGTGGCGCAGCGGGGAAATGCTTGACTAACAAGCAGAAGGTTGCTGGTTCAAATCCCTGAAACGCCTATATCGGGCAGCAGCGATATAGGAAGATGCTGAAAGGCATCATCTCATACTGCACGGGAGATGGCAATGGTACCTCCCCCCCACTGTATTCTACCAAAAGAAAACCACAGGGCTCTGTGAGCGCCAGGAGTCGAAGTCAGCACACTTTACCTTTTACCTTTAACTGTCCATCAGAGGAAAGAAACCACTTGTTACATATGACCGCCCCACCATTAATATGGAGAGGCCCTGCCTTAACTCTTTCCTCTGAAACGGAAGTCCCTGACAGTCTTCTCTCTAAGGAGTGCGCATGTGCGCATGCCCCCACATTTTCTGATGTTGTTAATTTTAGATCCCGCTCAGGTTGAATCAGAAAAGCCCCATTCTGAATGCACATTTGCACACACTTTCTTGATACTGCCACCCAGAACTAAACTCATTCTGCACACAGATGAAAAAATTAGAGAGAACTCTGGTTCCTAATGTTATCCTTAGCGGAATAAAAGTGAGAGAAACAACTGCATTCTATGATCTTGGATCTTTTAAACTATCATGCTGACTCTTGAAGTCCAAGCTGTCTCAACCAGACTTCACTGAATCTAGTGGAAACTGACTGTTGGATTCTGCATTTTATCCTTGCAAAATATGGCTTGTTTACAGAACCCTGCCCTGTCCTTTCCTTAATATAGTGAAGTGTTCCTTTATCTCTCATCTTGTCCGTGTGTAACATCTTCCTCCACTGCCATCTGGCATATCATTGTGGAGAGAAAGTTCTCTTAACCTTTTTATTTATCTACAATAAAGTGTAAATCATTTATTGAGAAGCAAACAGAAGATGAAATGCTGAGTTTTCTGTTCCTTTCCACACTTGGGAATCTGTCCAGATTCTGTCAGCAAAACCCTGGAGGATGGATGAGGTGAAGAAGAACTTGATTAGCTCAGAAGCTACCCGGAATGACCCACTCCCCAGTCCCTCCACCTACATTTCCCTTGCCTTTTCTCAGGGTATAAGGTCTGTCGCACCCCTGTCTTGGAGGCCCACTCATCCCTCTGCCCTGCTGAGATGGCAAGGTTTAAATTTAGCCTCTCAGAATAGCCTGCATTCCAGCTAGGCTCGGGCAACAAGAAACTGGCTGGACTAGCAAGACTTTGGAGAGCAAGATACTGAAAAAAAAAAACAACCGCCAGAGACATAGGTTGGCATGTGGGGAGAGCTGAGAGTGAGGGTGCCCCCTTCTGAAATCAAATGGCCTGGACAGGATATTGGCAAAAGATTCTCCTGAATTAAATCCTGGAGTGGGTGGAGAGAAGGGAAGACTGCATTCACCTAAACTTGGCTTGTCCAGTACAGAGAGAGAAAGAGAGAACTCATCAACAGGATAGCTGCCAGGTTTGAAAACCTGCCCTGTGTACTCCCCAGCTGCATGCCAAGAAAACTCAAATCTGCAGTGAGAACAAATATAAAACCGGCACACCATCATTTAGGTGGTATGTTTGCAGTGTATAGGGGTTTGGGGAAGGGGGTTGGCAGAGTTTCAGATTAGATGAAAGCATGACAATACATCCATCATACACTTCCTTTGATCTGTTTCCTCTCCCCTAACCTCTGTGGCTTGAGGGGTGGGGTTCTGAAGCCCATGAGAGGGCAGGGAAAGTGGAAGGATTCCAAAGGTCATCCCTTTGTGCAGGGCACTAAATCTGCACCCATCCCAGTGCCAGATCCTTCTTTTCTTCTTCAGGGTCCAACTTTTTTTCTGACAGGGTTCCTGTGCCTTTCCTGCAGTTATAGAACATGGCAGAAATGGCATGTCCCCATATAACATCTTGTTAGGGGCTCGAAAAGAGGTGACATGATAGAGTTATATAAAATTATATATAAGAGTAGAGAGAATGGACAAAGAGAAAATTTCCTCCCTCTCTCACAACAATAGAACCAAGGTTCATCGCATGAAACTGAAGGTCGGGAAATTTAGGACCAACAAAAGGAAAGACTTTTTCACACAGTGCATAATTAATCTAAGGAATTTTCTGCCATGGGATGTGGTGATGGCCAGGAGATTGAATGGCCTTCAAAGGGGCTTAGACAAATTCATGGAGGACAGGTCTATCAGTGGTAAATGGGAACCTGAGTGCTGTTTCCCCCCACTTTCCACTTAAACTACAGTATAAATTACAATTTAGATTGCTTTTCCTCTGCTTATTGATATACATGGTTAGCCACACTGGGTGTGATGCAATTTTGTTTATAGAAAGAGCAGCGTTGTTAGCCGCTAAAATTAGGTTTCACATATGAGCGCTATCAAGCAGCCTTTGCTTGCATGATTTTCATAATCCTGAGACATGGATAATGCTAAGTTAGCCAAATATTGATGGCTGGTTTGCTTGTTTGTTAATGTCCCCAACATGGAAATGTTGGCAACCCTAAGCCTGCAGTACCACAGGGTAATCTGGGAGGGAGGGAGAAGGGAAAGGAGCTGGAGCTTGTTAATTATTTTGTTATTAGTGAAAATAACTGATTTGATCTGAGCCATTCGCTGAAAATAAGGGACAAATGGCTTCCCGTGAGGGACAGACAATTTTGAGCTAAAATAAGGGACTCCCAGCTAATAAGGGACTGTTGCTAATAATTGATGGCTACTAGCCTGATGACAATAGGCCACCTCCAACCTCAGAGGCAAGATGCTTCTAAATACCAGTTGCAGGGGAGCAACAGGTTGAAGACCACTAGTGTACATTATACTAGAGGTAAAAATGTCCCCGAGTGAGGGATAGACAGATAGGCTATAAGAGCAGGGTCAATGTAGGCAGTGGGGGCAATTCAGGGATGTCACACACCTCACCCCTGCCTTGTGCTAACTTTGGGTATGGGGAATCACATGTGGCCCCCTGTCAGCTGAGGCCAAGCGTGTGTCTTTAGCATAAATAGGCTGCCTCTCCAGGTATCTAAAAATAGCCTGTCCTGGAACATGAGAGACCAGCTGGGGGGAGAAATGGGGTTTACCTACTCCTTGGCCTTGAAATGGGAAAAGCCCAGAGTGGAAAGGCATGCCCGTGTGGAGGGGGGAGGGAGTATTGCTGACTGCCAAAGGGACATGGCCACAACCTTCTCACTCAAGAAGAAGTGCTCCTGGACTTTTTTATGCTGTGTCAGAGTGGGAGGCTTTTGGCTAGTGCAGGATGTCCTTTCAAGAAGGCTTCCTGCCTGACAGCTGATAAAGAGACCCTTTCTCAGACCATCCTACAGGAAGGGGGAAATCTAGGGCACCAAGTAACAAACAATATTGAGATTTACTTTTTGTACACTAGGGGTCAGTGCCTCCAAAGGGAATGAGCATTAGCAAACTATACAGCCGCTTGTTATTATGGATGTAAAGCTGAGAATCAATGTTTGTTTGTTTGTTATAAATTTATATCCTGCTCTTCCTCAAGGAGCCCAGAATAGTGGGCATGGTTATGTTTATCCTCACAACAACCCTGTGAGGTAGGTTACGCTGTGAGATAAGTGACTAGCCCAGTGAGTTACATGGCTGAATGGGGATTTGAACTAGGGTCTCCTCGGTCCTAATCTACTGAACATAAGAACAGCCCTGCTGGATCAGGTCCAAGGCCTATCTAGTCCAGCATCAAGTTTCACTCAGTGGCCTACCAGATGCCTCTGAGAAGCCCACAGGCAAGAGGTGAGGGCACACCCTTTCTCCTGCTGTTGCTCCCCTGCAACTGGTATTTAGAGGTATCTTGCCTCTGAGGCTGGAGGTGGCCCGTAGCCCCCTGACTAGTAGCCACTGATAGACCTGTCCTCTATGAATTTGTCTAAGCCCATTTTAAAGCCATCCAAGCCAATGGACATCACCATATCCCGTCACATAGAATTCCATAGATTAATTATGCACTGTGTGGGAAAGTACAAGAGGCCCTCATCCGTGGTTTCGGCACTCACAGTTTCACTTATCTGCAGTCAGGCAACATATATCCCACCTCGTTATCTGTGGTACGCAGCTTTACATTTCTGCTGTTTTTGGCAATGCAGTTCTGTCCTTACAGGGTTGTGCGTGTAGAATCCAAGGTAAAGGGTTGTGGTACGCAAGGACAAAGCAATGGAGTAGAATCAGGAATATTAATAGTTTAATGAGACAGATATTATATGCACAGAGAGGCGAGTGCAGACTGCTTTTCAGTGCTCTTGCTGCTGGCTGTTTGTTAGCCCTGCCTCTACTCCAGGACTGGAAGACAAGTAACTAAATCCTCTTTCAAAAGCTGGCCTGGATCACGGAATGGATTAACCAAAAAAACCACAGTGCTTGCTGCACGTGTTCATGGAGGAGCATGGTGTTTGTGAGAGGAGTTTGGAGAAGGACAGTGGAGTGCTTTAGTCTGTATGTTTAGAGTTTTTTGTGCTTCTAAATGCTATTTTGGGTAGCATTTGGTATCTTTAGGGAGTCATTGAGAGCCTTCAGGAGCCATTGCTCTGGAGCCTTTTCGGAGCCATTCCTGTGGAGCTTCTCAGAGCTCGGGATGTGCATGGAACCGGCGGGGAGTGGCTCGCAGGTGCCGGGGGGCATACCTTTAAGGGCGAGGGAAGGTGCCCCTACTCCTCCTGCCACGTTTCCCCCACCGGCGCTCCATTTAAAAAATGTGTGTTGGGGCATCAGGGTACTTTCCTGCTGCCCCGTGTCATCTACGGCCAGAAGTAACAGGAAGTATCTGGCGCGTATGTGCACGCATGGCTTCTCGCTCGCTCGCTCACATGCACGGTGTGCGCATGTGCACCGGGTACTTCCTGTTACTTCCAGCCAAAGAGGGAGGTACGCTGCCGCCCCGACACACACTTTTGAAATGGAGCACCAGTGGGGGAAACGCGGCAGGAGGAGTAAGGACACCCTCCCCCACCCTTAAAGGTATGCCCCACCCACCTTCAAACCAGTCAAAAAGCCAGTCGTTCGAACCGGTTTGGAGGCCCTTAAAAGGGCCTCCAAACAGGATCGTGCACATCCCTACTCAGAGCCGTTTTCCGGAGCCTCTTGTAGCATTGTGCTGCATTTTATTTTTTAATTAAACTTTCAAATTAAACTTAGTTTTAATTTTGATAGTTACAGTACTGCATTATTTCATTTATATTGCAATTAAAATTCAATTTAAATTAAAAATTAAAAATTGGTTTTAATTATCCATTGAAAATTGATTCTCCTCTCACTCCTTGGTTCTCACACACTCCTCTGTTTACTTGAATTGGATTTAATTTTGTGCTGCCTGTTTGGCCAACCTACCACCAACCAATAAGTCCAAGGGGCTTGTGCAGCTAAGTGCTGGACTTCAACATGGGGTGAGGAAACGTCATGATTATGCATTACTGGAGAAGCTATGGGGCATTGCTGGAGGAGCTGGAGAGTGGGAAAGCTGAGATGGCGAGAGTGCTGTGCTCTATCCTTATTTCTGCTTTTACCCTGTATTTTCGGTTATTTTTTGGTCATTTTCCTGGGCTCCAGATTAATCCTCCAATTCCCACTGACTTAAGGTTTCATTATCCACGGTTGTAAGCCAGAACAGAACCCCCACGAATAACAAGGGCCACCTGTACTTCCTTTTGTTGGTCCCAAATTTCCTGACCTTCAGTTTCATGGGATGAACCTTGGTTCTAGTGTTGTGAGATAGGGAGAAAATTTTCTCTCTGTCCACTCTCCTCCATGCATAATTAGATATACCTCTATCATGTCTTCCTGTAGTCACCTCTTTTCCAAACTAAAAAGCCCCAGATGCTGTAGCCTTGCCTCATAAAGAAGGTGCTCTAGGCCCCTGATCATCTTGATTGCCCTCTTCTGCATCTTTTCCAGTTCTACAATGTCCTTCCTAAGATACAGAGATCAGAACTGTATGCAATACTGCAAATGTGTTTGCAAATGTGTACCAGAACTTTATGCAGTACTGCAAATGTGACCACACCATAGATTTCCTAAGGGAATTATACTACTACTACGGTACTACTACTACTAATAATAATAATACTTGGGAAGGACTCAATATCTGGCTAAAACAAACCAGTCAATTAACACCTGTCTGACTGTGTAAGCAAGAAATAATAATAAATAAATTATTATTATAATTATACTAATACTGTGACTATTTATATACCACTCTTCAGCCAAAGTTCTCAAAGCGGTTTACATAGAAAAATAAATAATACATAAATAAGATTAGGGCCCTGTCCCCATAGGGCATACACTTTAAAAAGAAACATAAGGCAGATACCAGCAACAGCCACTGATGCTGGCTAGGGCTGGATAGGGCCAGTTGCTCTCCCCTTGCTAAATATAAGAGAATCACCACTTTAAAAGGTGTCTCTTTGCTCAGTTAGCGGGAAAGATGCTATAATATTAGCAAAATGATGCTATAATATTAGCATTTTTATTTTCAATCCTAATGATCCCTAGCATGGAATTTGCCTTTTTTCATAGCTGCCGCCTGAAAACTTTCACTTTCAACGAGCTGTCCACCATAACCCCATGATGATCTTTCTCCTGGTCAGTCACTGCCAGCTCAAACCGCTTCAGTGTATATGTGAAGTTGGGTTTTTTTTTGCTCCAATATGTATCACTTTACACTTGCTCACATTGAACCACATCTGCCATTTTGTTGCCCACTCACCCAGCAAAAATTCCAATTTTTGCATTGGCTTTTTGGGGCAGAATTAGAAATATTCGCTATGTCCCATAACTTGCAGAACTTCACCCCACTTAATCCCATGGTGAAGCCTGCTGTCTGGGAAAGACCATACTAAAGCACATTATTTCTCTTGAACCCAGAAAAGCAATCATTTCCGTCTTGTTTGTTCACAAGAGTAGTAGAGATAGTAGTAGAGATTCGATAAATGAGCTTTCCATATCACCAACTCCATGCCTGAAAAGCTGCATTTGCTGAATTTAAGCTGTGCTGTTTGAGGCACAGGAAAAGGCTTTGCCAGGGGATGAAATGGCAATATTATTCCAGAATCATTGTGTTTAGACTACTCCATCCTTGATCAATCTCCTGAGACTTCCTCCTGAAAATCCAGAGTCAGGGTGGCCAGTTTGAGGCTCTCCAGCTCTAGCAGCTGGAGATGATGGGACCTGTAGTCCAACAACATCTGTAGTCCAACAACATCTAGTTGGCCACCCAGATCCAGAAGGTTGGTATCCCAGACAACCCAGCAGCCTGACTTATCCTCTTCATCCTTCACCTTGATCTTATGCTGCTGTCTTTGGGACCATAATTTCTGTCCATCCCCCACAAGAAAAATCTGTTTTACACCTGGTTTATTAATCCTTTTGTCCTGAATGTATTCCTGTCCTGGGAGAGATACTGCCAGCTTTCCAAATCCCTTTGGGGCCCAAAGCGGGAGAGGAAGAGGCCAACTGCAAGATCTTATCACCACTTCTATTGTACTGTTAATCCTGGCATTGACAGTCAAGCTCTGATGCACCCCTACCAGGTGGGAGAGTGAAAGTGTGTTGATACAAGGATTCTGCCACTAGGATAGTATGGGGTTGCTATTTCCAGTCTCCAAGAGAGTGCCTGTACCTTCAGAGGCACAGAAGGGAAAGTTCGGTCAGCTGTAGCTTCTCCTGCCTTCAGCTGTCTTTTTGTTGTTACTCTGTAAAGCATCAAGCACTTGAGTGGCACATCACCATCACCACCACCACCGATTTAGTCTAATTAGAAGGTTTCAAGTTCCTCCCTGGCTTCTCCAAGATAGGACAAGATTTTTATAGGACAAGATTTTTTTATTGAACCAATCAACTACCAAAGCATACAGTACGTTGCCAAAGCACAATTATATACAAAGTGGTTGTTTGTACATGATATATCTACAAAGATTTACACACAAGGATTTGGAAACACAAGTTATGAAGTATATGCAGGTAGTACTGTAACTCGGGGGTGGGGGATTACAAGGCACATCAGGTAATTGGGGGTGGTGGTGGTTACGTCCGACGTCCATTTCCACAATTTGTCCCATTGCTGTTTAGAAGAGATACTCTTGTCTTTTTGCACATAACCAAACTTTTCCAGAAGAGATTTACTGTCTCATCTGCGTGAACCTCTTGGTCGCGTCTTCCCTCCCTATTCCTATGCAGGAGCATTGCATAAATGACATACAGGTTTACTCACCTGATTACGAGAAGGGGAACGTTCCAATTCCCTAGTATGAGGGCACCCGTTCCGTCCTGTTTCCTTGAAGGTTTCTTTCTGGGACCTCCAAAGGAGGTTCTATCGCTCAAACCCGAGGTTAGTTCTTCCCAAGTCTGTTTTTCCAAATCAGGCCACTCTAACAGCTTGCTTACTCCCTGCCACACTCTTTTGGCTACCACACACTCTTTTAAGAAATGTGAGTGGGTTTCCCTGAATGTTTTGCCTAGCTCACTAGCTTTCTGTTTGCAGGTGATTTTAGGGCACTCTTGCTGGTCCAAGATAGGGCTGAGAGAGATTCCTGCCTGCAACCTTGGAGAAGCCGCTGCCAGTCTGTGAAGACAATACTGAGCTAGATAGACCAAGGATCCTGACTCAGTATATGGCAGCTTCCTATGTTCCTAACTCTGGAGTACAGTAGTAGAGCACATGCTGTGCCTGTGGAAGGGCCCAGGTTCAATCCCTTGCATATCCAGTTAAAGACAGTCTAGCCTGTAAGTGCTGGGAAGGATTTTTGCCAGAAATGCCACTACCGGTCAGAATCAGGATCTTTATTATTACAGTCACTGACCAGATGACAGGAGTCCAGACAAACACAGTAAACAATTTTTTAAATACAGTACACAACAACCACTTTGGGTGGCAATACCCCAATATCCAAATAAACCCAATAAGATCCAGTTCTAATAAAAAAAATAACCTGAAATCTCCTTAAACACACTTATATACGAATACGGACGACACATATCTATATACAGCTTTTCAACAAAAAGTCCCCAAAGTGGTTTACATAAATATAATTGATTTTTTAAAAAATGGCTCCCTATCCCCAAAGGGCTCACAATCTAAAAATGAAACATAAGATAGACACCAGCAACACCCACTGGAGGGATGCTGTGCTGGGGGTGGATAGGGCCAGTTGCTCTCCTCCTGCTAAATAAAGAGAATCACCACTTTAAAACGGTGCCTCTTTGCTCAATTAGCAGGGGTTAGAGTAGAACAGATAATACAGCACACACAGCTTTCATCCCCTCTTGTCTGATGTTAACAGCCACAGCAGAAAATTTCGCTACCTTAGGGGCAGTATCTACATTCTGTCCGGAAAACAAGTAAGTAACAGTCAGAGTGGATAATACCTGTACTTGGCAACAGGGCTGACTGAAGGGGGAACTGGGGGAGGATGTCACCCAGGTGCCCCATACCTCCTGGGGACCCCCAGGCTATCCTTAGAGAGCCTTGGCAGGGTACGGGCCCTGGGGAAATCAGCCAGTGTGGGGCCCCCTTCCAGTTAATTCTAATGGGGGGTTAGAAGAGTGGGGCCCAAGGCGGTTGCCCTGCTTGCCATGCCCGGACATCCTTCGGGACCCCACACTGTAGCACAGGTCTGCACAACGCTGCCCCTCCAGCTGTTTTGGGACTACAACTCCCATTATCCCCGCCCGGGGGGGTTGGAAACTATTTTCACCATAGTCCCAGCAAAAGCTAGAGACACAGCCCTGCTGATATACTTAGGAGAGGAGAGCTGGTCTTGTAGTAGCAAGCATGACCTGTCCCCATAGCTAAGCAGGGTCTGCCCTGGTTGCATATGAATGGTAGACTTGATGTGTGAGCACTGTAAAATATTCCCCTCAAGGGATGGAGCCGTTCTGGGAAGAGCAGAAGGTTCCAAGTTCCCTCCGTGGCATCTCCAAGATAGGGCTGAGAGAGATTCCTGCCTGCAACCTTGGAGAAGCCGCTGCCAGTCTGTGAAGACGATACTGAGCTAGATGGACCAATGGTCTGACTCAGTATATGGCAGTTTCCTATGTTCCTATGTTCCTGAGAGAGATGAACCAATGGTCTGACTTGGTATAAGGCAACGTCACATGTTAGATGTTAAAGGTTCAGGAGGACTTTCAGGATAGGGTCTTCTGCAACCACTTACCTGCCAACATGTCCCTATTTTTACATTCCAGTGAATGAGGAAACAGGAAATTGTTGGCAGGTCTGCAGCCATCTTAAGGATAATTTTGGAATGAAGCTAAATGCCATATCTGAACTACAAGCTTAAACCACTTCTGGAACAGAAGCTAGTCTTCTTCTAACTGTCTCTCTTATACTTAGGAGGGGGAGAACAACTGTCCCTATTCAGCTATTGCCTCCCTTGTCTTTCTTCTTAGACTGAGCCTTTTGGGACCAGGGAATCATCTTTTCATTCCTTTGCTATGTAAACCACCTTGAGAATGTTTTTGTTGAGAAGCAGTATATAACTATTCTAAAGTAGTAGTAGTAGTAGTAGTAGTAGTAGTAGTAGTAGTATTGTCATCATCATCATCATCATCATTTTATGGTGGGACCATAAATTTGAAAAAGTTGTAGAAAATGAAGATGCAAAAATATTATGGGACTTTTGACTACAAACAGAAAAACATCTGCCACACAATACACCAGATATAACTGTAGTCGAGAAGAAAGAAAAACCAGTCAAAATAATCAACATAGCAATACCAGGTGATAGCAGAATAGAAGAAAAAGAATTTTTTTAAAAAAATACAAAGATCTACAAACTGAAATTGAAAGGCTGTGGCAGAAGAAGACCAAAATAATCCCAGTAGTAACTGGCACCCTAGGTGCAATTCCAAAACAACTTGAAGAGCACCTCAGCACCATAGGGGCCACAGAAATCACCATCAGCCAACTACAAAAAACAACTTTACTGGGGACAGCGTATATTTTGCGACGATATCTATAATAATAACACTATTGATAATAAAATTCAGCCATCTCAGGTCCTTGGGAAGGACTCGATGTCTGGATAAAACAAACCAGTCAATAACACCTGTCTGACTGTGTAAACAAGAAATCATAATATAACATATAACAACAACAACACTGGGGAGTGAATGGTTTGCATTTGCAGTATGCATGTGATTTATTGACTTCCAGATCAATAAATAGTGTGAGGTGGTATCGTGTTGGACTTGGACAGAGACCTGGGTTAGAATCCTCCTGAATTTGGCCAGTTTGGCTAGTGACCTTGGGCCAATCACTGGCTTTAAGCATAGACTATCTAATCTTATTATTAGGGGAATAAAATGGGGACTTAGCCTCAGCTTCCCCACCTGGCCTGCCTGAAAGCCATGTCCTCTCACCTGGAAATCCTGTCCACTAAACCCACATGCATGGAAACTGGCTGCTGTTATTCAATTAGGAAGTACAGAGACTCTGCACATGTTCATAGTCACTCTGCAGTTAGAAGGAGAAAAAGCAATCCAGCTAATACAAGTACAACAGATTCATTAAACTGATTCCGAAGCCAAGCAACATTACATAAACCATTATTTAATCTCTCCTGCTCATTGTTTGGTCTACAAAGAGGTGTCTCTGATCCCACCTTTCTTTTGCTGTGCCTGGAGTTTGTATTTGGTGAGAGCCTGTCTTAAAACTGCGCATCTTATTGTGGAGAGAGATCTGCTAACTAAGACCCTTCTGGACAAAGCTCTTTCAGCAGCAACCAACCATGCCCATTTCTTAGAATTTGTTCTTTGTAACTACCCCCAGCAGTGTCAGTCTCGTTTCCCCACATCTGCTGCATCTGGTTTTTACTGGCCAGAATGCAATTTCCGCCCATAAAAAAACAAACCAAAACCCACCATTCCTACAGCTGCTTCAGACTCTTCCAGTCGGGCAGACGATTGATACCTCCGTGCAAAAAAAAGGGGGCCCCAGAGAGGGGCTTCACTGACTCTGAGGGAGATCTGCTTTCCAATGTTCACATTTTCAGATGAGGGAAGAATTGAAAGCCTTCAACTGCATGTGGCAGCTATGGGTGAAAATAAGGCTAAGGACGGATGCAGTGAGCATCCTTATAGTAGTGTCTCAAGACTTGCATTATGTGAACTTCCTCCAGAGTCCTGTTTACTCAATTGTTCTAATATGCAGCATACTCTTAATCATTTGGGATCACATCTGCCTTAATTTTTCTGATTACATCTGTCTTAAATAATTCTGAAATCTCAAAGTTTTACAAGCCCTATTTTTAAAACAAGTTTCAAAGAGTTGGAAAGAAAGCCCAGGCTTGCTAGCATGTGCTCTTTCTATTTTAATTCACTCATAGAGGAAGAGAAGCCAATTGTCCCAGCTTCCCACTGCTCCAGAACCTACTCCTAGAGAGAACCCAAGAAGTTTCCTTTCCAGATCTAGTTCTTTGAAGGGATGTCGGTGTGAGTGAAGGAGTTGAAGCAAGTTTTTCCCCCCGCCCTGGAAGCATCTGTCCAGCACCTGGAGAGACCAAGCATGAAAGATAGCTCAGCTGCAATGGAGGGACGCATCCAGCTGGAGGCAGGAAGGGGGCAGACAGGAGAGATTCCCTCCTCTGCATTGTAAGACAATTGTTCAATCCTTGTACAGCTAATCAAGAAGGTGGAGTGTCTATATGTTCTCTTGCTTTGTCTCTCCATTTTTCGCTCCTGTCCTCTGCAGGACACAGCCTCACACTGCTGTATTTAATTCAATACGTCACCTCCCCTTTCCAAAAGTCTCCAGATATATAATTTATATTGTATATAAAAATACTTTAATAAACTTTAATTTTGTCATTTCCTTCCTTACTTCAGTGGAGCAATTCTCTCTCAGAGACCACCACGTAGAAGGGGACCCACGGAACGCAGTTTGGTGAGCCCCCTGAAACCGACCTCTTTTTTTCTCTCCTCTCAAGGCGCATGGGTATCTAAGCAGACCCTGGAAAAGTCAAGATGCGATTGTCCCAGCTAAATTCACCCAGGCCCTTGGTGAACTCTTAACGGGCTGATGACATAAACTCCCTGGCTGGGGTTTCTCTTCTGCTTCTGAGCATCCACAGGCCTTTTTCCAGGGAGGTGCAAAGCCTCCAATACTGTACCAATTTACCTGGGATTATGACCCATTTAATTCAATGAGATTGGTTCAATCCTATTGCGGCGGGACTGTCCCCTTGGCCCCCTCTCCAAACACCCAAGCTCCTGCCTTCCCCTCAGTGTACAAAATGGAGGTGTTTGGGGAGGGGTTGCCCGAGCTGGACTCTCTGGAGCCATGGGTTGTCTCTTCAGGGGCAAAGTTGTTGAAACCTTGGTTCTTGATTTGTGTTTCCAGTGCGAGCATCCCCTTGAGAGTGTGTTGCTCACAACACCTGTGTAGAGTGTGTGCCAGACAGATCCCCAACCCCAACTGTGCTGTGAGCCATTTGACAATTTTTAATTAACACAGGGTATACATGGAATGAAATACATACACTCCCCCCTCTTTTGCTCATGGGCAGCCTTTTCATGAGGCAAGTTGAGGCAGTTGCTTCAGGCAGAAGAACAGTGGGGTGCTAGCCAGGCAGCAAGTTGCCATTGGAGCAACTCTTTGGGACTGATGTGACCCTTGCAAGCTTTGCAAGCAGCACCTCTCCTCATATTCTTTGCAGCGCTTGCACAAATTACAAGGAGAGAAGAGGAGGCTGCTGGCAACCTTCTGTCCTCCTTGCACCCCCTGCCACTGCCGGCCACTTTCAAAGCCTGCAAGGGCACGTTTTGAATGGGGGCTGGCCATCACCCTGGGCATGGGGCAACACAGTGTTTGGTGCCTCACTTCGGGCACCACAGTAACTTGGGCCACCCTTGCCTGCACTGGATATGGCAAATTTGCCTTTTCCTCGTATTATCTGTTCAGGCCCATTAGACTGCAGCCTTGGTACAGACAGGATCTCTGTCTAGACACCCCCTGGGAGGGAATCACCAGCAAGCCCCTCAAGATGAGCGACTGACCCAGCCTGAAACTGCAAGAAACCCAGAGACGTGAAAGTCAATGAGCTGCTAAAAATAATTATGTCTTCTCAGAACTCTAAAAAGCCCAATGTGCAACTGGTTTCGTTTTCCTTGATAACAGTAAACTATGAGTGTATACCTGAACAAGCATCAATGTTGCCTATAGTCAGAATTTTACCATATCCATTATAATCTTTTTACAGTTATCATCTGGCTGCATTGTCTGATTTATTTGCGGCCAGTGAAAGTATGCCAGCATCATTTCTTTTAAAAGCACAGAAGTGGACAGACTTCTGTGAATTAAACCCAGCTTAATTATCTGTTAACACATATAATGATAAATAATTAACAATTATCTGCCAGCTCACCTTTTCTAGAACAACAGTAGAGTCATACAGTGTCTTCAAGACAAACTCATTTACTGTGGCGTAAGCTTTTGTGAACCAGAGCCAAATTCATTGCACAGCTGATGAAGAATGCTCTGGCCTTCAAAAGCTTATGCCACAGCCAACCTTTAATGTGCCATGAGATCCTTTGTTGTTTTGAGTGCAACAGATTAACATGGCAGCCCCAATGGAACTTCTTTGTAAGGTCATTTCCCAGAGGTAACTGTGTCTTTTGCAAACAAACCTCCAGGAAGCTCTATTTGCACAGTTCATTAAACAAAAGGAAATCCACACTGAAGAAGTTACATCACGTGACAGTGCTCATGTCATTGACTTCATCAAATGTCCTTGTAATCAATTGCAGGTGGAAAAGACAACTAGAAAAGCAGTTGACTAAAACAACTATGCAATAAGCAGCTAGGGCATGATAACACCCATGATAATGATAATGCTCTTATCTATCTCCCCTGCTAACTGGGCAAAGAGGCACCTTTTACCGTGGTGATTCTCTTTATTTAGCAGGGGGAGAGTAACTGGCCCCATCCACCCCCAGCACAGTACTTCCAGTGACTGTTGCTGGTGAGTGTCTTATGTTTCTTTTTAGAATGTGAGCCCTTTGGGGACAGGGAGCCATCTTATTTGTTTGTTATTTCTCTTTGTAAACTGCCCTGAGCCATTTCTGGAAGGGCGGTATAGAAATTGAATTATTATTATTGTTGTTGTTGTTGTTGTTGTTATTTCTTTCCAGGAGAGTATGCCCTCTGTCTTTGGTGCAGTGGGAAAGCCCCTTGACCATTTTAGTTGCCCCTTTCCTGTACAAATTCCAGACACATAAAGATGGAAACTGGAGACAGGGAAATGGTTCCCCCTCTGAAATCTACCACCTGAAAAAATTGCTTCAAGTGGCTGCATGGCAAAGTTGCCCCTGGTACCATGACTATCTCTAGCTTTCACAGGGGCTGGAGGAATCCCCCTATGCTATGTTTTAAAAAGACTATGGCTATCTTTTTTCTTTTCTTTAACAACCATGCAATCCACTCTTTGCATTGCTGTTTTAAAAACACTGTGGTTGCTAGTATGGCTGCCACATGGCACGCCAGACTGCTGCTGCTTTGTCTCCCAGGTAAACCTCCTCTAAGCCCTTGTGGTGACTTCCCTGAGTGGCTCCATCTTTTTCAACAGCTTTGCAATGCACTAGGAACATAGGAAGCTGCCATATACTGAGTCAGAACATAGGTCCACCCAGCTCAGAATTGTCTACACAGACTGGCAGCGGCTTCTCCAAGGTTGCAGGCAGGAGTCTCTCTCAGCCCTATCTTGGAGATGCCAGAGAGGGAAATTGGAACCTTCTGCTCTTCCCAGAGCAGCTCCATCCACTGAGGGGAATAGCTTACAGTGCTCACACATCAAGTCTGCCATTCATATGCAACCAGGGCGGACCCTGCTTAGCTAGGGGGACAAGCCATGCTTGCTACCACAAGACCAGTTCTCCTCTTGGGTTGTTTTTGTTTGTTTGTTTTTACAAAAGATGGTGGCCACCAATCAGGGGCGTAACTATAATAGGGCAAGGAGAGATAGTTGTCTGGGGGCCCACTGCCTTGGGAGGGCCCCCAGAGGCAAGTCACATGACTGACTCCTCCAGCCACACACACGCCTAGGCTTCCTTCAGTTGTATTCCTCCTCCGAAATTGATGTGAGTGTTAAGACCTGGAGCTACCAGAACAGCTTGTCTTTCTCTAGTACCATTAAATGACTTGCATTGTCCACAGTTTACAAAACCTTTAAAAAAATAATTTAGGATGATGTTCTATTGTGTCACATAGGATAGATAGATAGATAGATAGATAGATAGATAGATAGATAGATAGATAGATAGATACAGATACAGATACAGATACAGATATAGATTAGTATGCTTTGTTACCACTATTCAGCCTCATTTAAAGTTTCTTTACTTCATGAGCTGAGCTTCAGTGAGGGAGGGCCCATTTTAAAATCTTGTCTCTGGGCCCACTCCAACCTTGCTACACCCCTGCCACCAATGCAACCACTACGAAGTACTTTGGGCTGCTGCTGCTCCCTGCCCAGGTAAGATCCCATTGGGGCTTAGGAGGTGCACCAAAGCACTTGGCTAAGAATCCTCTGGGACCTTGCACCAGCCCTGCCATGAATGCCTGATGCTCTGGGAGGGACTTTTGCAGGATATCAATCATAGGGCCTCTTTAAGGGCAGGACTTTGGGTGATAGCCTTCCCGGCCTGCCTTTAAAGATGCCCCTTCCTCCTGGCACACAGTAGGCTCCTTCACCCAACCTGAAACAGAGTTGCAGGAGCTGCCAGTCAGGATTAGGAGAGCCATGAGCGCTCCCAATCCTCAATCAAGTGAACTCAAAAAGCAAGGTAGGAAAAGGGGAGAGTGGTCATGTGGGAGGCGGGAGATGGGTAGAACAGCTTTTTGTCCACCCTTGGTAAAATGCTGCAGACCGAATGTGGGTAGGGCATGCCTGTGCTATCCAGTTCTCATTTCCCACATGATGACTCTCCCCTCCTCCTACCTTTCTTTTTGAGTTCACACAATGGCGGATTGGGAGCACGCTGGCAGACTGCCCCTCCGACCCTGTTTTGGGTTGTGTGAATGGGCCTAGTACAGTGATTCCTGACCAGGGTTCCTCCAGAGGTTGCTGAACTACAACTCCCAGCACCCCCCAACCACAATACATTATAGCTGGGGGTGCTGGGAGTTGTAGTTCAGCAACATTTGGAGGAACCCTGGTTGGGAACCACGGGCTGAGTATTTTAAATATGACAGCACGGGTGGAATCACTGGGCAGGTTCAGATACATCCAAGCTGCCCCATGCTATGAAGGAAACATGCACGCACATCCCACTCCCCCTGCTTAGTGCCCCATTCCCCTTCTCAGAATCATGTATTCTAATAATCCAAACCGCCTCCTCACACATGATGTAAATATTACTTTAATGTAGAGTTTTAACTGTGTGTCACAGAGAAGTCCCTAGTGGCGTGTTGACAGGACCTGTATGGATGTGTCTTCTGAACCAGCCCATGGTATGATTATGATAGCAGGCGGTCTATTTTCACTCCCTTACCTAATATATAATAACATATTTATAGGGCACATTTCAAATGTCTGAAGTGCTTTGCATGCCCTAGGTGGGTTCTCACAACCAGCAATAGGGTAAGACAAGACAAATCAAGGAGCTGTGTGTACTTCCTGTGCTCGTAAAAAGCAAGCTAGGAGATGGGGGCAGGTATCACCTGCCAGGCTCCCCCGCTGGGTAGGAGGGTTCCATCCTACCCAGTAGCTGCACCCAGGCAGAAAAATCCTCTTACCCAGTGGGAGCCTCACACACACACAATCACTTCCCCGGCTCCCTAACTTGCATTTTACAAGCACACAATCGCAAAATGGGAGCACACACTGCTGCTGAAGTTGGTAGGACACTTGTCCTACTCAAATAGTAACTGTGTGAACTAGTCTCATGTCTCAGTAAGCCTTACAACAGCCTTGTAAGGTGGGCTTTCCCTGAGATTGCTGGTCGTTTCTGCAGCACACTCACTTGATGTTTTCAGTGAGCTTTAGATGATGACTTCAGGATCTCTTCTTTCACAGCAAAGGACCTAGGCTTCTGGACCCTTATAGCCCTAATCGATGTAGCCCAATGCCCCCTTATTAATCCTTCTGCCCACCCCACACCATCTGGATTCTATGCCTCTCCCTTCCTCACTCTCCTGTTTTTATCCTATCGTATGTCAGATGGTATTAAATAATTCGGCAGTGGCAGGTAAAGCCAGGTCAATCCGAAATCCACACCTGCCTCAGGGCAGACAGCTTGAAATGGGATCAGGTTCCTCCACCCCAACCTAGTGAAGAGTTGACAAGCAGACTGGATTGAAACATCATCAGGCAAGAGCTAGCAAAGCCAGCCAGAAACAGGGCGGGACTGAGGACTTGGCCCAGAGCAATCAGCGAGAACCTCCTTCTCTCTTTTTTCAAGCAAAGCTGCTTCTCCATCATTCACCGTCATTTCTTCCTTTCCATAGCCCTATTTTTTTTTTTGCATTTTAAATTTTTATTGTAATTTTTATTATATTCATTTATCTAATTCTACACATAAGTAAATATTGACTTCCCGCTTGCCTATCTGTGCGGTTCACAATAACTATACATATAAACCATTGCTATAATAATCCAAATATACATACTCCACCATACTACTCGATTTTACCCAACCCAACCTGCTGTTATTACTATATTTCAAACCCTACTGAAAAGTCCATATTAGAAAAATAATTCTTTAAGTGTTACTTTCCTTAACCCTATTCAGACATTATAGACTTGTTCACACAACAGCTAAGTGGGTAGGACAGGCATCCTACCCACCTTGGGGAGCTGTGCGTGCTCTTGATTTTCATTTGTGTGTGAATTAAAAGCTAGCTTGGAGGAGGGGAAGTGATCTTGAGAGAGGCGGGTACAGACTCCGATGGCCTCATTCTACCCAGCTCTTTTACCTAGCAGATCACCAAGGTAGGAGGAGATGCCGATGGAGTCTGTACCCACCTCCTCCAACCTAGCTTTTAACTCACACACGACAGAAAATCAGGAGTGCACACAGCTCCCGAAGGTGGAAACGCATGGTTGCTTGCTATCAGGCAGCCTGCAAACTGAGGAAAAGCTAAAGCAGTTCAGTTTTTGTTTGTCTGTTTAGAAAATAAGACAACCATGATGGCTGGACATGATAGAGGTTTATAAGTTAAGCATGGCATGGACAAAGTGGATAGGAAGAACATTTTCTCCTTGTCACCCAATTAAATGGATGGGGGATAGATTCAGCACAGACCAAAGAAAGGACTTCTTCACCCAGCACATAGTTAATTTATAGAATTTGTTGCTACATGCAGTGGTTAGCACTGGCTTAGATCATTTTATATGGGGATTGAGCAAATCCATGGATAATAGGTATATCAACACCTATGAGCCAGGATGGAATCTAAATGGAACCTCCATCTTCAGAGGTAGTATATCACAGAATACTAGTTAGTGTGGGAGTGCTGTTGCCTTCGTCTTGCTAGTGGGCTTCCCAGAAACATTAGATTGGCCATTAGGGCAAACTGGATGCTGAACTAACTTTGGTCGAATCCAGCAAGAATCTTGATGTGTTCTTAAACAGGAACAGACATGAACTGAATTCTCTTTCCCTTTGCCTGCATGCCTGAGGGGAGGATTCACGAGCTCAGTGGGAGAGCATCAGCTTTGCCTGCAGATGGTCCCAGGTTCTATCCATGGCATCTCCAGGGCTGGGAATGATCTTGTGTCTGAAATCCCAAGGAACGGCTACCCCTCTGTGTCAGCAGTACAGTTAGCAATCTTGATTGATAGCTCCCAGTGCTGAGCTAGATGGACTGGAAGTCTGCCTCGGTATAAGGCAGCTGTAGACATTGTTTATGACGGTGTGAGCTCACGTGTCCATCAACATGCCTATGTGGGGATTGTGACTGGTGAAGACCATAGGGTATGGTGGGTGTGTTTAAAGCTGGCAGGCACATTTTTAAACATATGTACTTAGTTGAGGAGTAGCCACCTAATGGCGCAGTGGGGAAGCAACCTGCCTCGAAAGCAGGAGGCTATTGGTTCCAATCCCTGCTGGTGTGTTTCCCAGAATATGGGAAGCACCTATATCGGGAAGCAGCGATATAGGAAGGTGCTGAAAGGCATCATCTCATACTGCATGGGAGAAGGCAATGGCAAACCTCTCCTGTATTCTACCAAGAAAACCACATGGCTCTGTGGGTGCCAGGAGTCGACACCGACTCGACAGCACAACCTTTCCAGCTTAGTTGAGGGCAAGCTGTGGCCCCAAATCAAGAATGGTGGGTAAGTGTCTGACTTGTGATATCAGCCATCCATCCATCCATACCATCATGTCCACTTCTCTGTCTATTTGGTGCCATACATAGGAAGGCAAGCCACTGTACGAGGGTAAGGATGCAGCATACATAGCTTGTGCTGCTGCACCACAGTTTCCAGTTCGCTGTGCTGGCATAATGTGCCTGTGTCTGCAAATGGTTTTAGTCACGACTCGCTGCCACTCACACAAAGCAGTAGGAGAACAAGATTAGTCCAAATAAGCCCAGATGAAGCCCAGGGCAAGAGCTAAACACCAACAAGAAAAATGAACAGGGATGCTGTGGGGAAACACGTAACCCATCTGAATGGCAATACTCAGGCTCAGGCTTAAAGATCACCTCTTAAAGATGTGCTGCTCTGGGGCTACACAAAGATCAGTGTGTAGGACGGCCTGGCCCCATCCACTGGCCAGTGGGCCAAAAACTTTAAGAAGCTGTGACTCCCTCCTGCAAGAAATCTGACAGATCCTCTCCATCCCAAGGGCTCTGCTCTGGTTTTCAGCAAAAGGCTTTGACTAGTATTTGAGGGTTGTTTATGGGATGATTATTAAGGGAAACATTTCCTTCCCCTAGTTAATGTAACTGAAACAATGACCTTTCCTCACACGCCTTCCAAAGCTGGCAAGAAGCATGAGGATAAAAGAGGAGGCTGCTGGAAACCTTTCCACCACCACCACCCCACCCCCCGCCGACCCGCAATACCACTTTCAAAGATTGCAAAAATAGGTTTTGAGTGGGGAGTGGACATTACCAGGAGAGTGGGACAAAGCAGCATTTGGCATCTTGCCTCAAGCACCACAATTGCTTTGGCTGCCCCTGCTTAGTAGATAAATGAAATAAATAAGTCAACAGCTGGACATTTTAAATTTTATTTATTAAAAATATTTATAAACCATTTTTCAACAAGAATACGATAAATATTTATATATTATATATATAAACCGCTTTTCAACAAAAGTTCCCCAAATAGATAGACAGACAGATAGATAGACAGACAGATAGATAGAATAAATGGCTCCCTGTCCCCAAAGGGCTCATAGAAACATAAGATAGATACCAGCAACAACCACTGGAGGGATGCTGTGCTGGGGATGGATAGGGCTAGTTGCTCTTCCCCTGCTAAAGAGAATCACCACTTTAAAAAGGTGCCCCGTTGCTCAGTTAGCAGGGGGGAAGTTCTCAAAGTGGTTTACATAGCGAGGAGGAGGAGGAGGAGGAGGAGGAGGAGGAGGAAGTCGCTTTCGGTCTCAAATGAGCTCACAGTCTAAAAAAGAAATATAAGGAATGCACCAGCAACAGTCGCGGCAGAAAGGCTATACTGAGTTGAATAAAGGCTGTTGCTGCCCCCCTGCTAAATATAAGACAGCCACCACTTTAAAGTGGAGGCAGAGGCAAGGGGACAGCCTGGAGTCAGAATATAGAGTATCGACCTTGTTTCCTGTTCCCCTTCCGCCTTCCCACTCTCTTTCCCCACCATGCCTGGAGGAGGACTGCAAGAAGATGGTTTGCATTACTTTACAGAGCAGCCATCCTGCTCTCCTCACCCCACTGGACTGCCCTTCCTTGCCGCTTGTGAACAGAAGAACTCGTAGGCTGGGAGTCTGATTTTGTTCAATGCCCTTTACTCTCAAGCCCTGCAGGTTTTGACCTCTGACTGTTCACCTTTCCGTCATTAGTTCATCTGCCACCATGGACAAAGGGAATCACTAGAAGACAAGGAATTGTGCCCTGTAGAATGAATAAGCAGAGGGAACCATTTTGAGTGGTCTGGGGGCTTAAACGAACACAGGCAAGTGGTCCTAAATACTCCTGCAAAAGATGCGTCTTATTTCCAAACTATTTCCAAACTATGCCCAGGAGTATATTCCTCACTTTCTTTCCTCAAAAGGAGAATTATGCTTAGTGACACGGTGGGAGCATATCCTGGAGAGTGACTGTGTGTTTTAACAAAGGAAGATTTGCTTCTCTATGAGGGACAACTGCCTAAGGTTGGCCTGGAAGGTGGGCATTGGCCTACTTGTGGGGAGAGAGAGAGAGAGAGAGAGAGAGAGAGAGAGAGTGTGTGTGTGTGTGTGTGTGTGTGTATAACCCTAACCTTTGTTCCCTTCTCTTTTAAACTCCCCACTCTATGAGCACATAGGTTAAGCTCAGGGGCTGCTCTCCTGTGAGAACAGGTAAAGTGACAGCCTCAGGCAGGAGTGAGCTACAGGGCAGATCTCTTGTAAAGGTTAGTGAGGTGACAGCATGAGGTGGCAACTGCGCCATTTTGTATACAGGAGACAGAGCGAGCCAGTCACAGCGATGGTGGAGAGAGACAGAGGCCAGAGAAGTTGGATGCACACTGCTGCTTGATCCAGAAGGCCCAGGCCTGAGGACAGAGTGTGTGCCCCAGAAGGTGAGGCCAATGACAGAGAAAAGGGGCGACATCAGCACTGGCCTCTGGCTCGGGAGTAGGGCTAGTAAAGTGGGTGGGCTAGTGAGGAGGGTGAAAATAAAAGGGGCAGTGGAGGCGGCAGCAGGCAGGTGGGGTGATGCTTGTGGGGCAGGCATCACATGCTTGCTGACTCATATGCTTGGGCCTCACTGACTGACATGAAACTCTCAGACCAAACCACAAGAGATAGAAACATGCTGTTTTCACAGGTAGGTTCCAGACCATGCTCAGACCATCAATCAATCAATCAATCAATCAATCAATCAATCAATCAATCAAATAAAAAATCCAAAACCTTTGAAAAATTCATTATGTTCCTGGAAAAACTGGACAAATTATCCCACTGGAAAAATAGGGAATGAGACCTCATTGAGCCACAAGAAGACTACAGTCACAGATGCCCCCTGGAGGCTGGCTTGCAAACTGCAAGTCCTTTACTATACATGTATGTATCTATCTATTGTATTAATCCTCGTAGACGTGCCCGTGGGGATGCGTCCCGGCAACCCAACGGATTGGCTGGGCGGCAGAGGCTTGCAGGAGGCTATTGGCTGCTGCCAGGGGAAATGGCGGTGGCGAGGAGGAGGCAGCAGCAGGCCCGGCTACTCCAAGGAGTCAGGCAGTGGGGGCGGCAGGAGGGAACGGGCAGGGAGGCAGCAACAGGGAGGCGGCATGCTCGGCTCCGATGGCGAGGCAGCAACGGCGGTTCCGGGCCCGGCTGAGGTGGCGAGGCGACAGGCTCCTGAAGAGTGCAGGGTGGGAAGTGGGTGGCAGCAGGCAAAGCCCTGCTGCCCTGAAGAGCGGGGGCGCCAAGCAGAGGAGGATGCCGGAGGCAAGGCGGGGGCAAACCCTCCTCCTTGCCGCCATGGCTGCCAGGCCAGCCAGAAAGCCGGGCATGCCGGCGGGGTGTGTGGGGGCGACCCAAATAGTGCACAGATGATCTGTGCGGGGTCGGCTAGTAAATATAAAGCTGCTTGGGCCTCACCAACTGATATGAAACTCCCAGATCAAACCACAAAAGATAGGAATATGCTGTTTTCTCGGGTAGGTTCCAGCCCTCACCCTGACTACCCAAAATTCCCCTACCCAAAATTCCAACTCCTGAAACACTTCATCAATGCCCTGGAAAATGCGGGGAAACTCTTCCATTGGAAAACATAGGGAATAAGACCTCATAGACATAGGAACAGAGTAGAGTGACATAGGAGCCAGTTCTGGAAGGGCAGTGAGGGTGGGGGAAAATACGACCGGCAAGAAATGGCAAGCATTGCTGCCTCCGGCACCTAGGATCCTGCAGGAAGCCCGAGAGGCTGACGGGTTTCCGCGTGGAGGCCACCCCACCCGCACTGGTCTGCTGCCCAGCAGCCATTTGAATACACAGCATGGCACTCTTCTGTCAAGCTGCCCACTCCAAGGGTCACTGCACATACATGCAGGGCAGCTGAGCACAGGGGTGGGGCATCCTCCCTGCAGGATCCTGTCAGTCTTGCAGAATGGTGAGTGCCACCAGTGGCAACATTTGCCCTTTTTTACAGGTATCTCCCCCCCCACCGAAACACTGTCACCAGCTTGCAAAGTGCAAAACATTTTACGTGTGTGTGTGTGTGTGTGTGTGTGTGTGTGTGTGTGTATTAGCCTGCTATTCTCATAATTGGTGCTCATAATTGGTGCTGGCTCAAGGTAGCTTATAATCACTTACATACAGCATGACAAATTATTAAAAGCTGTTTTTTGTGATAATTGTATTCTGTGGGAGTAAGGTACTGGACTAAGATGTTGTGTCTAATGAGGTTTATTTTAATTAGGCTGTGAAAAAGAGGCCTGTCTGTTCATGTTGTTCTCCTGTAAAGTGCATGTACTTTGATGATGCTGTACATAAGATTTTTTTTTAAGCACCTTTATGAACATCTCTCAATAGTTCACCTTTCCACCATTGAACTGGTATTTGTTTAATTTATTTCTGTCCAGGATTTATTGCTTACTGATCTACCATACCATAACTATCCAGGTAAGTTATTGCAATTTATTTATTTATTTATCTATCTATCTATCTATCTATCTTTCTTTCTTTCTTTCTCTCGCTTTCAGTGGCGTAACTAGGGAAAACGGTGCCCAGGGCAAGCACTGAAATTGCGCCCCCCCCACCGCCGCCCACCGCCACCCCCACCCCCAACATACATCTGACTGACACACATGTTTCAGAAAACTTTTATTTTAAAAATTTAAAAAATTACAAAAATTACCAATATCATACATGTGGTCAAGCTCCTATCTACCACTTCAGATTTATTTTTTAAAACTATCCAGATTGTGGGGCTATCATTAATTTGTTTGGATAGCTCAGGTTAAAATGCTGGAAAACGACAAATTTCAGTATGCTGGGGCTCATGAAATCCCCAAATATTATGCGGAGTTGTACTTGGAAAAACTAAAAGAAGTGCCTGTCTAATTCTCTGCTATGCATTGTAGCATCACGATTACATAAGTTTTAAAAATAAATGGAGAATTTGACTTTCCCCAGATACTCTGAAAATAATTAAATGATATGCAGAGTAAACTGTGTCACTGCTTGGAATATATTCTAGTATTTCAGAAAGACAGTAAAAATGAGAGAAAGAGCAAGAAACTCCCAGTGGGCCTTAATACTAAGGATTTCACATTGATTCAAAGACAAACTGACCATTAATAGCCATATTATTAAGACATCACATTTAACTCACTTATCACAAGAAGCAAAGTAAGAGCAAATGGATACAATCTTAGCTCATAAACTTCAGCTCAGTATTCACAAGCCCTTATTCTCTGTACATAGTGCCAATCTGAATATGTGTACAGTGACATATTATATTAATTTAAAAAAAAATACCTGTAGCCCCTTCAGGGGACATCTTAAAGGCTGTGGGGGGTCTGCAAAGTTTCCCCCTCCTCCCACTGGCCTCTAGGGCCTCACAGGCACCATTTGAGCATGTGCGGTGGTCATTTTTTAAAATTTTTTTTTTTTTAAAAATGGCCGCTGAAAACAAAATGGCCACTAGGCATGCTCAAATGGCCTCTGTGAGGCGTGGCATGCCCTAGGGCCTCACAGGGGCCATTTAAGCATGCCCAGTGGCCATTTTGTTTTTGGTGGCCATTTTTTTTATTATTTAATTTTAAGAAATTGCGCCCCCCTTCAAGTGGCGCCCAGGGCACGTGCCCCCCTGCCCCCCCTATAGATACGCCCCTGCTCGCTTTCCACCAAGGCACAAAAGAAAGGGATCAGAAAGTTAAGACATGAAATTGTTTTAGCAGCTAACAGTGGAGTTAGTTCATGGTTATTCATATTCTTGTCCACCACATGATGCTATCTGTTCAGGATGTTTCCTGGTCCAGGGAACCCAAGGGTACAAACACAAATGACACCGAATGGCCATTGGAACGTAAAAACTGTTTCAGAATAGCCACTGGAATATATTCAAGCAAGGAGGAGTGGTAGCTTGCTTGCATAGTGGTCTTTAGGCACCATATGCAAATGACCAAGCAGAAAAATGTTGCCCTTCTAAGTGGCCACTGAAATGCATATGGATGAATAAGTCTGCTGATCCTGACCTGTACGCCTCATGAGTCACTTTCCAAATGGCTACTGGGATGAGTTTTAATTCTCCACTCTAAGTTATAAGCCTCTTTTATCATCTTCCCCCAAGGCCTTTGGTTCAAGGTCAGGGGCGGAGCTGTAATTGTGCTGCTGGAGTCTCCTGCAACTGTTTCTGGGGCCGGCGCATGTGTGACAACCAGTGGAGTGGTTGGCATGGCACAGCACTTGCCGGCCATGCCGACTACTCAAATGGCCACTGTGCATGCACAGCGGGCAGCTGAGCAGTGAGAGCAGGCAGACCTAACCCAGGCCACCTATGCCCTCTCCACAGTTCCAGACATTAGCACAAGCTATGTTCATCTATCCATCCTTCTTCTTTTCATGTACAGTCATCTCTCACCAACTGTGAGGGTTCCATTCTGGGAAAACTTTGTGGTTGGCGAATTTGCGGTTGGAGAGCAATAGAAATGCATTGGAAATGGGGTTAGGGAATCGCAGTCAGGAAAAGATAGAAAAATACCGTTAAAAATAGAAAAAAACACTTCCGAACCCCTGAAAATCATCCCCTGAGCCCCCCAAATCACTGCCAACCCCCCCAATCACCCCTGAGCCCCAGAAACCACCCCCTGAGCTCCAGAAATTGCCAAAAAAAAAAAAAAAAATCCTCCTCAAATTACCCCCAAATCTCACCAAACCATGGATACTTGGGATGCAGCTGGCAAGACCTGCCACAATTTCGCAGATACTTAAAACCACAATTGGAAAACCTGTGGTTGGCGAGGGATGACTATATATCTTTTTGTTGCTCTTAAAACAGTAGGATAATACAAAAAATTTAACAAGCTTCTCTTATTTCTAGGGGAAAGCCTTTTCTCATAGAAGGTAAAAGATGCCTCTTACCCCATAATATACTGGTTGTGTGTCTTCTGATATTTCTCATTTTGCTTCATCATCAGCCTTAAGGGATCTCCATCAATCTGTCTGTCTGTGCCTTTCCAGACCACCTCCTCCTCTCCCTACCCCAGGGCTCCTCAACTTTGGCCCTCCTGCAGATGTTGGCCTACAATTCCCATAATCCCCAGTTATTGGTCATTGTGGCAGGGGATTATGGCAGTTGTAGTCCCAAAACAACTGGGGGGCCTAAATTGATCAGGCCTGCAACTCATGCAGGCCACTTACTTTTCTGCAATTCCATTTTCTCCATACCTATTCTTTTCTTCCAAAATTTCTATCCATCCTTCCATTTTTCTGTTCACCTATCTGTCATGAATTGCCTCTAGTAGATGACCTCTCACACCCCTGTATTTAGATTAGCTGTAAGTTATATCAGGAGACTGTAGCGTGTTCAATAAATCCTCTCTAATAAAATGCTTGGTGTCCGTCCGTGGACGGACACCAAGCGTGCGTTCGTGCCTGGCCTGTTCTGGGCATGCGCGAAGCGCATGGCCAGAACAGGGCAAGGGAGGCACGAAAGGCAGGACCCGGTGGCCATCTTGGGCGGCCAGAAGCGGCCACCCCGAAGAAGCCGGAGAAGCGGCGGCGGGGGAAACTGACCTTTAAAAAAATTGCTCCCGCGGCCGACGCCGCCAACCGCCGACCCTCCCTCCCAGCTGCCGAGTCCCCCTTACCCTGGCCGACTGCTGTCGGCCGAAGACAGCCCTTAATTTAAGAGGCAGAGAGGAGCTCGCAAGCAGAGCTCCTCTCTGTGCAAAGCCTCTTGCTGAACTGCCGCTTTGGGCGCTTGCGTCCCTTACGCCCAAAGCGGCAGTTCGGCAAGAGGCTTTGCACAGAGAGGAGCTCTGCTTGCGAGCTCCTCTCTGCCTCATAAATTAAGGACTTCCTTCGGCCGACAGCAGCCGACCAGGGTAAGGGGGACTCGGCAGCTGAGAGGGAGGGTCGGCGGCGTCGGCCACGGAAGCAATTTTTTTAAAAGTTACATGGCCTCCGCCCCGCCCCCGGTCCCGGCCTCCGTCTCCCCGGCCTGGCGGGGGCAAGTCCCTGGGCCGATTTGGCCCTTAAAGGTGGGGGGGACACAAAGGAGCTGGGAAGGCGGCCGGATGGCGGAGGGAGGGGGAATGGCGGCGGGGGGCCAGGGGCGCCGTTACTAGCGCCCGTTATTCAACGGGCCAAAATTCACTTGTAAATAAATAAATAAATAGAATATAGAAAAGCATAAAACATCAACATAGCATTGATTACCAAAGACATTTCATGAAATATATTTTCAAGGAACATTGGTTCAAGGAGCATTGCAATTACTTACAAACGGTAAAGTAATGAAAGAATTAAGTGGAGAAGCCTGAAGGCAACTTAAATCTGTAATTGGATCTCCTCTTTTTTTATCCTAAAATTTCTCATGAATATACAAAACCATATCGTGGTGAAACACATCAGCATTCCAAGCCTTTCTTAATGGGAAATGTTGGGTGGGTTGACCTGGCCGCCAGCAAGTAAGTAGGAGGGAACGGGAGGTTTCCAGCAAGCACATGCTACCAGCCTGAGCCAGAACTTCCACCCATTTCCATACTGTGCAAACCCACCAGTCTCAGGTTGAGAATGGGCCAGTTCAGATGCACCTCAGTCCGCAGCTGCTCTTACACTCAGTAAGCTGAGGCCTTGGCGTGAACTCACCTGCCCCACATCACTCAAGGACATACCAACATGTCCTTGGCATGTTCTTTACCTGTGTGTCAAGCAGGGGTGCACAACTCACACATTCTGGTGGGCTGGAACCAACCATGATTTGGGAGCGGCGGGGGGCAGAGGTAAATTTTCAGCACGTGATTATATTAAAATGATTCAAAATATTAATGAAAGCAGTTATTAGTTACTTGTGGGTCTTTCTCCCCATCAAGGGACTGACCGTTTTAACCAAGGATAGTGACCAGAAAATAGACCTTGTCTCTGCTCAATCAGTGGGTCACCTGGAGTACATGCTAGCCCCAGACAAATGCCAAGTCCTCTCCTAAATCACAGAGCACAGGGAGGCCAGCAATGGAGCAGAGAATTGCGGGGTGGGGGGCAGCAAATCAGAATTGAGTCAGGGGGTAAATTGAGGGGAAGGAGGGATGCTGTCAATGGTCATGAGCCCAGGGGAACAGCCAGCAAGGCAGGCAGGAGGGCATCTGGTCTCAAGCAACCAGTTGCTTTGAGCCACTGCTGCTCATCAGCAAAACAGGCCAAGAGCTCTACATGGCTCCAGCTGTTGCTGCAAAATATTCCTCCCTGCAGGCCAGTAAAACAATTCCTGGGGGCCAGATCTGGCCCCTGGGCCTTATGTCGTGCAGACTTGGTGTAAAGGGTGATCATCCGAACTGCCTCTCTATACACTCTGCAAAACCCTGTTTAGGGTCTTGCAGCATGTGTGGAGGGGTGATTCAGATTATCACCCCTTGCATGTGAGTAAAGGATGTGCTGAAAATGCATTGGTGCACCTCCTTGAGTGATGTAGAAGTGGGCATGTTTGCACCAAGGCCTCATCCTCATCGCATGTACTGTGAGAGCAGCAGCAAGCTGAGGTTCATCTGAAGTGGTCCCTCCACTATCTGACATTCTCCCCCCAACTTCAAATGTAGGTTACAGATGTTGGGTGGTAGGCAGGAACTTGTCGCTGTCAACTTGGCAGCATTGGTGGATTCAAACATCATGGAAATGGACAAAAATACTGGCTCGTGCCAGATGTGCGTACTTGCCGGGAACCTCCGTTTCACTCCTATTACTTGGTGGTGGTTGTGCAAACCTGCCCTTATGGTCACATACACGTTTGTTTACTACTTCTTCTTTGAATGATTGTTCCTTTAACTCAAATTTATATTTAACCCCTTTAGTTAGGCTTAAACTTCCATCACTGATCCTGATGTTTGAGAAGCAAGAGCAGGTGTGTAGGGGGGTTGCTGCCAGCCCATGAACAAGCTGATGCCGGCATCCCTCCCACCCCTACTGCTGCCTGCTGGCACACATGTGCCCGCACCAGCCACTTGCATCGACACACATCAATGCAGGGGGCATTGGCCAAAACCCAAAAGGGAGGACCCGCAGCCCCTCTCCCATTCCTTCCCAGTTGGTACTTCATATCCCCACCACACTGACCCCCTTCCAGATGCTGGACATGCCCCCTGCATTGGTGTCAGCGCACTGACATGGGAGGCATGCCCAGCACCCAGGAGGGGCTTGCTCCTTCCCAGCTGGCACTTTGTTCACCGCTGGATGCTTGTTTAACTCTCTTGCTCCAAGCAAAGGAGAGAAACAAAGCACTCAGTGCCAGCTGGGAAGGAGCAAGTGAGGGGCCATATCCCTCCTTCCCAACTGGCAAGAACTTTGTTTGCTGACCTGATGCAGGAGGAGGACAAGGGGTGCCCTGGGGGAGGGAGAAGGAGGTGCCATGGTAGCCCCCCCCCCGGCCCTGGCAGCCCAGGGACATATGTCTCCACTTGATGAACGCTGGCTACACCACTGAGCAAGAACAAACTTAGATAGCTCCTAAAAATACATCCTGAAACACAACTGAGGTAAGAATAGGTTTTAAACGGTCATCAGTTTCTTGGGCCTGAGTGGAATTAAATGAAATATAGAAAGATGGAGTGATTTTGTTTCTAATATCCATGGCACATACATCCATTTCCTAAATCTATCCATTGCTCCTTTCCAGTTCCAAGACTACCAATCAATTCCTGCTAAATAGTAAATACACTGGTAGAGACAAATGACATGTTAAGTCTTTGTCTCTGACAATACATTTTTTTGTTCAGTTTTCTTGGCATTCCTCAGGAAATGGCCCTGGTTTTCTTCTTTTTCCAGTTTAATAATCAGGTTTCTTTCTCTCTTGTTCTGCAGATGTTACAGCCAGGCCATCAGTTATTTTTAATTTACTCACTCCTCCACTCCTCCCCTTTCCTCATCCATCCATCCATCTAGCTAAGAGGGCAGACGGAAGACTTCAAAGCACTCACAAACATCTCCCTTCAAGTGCGTTCATTCCCTGCATCCCTTTTATTAATTTGAAAAATGCTTTTTAAAAGGGCAAAATGAACAATAAAAGAATAGTTCACATGGTTGTACCCTGGCGGATTAGGGCACTAATATTTACCAAATGTGGGACAAGCCCCCGTCCCCCCTCTGCAATTTCCTATCCCTCCCACTTCAGCAATGTTCTTGATTGGCTCATGCATCTACCACCCCCTCCCTCAACAAATCCTTTAAAAACATATGATTTGACCCATTATTTCACATTCTTTGTCCAAATGTTGGGTTTTCTGTTTGCTCTTAGGACAAAGTGGGGGAGGGTTCCAAGTGGAATGGAGCAGGATAGAGCTGAGAGCCAGCAGCCCTGAGCTCTTGGATAGGGGGATGGTGACCAGACCAGCATTTAGGGTACACACACCAGAAGCCAAGTGGGGCAGCAGTGGGCAGGGATGGCTCCAAGGGGTAATGAGTGCCCTGCCCAACATTTCCCACTCCCCGTTCACTCCCTCATTCACCAGAGTGGAAGTGAAGTATCAGACAAGACAAGACATATTATAGTGTTATAACTTGGATTAATTATTTTAAAAGGCTTCTCTGTTGTTTAAAGATGCCTCATTCATTCACTCACTCCTCCACCCCAGAGCAAGTAGCAACAGCCAGGTAGGTAGGAGACTCCTCCAGCCTCCCAGCAGCCAGGCACGTCCCTTAGCTTCCTTCCTGGCCAGGAACTGGGCTGAGTGGGACTATGTGTGCAGGGTCATCTAGCCTATAGATTTCAGCTGGCCTGAAGCTGACCTCTGTCTCTCCCAACCCCACTCTTTCTTACCACATGATCTGGGACAGTAAGACTGCATACCTGCAACATGTCCCTATTTCCCCATTCACCTGAATGGGAAAATAGGGACATGTTGCCAGGTATGAGACTGGAAGGTTTGACCTAATCCAAAGAGACAGCATGTTCTAAGAGGAATCGCATTTTCTAAATAAGCTTGGAAATGTCAAACAAGCAATCACTGACCATTTCAGAGCTGTTTATGAAACAAAATGTAAAGGAAAGCAGATACTCCTCCAATATTCAAGAAGGCTTGCCCTCCATTGGGTACCGAAAAACAGTTGTCAGAGTCTCTTGATCCAAAGAAAGTTGTAGACAGGTGGGTTTCTTGTCACAATTAACAGCTGTATTCAGCTTCATTAAAGCTGAATTTATTCATTTATTTAAGGTAAACGAATAAATGAATTAACGTAAATGAATTTTTCCACGACATAGGCATTCCACGGTATCTTCCACGACATAGGCTTCTCCCCATCTATCACACCCATTTCTGGCCAATACGGTTGCAGCTTCCTATTGGTGCATTCACCTGTGCCCAGATGCATGGTTTACAGTCATTTGTTTAGAATTTTAATTTTTTAAAATATTTTTTAAAATGTTGCACATGCACATCTGCACATGTACACATGTACTCTTGTACACATGTACACGTACTCACACATGTACTCTTGCACATGTACATCTGCACAGGAGCACAATCCAATAATCCACATTCAAACTACAGTCATCAAGCACTGCTTCAACTTTGGGGCTCTCACTGGGAGAGGGCAGGAAGCCCAGGCACCAGGTTCTGTACATGTGTACGTGCTTCTCAGATATTTCCCCCCTTTATTTTATTTTTAAATTATTTTTTGGTGTATTGAATTTCAAGTAAATTGGTGCATTCATTGATTGTTAATGGTTTTTTAAAACATTACGCCAAAATCACACTAACATCATAATATCACAAACAGGAGAAAACAAGTCAGGAATCCTTTTGCAGTTGCACAGTTGCACAAGAGCACCTTCTCAAACACCCATCTATGGGGACAAGATAAACAAATTAATAGTATGGTAATGGCTGGGCAAAGAGCTCTGAAAATTGGCACACAGGTAGTGGAGATGGCAGGACTCTGTGTACTGAATTTCAAATAAATTGGTCCATCCATTTATTTTAATTATTTTTTTAAAAAAGATTAAGCTGAAATCACACTAAAATCAGAGAAATGCAGCAAAAAATAAATTCACATCTGAGAATTGCTGAATTTAAATAAAAAATCATTAAAAATCCATGAATACACTGATTTACTTCAAATTCAATACACAGAGTCCTGTCTTCTTCCATTATCTGTGTGACAATTTTCAAAGCTCTGTGACTGGCCATTACTGTTCTCTTAATTTTTTGTCTTTTCCCCATAGTTTGCTGTGGGTTTTTTGTTTTAGAAAGTGCTCTTGTGCAACTGAGCTACTTCAAAAGGATTTCTGACTTGTTTTCTTCCCTTTGCAATAGCGGAGGTGTGGAGGACCATCTTGCCATATGAGAGAGAGAGAGAGAGAGAGAGAAAACACAGTCATCACAACTGCGATTGGGGGAAATGATTGCTAGACCTGCGGAAGGTAGCTGCAGGCACCATTTTGTATTTATGCTGCCATTTTCTATTCTGATATTTTTTTACTGTACTAAAGAATGTAAAAGCTGCTATGGATTTTGGATTTGCCTGTATGGGGTGACTGTCAATTTTTCTAGTTTATCGTTGGCAGTGCAGAGCACTGGGGGAAAATAAACCAAAAAGATTATATTGCACTGAGCTGACACCTCCCTTGTATGAACTTGCCCCTACCCTAAGTGTTGTGCAGCAGGTGTAAATAACCGTTTGGAAAATCTCCTGTGTAAGGAAACAGGTATGTACCTATTCAAAATCTATGGTTTATTGGAAGGTATATCCTCCTTATGGACCAAGTGAAAAATGTATTTTTAAACATAAAATTTGTGCAAACAGAGAAGAAAGACATATGATTCCAAGTGATCCAAACAGCAAACATTGGGCTGTTTGCTTATGTTTAGAGGAGGGCCTGCAGCTCAGTGGCAGAGCATGTGCTTTGCATGCAGGAGATCCCAGGTTTAATCCCTGGCATTCCCAGCTAAGAGATCGCAGGTACCAAGCTTAGAAAAGACCCCTGTTTGAGACCTGGGATTTTTACACACAACAGGCTTTACCGTGAGTTTACTGGGAGGCTTTACTGCGAACTCAAAATTGTCCCCAAAACCAAACATAAATAGTGGGGTGGGGGGTGGGGTTTAAACCCCAGATATAAATTAGGCGTGTAGTGACCAAGCTCCCCTCCCTCTAAAGAGGTACTTGTCTTGACTGACAGGCTGGTGAATTCCAGGGCAACCAACCACCAGATGGGTGGGACCTAGAGAGCTGTTGCTGGGAATTCTGGGAACAAGAAACGAAGTGTGAGCAGAGAGTGGGGACTAGCATGAGGTCAGATGCCTCGTGGCTGGAGGCTGCAGGATAATTTCTCAAGGTGAGAGATCTGCAGGAGACTTGATTCTCATCAGGAGTTTGGTGAGTCAAGGAAAGGAGAAGCCAGGACTTTGTAGTTTAAGGAACCCAGCTTAGGGAACCGTTTGTGTAGTCAGACTTTGTGTCAGGAAATTTATTTTGATTTGTGGGTGTTCTTTGCATTTCCTAAATATCTGTTATTCACAACTAAGTAACTAAATTTTAAAGTGTGCCGCCCCAGCATCACCAGGGTGTTTTGAAGTATTCTTGTAACCAATTAAGTATTTTTCTAAAAAGCTAAAAGCCTCAGACCAAACCAGTCTGTAGTACAGTAATTGAATAAAAGGTTTTTTTCTTTGTTCTTTACCTTTTACAAGCCTCCAAGTGTGGTTATTAACTCAGCAGGAGAAAAGCAGGGGGAGGCAGAAGGGGGATTTCTCTGGTGCAAAACACATTTCAAAGACAGCTCGGCCAAATTAATAATTAGCTCCACGTGCATCCAAAACACACAGTCGGGGGTGGGGGAGGTTTTTTCTCTAACAGGTCTTGCCTGTTAGCAAAAAGGGGGAGCAGATTTTTGCATTTGCCCAGTACCCAGCTATAGAGGGACCTTGGACTAAAACACTCAATACAGTGGTCCAGTTCTAAGCAAGTCTTAAGAGTGCTTGGTGGCAGCAGGAACCTACCAGAACTTCTGTTTTTTTGTCAGACTCCCAGGGGACGAGGTGGGCTCCTAGCCCTTCTTGAACTCCAGAATGACTGCAGCACCCCTAAAAAGTTCAGCCTCTGGAACAGCCAGGGGAGGAGGTTAGCTTGCCACCTGAGTCCTCCTCCTGGCTTGCTGCATTCAGCCAGTTCCCTCTCCAGGAGAACTCCTGGCTCCCATACGCAGAAGCAACCCCTCATCATCGTCTGCCTTGTCTTTAAATGCCCCAGGGGCATTTACTCCCTACTTCCAACCCCACCCCCTTCCTGACCTTGCTTCCTGTTTCCTGCCACACCCAACCTAGCTGTCTTCCTAGAGCTGTTTCCTGCAGATCTCCCTGCCTTGCCCTCTCAACCCTACTGGGATTAGAGGTGTGCACGGAATCGGTTCGGAGGCCCTTTATGGGAGCCCTTTATGGGCCTTCGAACTGGTTCAAAGAACCAGTGGTTCCACCAGTTCGAAGGTGGTGGGGGTCTTCCTTTAAGAGCGGGAGGAGGGTGCACTTACCCCTCCTGCCACTTCTCCCTGCCAGCGTCGGGTTTTTTTAACAACCCATCAGGGCAGCAGTGTACCTCCCTGCCACCCCGTTGCCCTCGTCTTCCGGATAGGACCAGAAGTTGCTGACGCACCTGCGGTCTTGAAAGTTACAGATTTTTAAACCAGCCAGTCTGCATTTCAGCGCATAGAAAAGGGATGACTCAGTGCTAGAGTCTTCCCTCGTGTTACAGAACTGGTTTAGACCGGTCATGGAGATTATCCAGTAACCTGGCCTGAGTCAGGAAAATTTTCCCACAACCCACAATTCGTTAAAGGGCTACACCCTAGTGCACAGTGAAAAACCCAAATTGTGTGTGGAGTGCCCCCCGATAACTCGCATGGACTCTGGGGTAAATCTGGCCGATTTGTGAATGCACCCCCTCCATTCTGGAGGAGATGCGAGTTAAAGGTCTTTAAAAGCCCCATATGAAAAACTTCCTGAAGAGCTTTGCCAGTCAGAAGAATAGTTAGAAGAATAGACTCTGGATAAGGCAGTGTCTAAGTTCCTCTAAACTAGGGAGCAGAAGCTTGAGGCCTTTCTGAGCCAAATCTGGCTCCTTAAGGGGTGATATCTGGTTCCCCTCCCCTGAGGTAAAAGAGGGATATGGACCAGGGACTACATCAAAGACTGGTTTCAGGGGCTGGCATAGTTGGGCTTGCCAAGGGGGCTCTCTATCACAGCAATTGCCAGTCTGAGACTCTGCAGATGCTGTTAGACAACAACTCCCATTATCTCTAGCTGCAATACTCGGAGTATGATAAGAATTATAGTCCAACAACAGCTAGATATCTTCAGATTGGCCATCTCTACTGTGCTGCCCAAGCCTCCTGGAGGTTTTCCAAATGGCAAATTACTCCTGCTTTACAACATTTTGGGTGAAGTTATTTTTTGCCGTGATTCTCTGGTATCAGTGTGATTTCAGCTTAATCTTTAAAATAATTAAAAATCAAAACATGGACCAATTTACTTGAAATTCAATATACAGAATCCTGCCATTATCCACTACCTGTGTGCCGATTTTCAGAGCTCTCTGCCCAGCTGTTACCAGCTATCACTATGCATTTTTTCTCTTTTCCCCCATAGATGGCTTCTTTGTTGTTGGAGAAGATGCTCTTGCACGACTGTAGAACTGCAAAAGGGTTTCTGACTTCATTTTGCAATAGCAGAGGTGTGCCAAAGCACTGGAAAATAATATTTAAAAATAAAATAAAGTTGGGAAGCCCCTGAGAAGTATACATGCATAGAACCTGGTGCCTGGGTTTCCCACCCTCTTCCAGCGAGAGCCCCAAAGTTGAAGCAGCACTTAATATCAGAACATGGAACATTGGATTGTGCTCCTGTGCAGATGTACTTGTGCAAGAGCACGAGGAGAAATATATTTTTTTTGGGGGGGGGGATTCTAAAAAGCAGCCAGAAACCACACATGCATGCACATTCACTCCTTGCTTACCTGGGCACAGGTGAATGCACCAATAGGAAGCAGAAGGCAGAGTGTCCCTGCCTCCTTTGAAACTGTATTGGCCAGAAATTATTGGGAAGGATGGGGAGAAGCCTGCCATATGAACAAGCCAAGGTCTGAAAAACTGTTACAAACTGTAATCAACCGTATTAAAATACAGCTATGTGAACGGCTCAGATTTACTTCAGTTTATGCTTATTTATGCTTATACACACTTATATGTGTGTATATTTTTGTCCTAACTCATCCTAACTTACATCACTTCCTCCCACAGTAAAGCCCCCCATCTGGGGAACCTCCTGGTCACAATTCATTATATATATATATATATTGATAAGCACTCCTAAGTCCTAACTCTCTATTAGACTATGGCTAATGTGCCTACCTAGTTGGCACTGAATTCTGGTATATGCCATACAACTGTGTTCTCTATGGCTGACAGAATAACAACTTCCTTGTTTTAACATCTGCCTTAACAAAATATGCAAATGCCTACATACATAGTTTTGAAACTATACACTGTAGTATTTGAAAGTTAGATGAATATGAAGTGCTGAGGGAAATATTCAAGCATGTGGTATCTGAGTATAGAAATCTGTTTTCTTGAGGATCAAAGTAGATTTTTGTGGAAATGTATTTGAAAGAGAAGTGCCTGGAAGTCGCAACTTGAAGTGCCTCTTTTTTTAAAAAAAGAAGCAACTGTGGGGGCCTGATTCTGATTAGGACTGCAGTGTGCAGAGGCTCCTGCTTTCCCCCTCTGGACTCTGGAGCCCTTTGCTATTATTATTATTATTATTATTATTATTATTTAACATTTATATCCTGCTCTTCCTCCAAGGAGCCCAGAGCGGTGTACTACATACTTGAGTTTCTTCTCACAACAACCCTGTGAAGTAGGCTGGGTTGAGAGAGAAGTGACAAGCCCAGAGTCACCCAGCTAGTATCATGGCTGAATGGGGATTTGAACTCAGGTCTTCCCGAAATGGCTATTTGCAGCCATTCTGAGGGCAAATAACAGTTTGGGGGTGATTTTCAGTGGGAAAACAATGCAAGAGGAAAGAGTTAATTTCCCTGTATATCATGATTCTGATCAGGTCTAGTGTTCCCTCTAACAGGGATTCGCAGATGTTGTAGACTACAACTCCCATAATTCAAAGCAAAAGCCATTGCCACTGGGGATTATGGGAGTAGTAGTCAACAACATCTAGGCATCCCTGTTAGAGGGAATACTGATCAGGTCCCAAGAGCTTAATAATAATAATAATAATAATAATAATAATAATAATAATAATAATAGACCCTCTGAACTTGAAGAAAGTTCAGAATTGACAATACAATTCAGCCATCCCAGGTCCTTGGGAAGGACTCGATGTCTGGATAAAACAAACCAGTCAATAACATCTGTCTGACTGTGTAAACAATAATAATAATAATAATTACAAACAGCAGAAGAGGAGAAAAGAGGAGGAGAATCATTACAAACAGTAGAGGAGGAGAAAAGAGGCCTTGAAGAATATATAAAGGACAGTGAAGAAGATGCACTTAAAATGGTCAATAACGAGAAACTATTCAACACCAATGAAACAAAGTAGGCCTACAAGAAATAACAAATCAAGAACTGAGCAGAAAAATGGAAAAATAAGCAACTGCATGGTCAATATTTGCACAATATAACTAGAAAATCAGACGTCACCAAGACCTGGCAATGGCTTAAGAATGGCAACTTGAGGAAAGAAACCAAGGGTCTAATATTGGCTGCGCAAGAACAGGCACTAAGAACAAATGCAATAAGAGTAAAAGTAGAAAAATCAACAACAAACAGCAAGTGCCGCCTTTGTAAAGCAGCAGATGAACAGTGGGCCACCTAATCAGCTGTTGTAAAAAGATCGCACAGACTGACTACAAACAAAGGCATGACAAGGTAGCAGGGATGATACACTGGAACATCTGCAAAAAATACAAGCTACCTGTAGCCAAAGATTGGTGGGACCATAAAATTGAAAAAGTGGTAGAAAATGAAGATGCAAAAATATTATGGGACTTCCAACTACAAACAGACAAACATCTGCCACACAATACACCAGATATAACTGTAGTCGAGAAGAAAGAAAAACCAGTCAAAATAATTGACATAGCAATACCAGGCGATAGCAGAATAGAAGAAAAAGAAATAGAAAAAATCACCAAATACAAAGATCTACAAACTGAAATTGAGAGGCTGTGGGCAGAAGAAGACCAAAATAATCCCAGTGGTAATTGGTGCCCTACGTGCAATTCCAAAACAACTTGAAGAGCACCTCAGCACCACAGGGGCCATAGAAATCACCATCAGCCAATTACAAAAAGTAACTTTACTGGAAACAGCCTATATTCTGCGACGATATCTATATATCGTGATAGATAGATCACGATATCTATATTCTGCGACGATACAGCAACAACATTGATAATAAAATTCTGCCATCCCAGGTCCTTGGGAAGGACTCGATGTCTGGATAAAACAAACCAGTCAATAACACCTGTCTGTGTAAATAAATAATTATTATTTCATCCATTTGGAAGCTTAGTTCTTTAAAACACATCCCCACAAACATCTAGTTTGGGTCAATAGTATGGCCCAAACTAGGGTCAAATGTTTGACCCTAAGTGGCAGGGTCCGATATGTTATATTTTACTAGTTCTAAAGGAAAGAAGACTTATTCTGTGTGTATGTGTCCCATAATACTTGTGTTTACAGTCATAGACCAACCAAATTCACAGCACATGGAAGGTGATTCTAGATGGCTCCACTCTAAGAGAGCTATTTCACCACCATCTGCCATCTTTATTCAAGATGGCAGTCACTCAGAGTATGAGCACTGCACTTTAAGCACTCATGTGTGTACAAACCAAATTCAAAGCACGTAGGATGGGGGTCTTACTAGAGAATCCAGATGGGGATTCTTTCATTACAAACAGCCATCTTGAAAACAGATGGTGATCACACACATTATAAGCACCTCCCCTTTAAAATTGCATTGAACAAACTGTAGATAAACAAGCCTTATTTCTAAAAACAGAAATCAAATACCCTTGACTAGATTTCATTCTGAACCCTTTATGTGACTTTGATGTTGAAAGAAGCAAAAGCTAGGCTATATTAATTCAGCTAACTACTCATTTTAACAGGATTTACCAGCCAACGAATCCCCTTAAAGCAGGCCTGGTGGCTGGGAGCGATGGGAGTTGTAGTTCAACAAGCTCTGGGGGCCCAAGTTTGAAAATCCCTGCCTCAAAGTAGCTTGTTGATGCCATTTGCCAGATGCTTCGTTATCATCAGTTTTTCTATGATATATCATATACCACCTTCTCTGCACACAAAATATATGGAAACAGAAACAGTTTTGATACTGGTATGTCAAAATATGAAACATGGCACTGAATTACCACAACACAATTTCTACGGGGGTTCTCAAACTTGGATCCCCAGATGTTACTGGTCTACAACTCCCATCATCTCATCATCTCAATGGTGGCCATTGGGACATGAGCATCCACAGGACTTTTTCCAGGAGGTGGGGGTGGCAAAGCCAGCAATCTAATACCACCTCCCCTTGGGAGTATGCCCCATTGAATTCAATGGGAACTGCCCCCTCTTGCCCCATCCTCCTCCAGATGCCCATGCATTGGGAGTTGCATGGCAGCAGTTGTATTCCAGCAACATCTGAGGATCCGAGAACCTCTGAAGCAACACAGACATCATCCTTTGTCTCAGTCCAGAGGTATCTTTCCACGACTTGAAACAGGGCTTAGCCTGACTATTAGGTTCTTGTACACGAATGTCAGTGAAGCAATATGTGTTACAGCCATGGCCTAAAAAGCAAATCTTGATCAATTAATCTGCAAAGATATTCTGGAAGTTGGGTCAGGAGATGCCCTCTTCCCCTGCCCCCACATATAATGGGTTTTGGAAGTTTCTTTGGGGTATTAGGATAGATCTGTCACAGTTGGTGCCAAACTGCACGTTAGTCAAAAAAGTTAGTCAAAATCTATGGTGAAGTTATGCTTTGAGTTTGGGGAGATAGTCTATGCCAGGCCATAGTGAATCTGGAAATCTTTGCCTTCCCTTGCAATGCATGCTTTGGCTTGGCTTGCTTGCAGGGGTCAAATAAGGCTATTGGTTTTCTGCCTTCACAAAGGTCAAGCTCCAGGCAAGTCAGGTTCTGGGATCCAGGGGACCTAGCTGTCAGTCCCAGTGGGCTAGAAGCAGGTGTGTGGTCCAAAACAGGCTCCAAAGCAGCTAACAAGAGCGTGAGGAATCAGAAATAGATGCATAGCCAGAGTCAGCCAGAAGTCAAGATCCAAGAGAACATGTGCTTTTTGCAGTGTCCTTACAATGGAGACAAGCCTCTCAGACTGAGGAGCAAACTCCGGGACCAGGACTGTATAGAACCTGGTGTGCAGGGATTGACCCTTGCAGTCAGCTGACTGAATGCTCAAGAAGATTGATACTAAAACCAAGATGGTGCCTCCAAAGGACAGAATCTGCCAAGCTGCTTTTGAAAACAGAAAGCTGAGGACTCAGGGGTAAGGCAAAAAGCTTGACTGCTGGGCAGGGGTGGCCCAAGGTATTTATTTATTTTATTGTTTATATTTTTATACCACCCTTCTTCTACCCAGGGCAGTTAACAACAGGAGAAAAACAGTCATAAAACTTTAATGAAAACATACTAATAAAACAAAAACACAGCTACATTTAAAAGAGAACCAGCCACTCATTGGTCAAAACGCTGTTTAAAAAGAGCTGTCTTTAGATTCCTCTGGCACCGGAGGAGAGATGCCAAGTGCTGTCTTGCCCCATGACCTGATAGGGGCCAAAACCAACCCTTGCAAGTGCTGAAAGTGGCTTTAAGGTGGGGGGAGAAGGTTGCCAGCAGCCTCTTCTCTCCTGTGCTTTTTGCGGACTTTGCCATGCATGTAAGAAAAGGTGCTCCTTGCAAAGTTTGCAAGGGTCAGATCAGTCACGAAGAGCTGCTCCGATGGCTATGGCTAGGGTGGGGCGTCTTGCTGCCCTGCTGGCACGCCACTCTACTGCCTGAGGTAGTGATTGCCTTATCTCAGCTCATGGGAGGGCTATCCCTGATGCTAGGAGTTCCAGTTCGAGGCAGCTGCGTAGCCTCTAGCACCCTACAATTTGTGGCAAATAAATAGTTGCTGTATTATGTAAGTTAATTGGAGGGGAGATGGTGGGTGGACGACTGCTGTACCCTTGGATGAGAATTAGGCTAGATGACCTTTCGGGATCCTCCAGCTCCATAAATCTATGCATTGTAAACCTGGAGACAGGCTACAGAAGCATGTCCCTTTCTTGCCCTTCTTGGCTGTCAGACCAAGTTCTTTTCACAACCTTCTTTGTGTGGAAATCTTTTCACCCTCTTTCCAGCAGGCTTTGTTTCCACCTGGAATAAAACCATCTTTGGAGAAATGAAGAGAGGCAAGGAATATGTCTTTCTCTCTTCAATATTTTCCTCGGAAATTGGAGAAGGCCATCTTTGTTAATTGCGTATGTCTCTGTCCCTCTTTGAGACAGACAAGGCCGCCTATTCATGCTAACAAAAGCCAGGGAGAGGCAAGTCTGGGATTTGCACTGCTGCGGCCCACCGTTTGATGTGAGGTGCTGAAAAGAGGCAGCTGGCTTCGTTGTCATGAAAACGTCCTGCCACAGTGCCAGGACCCAACCCAGACATGGGGACGGTGGGGAAATTCTGGTTTCCAGAAGGTGAGAAAATATCGGGCCCTAATGTCAGGTAAAGGCAAAAGCTTTCCCAAACCAATGATGTGCTGCAGTTCATTGTGACAGCAATTGTCTCATAAGAAAAAAATGAGATCCACTGATCAGACCAAGGTGCATCTCAGTGGCATAAGAGGCCCTGGAGCGGCCCATGTTCAAGTGAAGCACCCACTTGGGGGGGTTCAAGCACATGTGAAGCACTCACTTGGGGGGGTTCAAATGAGGGGGGGTCCCCGCCACAGGGCCTGCCACCACCTCACCAAAGCCCACTGAGGGAATCCAGTGCTAGCCTTTTGGCATCACCCTCTGCCTTGCCTTGGCACACCACTTCTTCCTCCTCTTTCTCCTCCTCCTCCTGCCACTGACATTTCCTGGGCAGCTTGCACAGCAGTAAGCACACGGACAGCCTCTTTCCTCTCTTGTACAAGTGAGAGAAGAAAGAGGCCATCCATCCCCTTACCTCTTTGCAAGCTGTAGGGGATATGGCAGCGGTCGCTCAGGTGCCCCGATGCCGACTGTAATAGCTCTTAAACCGCATAGCAGGCTGGCCCCAGAGTTACCCCCTTCCTTACACCCACATGCACTGAGCAGCTAGGCCATGGGTTTTTTTAGAATTAGGCAAACTAGACACAGAGCAGCAATTATCAAACAAAAGGGTGGTTTCTTTGAACAAAGGGATAAGGGCCTGGATTTAAAAGGAGTGAGGGAGAAAGAGGTTAACACCACCACACAACCAAACCAAAAGAAGATAGTAAAGACACTAACTAGCCTAACCTTCCAGCTTCTTATGGCTTACTCCAGGAGTAGAAATCACTGTTTTTTTTAATCTCCAACTCTCTCTTTCTCTAGGCAGACTAATTCCTCCTACTTTGAATTAAACTTCCCCAGGATACAGACACTCCTGGGGGCAGGGCGGCCCAGCCAATTCCTGCAAAGCTGGGCAAGGCATCCAAGGCTTTGCTTGCAATTTTTGCTAAACGGACTGAAAGGAACTGCGTAACATAGGAACCGGAGCTCCACACCCAAAGATTGCAAGGTCTCTGTTACACCGACCACCCAGCATGTCTGCATCAGTTGATGCCACGTCATGGCATGTTGGCATCAGGTGATGCTGACCTGCTGCATAGCTGGCATCAGCGCACATGTATGCCCATCATTTCGCAGGCAGCTGGCTCAGAGGTAAGGGAGAGGATGGCCTCTTTCTTCTCTCGCTCGTGCAGGAAAGAGGGTCGTCCATCTGCACAAGCTAGACTGGGAAATGGCAGCATGTGGTGGCAGAAGGAGGGAGAGGTGGTGACAAGTAGGGGGTCCGTGGTGGCCCCTCCTCTCGGGAGAGCCCTCGGTCTGTGTTCTCAGAACAAGGCTGTGCAATTAGTTACGCCCCTCATGCATCTAACCCAATATTCTGATTTTTTGCAGCAGCCAGCTCAATGCCTCAGGATGCTCTAGAACTGACAGCCTTCTCCTGAAGCTTATTCCCAGCATGGGTGAATTGCCTTTGAACATGGAAGTTCCATTTCACTGCCATGACTAACAGACCTCTGCAAGTTTGTCTAGTCTTTTAAAAAGGATCTCTGTGGCTTTGCCTGCACATGCAGCAGAACGAGATGGGAATTAAACCGGTCTTGCAATAGCAAGCACGAATTGTCCCCTTTGCTAAGAAGGCTGAACCTTGGTTTGCATTTGGATGGTGATGACATGTGAGCACTGACTGCGGTAAGGACTTCTTCTTAGGTAATGGGGCCATAGCTCAGTGGAAGAGCATCTGCTTTGCATGTCCAATCTCTGCCATCTCTAGGTAGGCCTGGGGAAGACTCCTGCCTGAAACACTGGAGAGCCACTGCCCGGCAGTGTAGACCAGGCCTGCTCAACTTCCTGCAGATGTTGGCCTGCAACTCCCATAATCCCTGGCTATTGGCCACTGTAGCTGGGGATTATGGGAGTTGTAGTCCAAAAACAGCTGTGGGGGGGGCAAAGTTGAGCAGGCTTGGTGTAGACAATGCTGAGCTAGATGGACCGAAAGACTGACTCTGTATAAGGTGGTGTGCATGGAACCGTCGCCTGCCAGTTCAAACAAAGTTGTGGGGGGGGGACTTCTTTAAGGACAGGGGAGGGTGCTCTTACCCTTCCCACTGCATTTCCCCCACCGGCGCTGTCTTTTAAAATGGTCCAGCAGGGCAGCAGTGCACCTCCTTGCTGTCCCGGTGCCTCCTTGGACAGAACTGGCCGGAAGTCATGCAGCATGTCACACGCAGGTGCAGCTGGCACTTCCGGCCACTTCTGATCCAAGGAGGCACCGGGACGGCAAGGAGGTGCGCTGCCGCCCCGCCGGACCATTTTAAAAGACAGAGCCGGTGGGGGGAAGCAGCAGGAAGCAAGGGCGTAGCTGTAATTGAGCAAAAGGGTTCAAATAACACAGGCCCCCAGGGGGCCCTCCAGCTCCATCCCTCCCTAGTTTCTTCATTATCTCCCTCATTCTGGGGAGGCCGCCAGAGAGAGGGATGAACACAGGCCCCCTCTCCCCTAGCTACGCCCCTGGAAGGAAGGGTACGAGTGCCCTCCCCCGTCCTTAAAGATACCCCCCACACCTTCGAAAGAGCCGAACTGCTGGACAATTGCCGGTTCATAGGCCCATAAAAGGGCCTCCAAACCAGTTCATGCACATCCCGGTTGCTGGTTCAAATCCCCGCTGGTACTATTGGGCAGCAGCAATATAGGAAGGTGCTGAAAGGCATCATCTCGTACTGCACGGGAGGAGGCAATGGTAAACCCCTCCTGTATTTTACCAAAGAAAACCACAGGGCTCTGTGGGTGCCAGGAGCCGGCACCGACTCAACGGCACACTTTACCTTAAAGTAGTACAGACCACTGCAGTGCCTCATGATTCTACTCTCCCAGGCTTGGTCCACACATGCAGAAGACTGGGTTGGAGATAAGGTGATAGAATTCTGAGGTGGTAGAGTAGACTTCAGACTACAGGTGGCAGTATTTTTGAATGCCCTCCTATTCAAAACTCTCTGCAAGTGAAAAGAAACTAAAAAGAAGCAAAACAACTAGCAAAGAACCGGAACAGAACCAGAACCTTTCTCCCTGAGGATACTCGTATTCTACCACTTGCTGCATGTATAGACTAGGACTCAACTACCGATCACCACATTGTACTGAAGTCCATAAATTCATATGCATTGTGTGAAGAATTTGGGAGATCCTGGAGCTATCTTCTAGGGGTCCTGGATTTGCCCATGTAGGATTCTACTCTACCCTTGAAGAAAAAGTGGACCTAATTAGTTGGCACAGGTAATGTGGGAAGCAAAACTCCGGGATTTTCCAACAGAACATTGAAGGAGCAGTAGAGCTAGAAGTATCAGGACTGAAAAGAGCTGTTTTCCCTCAGATACAGGTCCAGAGCCAAAATGTGGTGGTGATAGTGACAGCCTAAATACATGGCATGTGGGGTGCATTGTAAATCATCATGGAACAGCAAATCTAAATATAAGTAAGCTAAAGTGCTAGCTATAATTTATGAAATTATGCTCATAAATTAAAAAATAAGGAAACAAATGCTTGTAGATTTACAATGTATTTGCTTATTTAAAACAATAGGTTATCATAAAATATTTTTCAAGACTTCTAGGATCACAGAGATCAAGTACTTATCAATCCATTTCCACTCCTTGGAAGACAGGAAGCAAGTAGAATGCTGCTGTCATTTTTGCCTTGTATCTACACACATGAATGTACCAGAGGTTTACTTTTTTACACATTTTATTTTCAATTAAAACTGAACTTTTACAGGGAAGGGGCCTGGCATATTCCTATATTCTGAATCCAAAAACATTCAGTTGTTGCTCTGTTCTTCAGAAACAAACTCTGTGATTGGTGGGGCAGGAGCAGGGGATTGGAAAAGGGAGAAGCTGAAAATAAGGCGTTATGAAATATTTATCCCAGAATTAACAAGGGGTGAGAATTAGGCTGCTGTTGTTTATTACCAAAAGCAATGTTCTATGATTGTTTCATTACCTTCCTAAGGTTTCTGTTGCTCACCCTGAAAGAAAATATTTCATGATGATGCTTTCTTTACAGCCCTCCCACATTAGAGAGAGAACAAGGGAAATGTTATCTCTCTTCCCTCAGCTTTCTGATCATAGATAAGCTACTCTGTCCCTCTCAGTGTCCCTCCCCCATCTATAATAGTGGGATGAGACTGGCTTACCTTACATGATTGTTGTAAGGATGGCTGGAACATATGAAGGTGTGTCTTATATTGAATCAGACCATTGGTCCATGTAGCTCAAGACTATCTCGGCACTGACTGGCAGCAGCTCTTCAGCGTTTCAGACAGGGTCTTTCCTAGCCTTCCGTGGAGATGCCATGGAGTGAACCTGGCACTTTCTGCATGCAAAATATGGACTTTTCCACAGAGCTACAGCCCTCCTTGAAATTGTAAATGAATACTTTAAAATGCTTTGAGCACTTTGGGAGAATACTATAATTATTAAAGCATGTTAATAACAGCAACAATAACAATATAAACCAATGTGCTTTATAGCTGCTTCCCTCATACACACAAGGGAGACTTGAGCAGATCTAACTAAGGGTTTATTCAGCAACCTCCATTTTCTCCTTCTCCTTCCCCTCCCTTTTCCCCTTGACTCCTTGCCCGAGCACTCTCTACAGGTTCCCCTTGAGGCAAATGTCCAAACAAATAAATGGCAAAAGATTACCGAATAGCACACAACACAATGTTTTGATTCCTTGTGTCTGTCTAGAAGGTACATTCCACTTGGAAATGGCTCCCTGGTTTTGTATTTAGAGAGCATCCATACATTATGAAATGACAGAGACGGGATGCTGGCACATTGGTTTAAATGGGGGCAAACGGCAGCGAGGGAGATATAGGGTTAAAACTCTGACATACCTTATGGATGGTCTGTAAGTAACTTGAAAAATCACTTTGTTGTCTCCTGATTTGAAATGAAAGTCACCACCATTCCAGCTGATTCCCATCACCTCCAGGAGGGTGTTTTCACTAAAAGCACCTTAAATGTTTTGTAATGGAAGTGAAAAAGAGAGCCACTTCCAAATCAAATGCACATGGAAACCAGTATAGTTTTTACAGTCACATTACAGAGGCTGAGAACAGATTTAGGTGTCAGTTTCCTTTCCAGAGGGGTAGACAATCTTAGACTGTTATTACAGCAAAGATATAAAATAATCTCACAGCACCTTAAAGACAAACATATTTAATGTGGCATAAGATTTCATGGACTAGAGCCTATTCGTTAGATGTGTGAAGTGTTATCCTCGGTTGGTATCACAAATGCACACTGGGACAGAGAGAACAAAATTGTAAACAGTGAGGCAAAGGGTCATGAAAAGCAAGAAGCACAGTCTGTGGCAGTTCTGCGTAAAGCTCCGCTAAATACACAAATACATTTAAGCCAAGCACAGTACAAAGAAGTAGCTTTACATACTGTGACTAGAGATATGAAGACCTGGGGGAGGGAAACTGTTTTTTCCCTTTCTCCCTAAAAAATACCCCCCCCCAAAAAAACCTCCCCCCTGTGGGGGTGGGGGCTGGGGCGTTCCCAGGCCTTCAGATCTCTAACTGTGTGTCTAGCATTTCATGGCCATTTGGCTCCACGCTGGTGGAGGGGTATGAGGATGTGATCACAGCTCAGTAGTAGAGTATCTGCTTTGCATGTGGATGGTCAGATTCAATCCCTGGCATCTTCACGGCCTTTCCCAGACAGCGGGCCTTACTGCAGGATGAAGAGGGGTGAAATACTGCAAGTTTGGGGGCATATTGGATATTTTGAATTTGCCCCAAAACTTAATGCAATAAGTGGATTTTTTTTACTCCGGACATAAATCGGGCGCTAAGCTCCAATGTGCAATGAAAAAGACAAGTTGTGTGTGGAATGCTCCCTGATAGCTCGCAGGGACTTCGACATAAATCTTGACAATATGTGAATGCACACCTTCCCCTTCCAAAGTAAAATTGCCGTCTGGCAAGGCTCCAGGTAGAGCTGGGGAAAACTCCTGTCACTTTGGCGAGCTGATGCCAGCAGAGTAGACAATACTGAGCTAGATGGACCAATGGTCTGACTCAGTATATAAGGCAACTTCCCACATTCCTATGCATAAAAAAATGCAGCTCCAGGCCACAAAACTGCCTCGCCATTAATCTGTTTGTCATTAGGATGCTCCAAGGCACTTTAGGTGACATACATAAATGGTTTTTATATTGTTTTTAGTACTGTGTTTTAAATAGTGTTTGTGTTTTGGGTCTTTTTAAATCTGTTGTACACCGCCCAGAGCCTTTTGAGGGGCGGTTTATTAAATGAATGAATGAATGAATAATACAGAGCAGAGATGCACTAGTGCAATAAGAGACAAGCCGAACAGCACTTCCCAACTTTTTGAAGCCCTCCCCTTCCCCAGGAAGCCTTCTGTGCAGCCTGAAAATATGTCCCCCGGGGCAGTGCAACCCTCAGGGCAAGGGCAGCTCAAGGGGGAGCAAGTGTCCCCCAAACAAATAGTTTTCTCCCCACCTGCCCCCCATTCTGTTTCAGAAATCTAATATAGATTTCTAGTATAGAAATCAAATAAATAAATAAATGTGTGGGATACAGCTTGTCCTCCCATAAATGCACTTTGCCCCTTCTGGGCCTGCACTCAGGTTTTTCTGGTTCTACCACTGCCTCGGGGGTCTTTTTGGGGGGGGTGGCACAGAGGGAGGCGCTCTTAGGGACCTCCACCACTCTGACAGCACCTGGGGGCCCCCAAAGCCTCTTTAGTATATCCCAGGTGGTGTGGTTTCCCGGTGAGAATGACTCCTCCATTTATGGAGGGGGTGGGGGTTAGGTCTAGGCTCCTTTACTGGCCTTTAGGTCCAGGCTCCAAAATTTCCTAGGTGCACCTTTGCGTGTCAAAAATTGCAGTTAGTAGAAAAGTTCAGTTAGGCTGCTCTCGCTCGCTGCACCGCCGGTGCGTGCTCTGTATGTCAGCCTTTTTAAGGTGGTGTGGCTTGCAGCCCCTGACTGGGCGGCACGTTCAGTTTGCAAAAGGCCTCGCTTCTAATTGTGTCCCGGGTTTAGAGTGTTCACAAGTGCAAGTGATGCTGCCCACTGAGGAAACGCCCTTTGTCGCCGTGGCCTCCTCGCCTCGCCCTTTTCCCTCGGCCTGCCTTGCTCGGCGGGTCCTATTCCCGCGCTCCTGCGTCGCCGCCGCCCAGCAGCAGGTTTTGCGAGCTGCCTGGGAAAGCTGAGCCGAGGCGCGCAGACAAACAAGAGATGAAGATTCACATTAGCGTAATTGCCACGGCGGGTCCCCCCGAGGCGGGCTTCTCTTCTTGGAAACCCAGCCCGGGGGCTTCCGGGCTCAATTTCAGCCCTGGAGACGGGCTTTGCGTTTCCCCGCAAGGAGGGGACCGCCACCCGTCGCCCCTCGCAAGCTGCAGCAACAGGGAACTAGTCCTCATTGAGCACGGTACGGCTGCCCCCACCCCGCGCGCCTTTCCTTCGCTCCCGCCCCGCAGCAGAGGTGGGTCTGGCATCGATTCCCCGCATGGAGGAGGGCGGCGGGGCGTGTGTGTGTGTGTGTGTGTCAGGTATGGGGCTCGGTGGGGGCCTGGCGGGACCTTTTGGAGAGTGGCAGCAGCGGCAAGGCAAGCGTCTGAGTGGCGGCTGGAGAGGCTCAGGTAGGGCAAGATCGGACAAGCTAGACCAGGGAAGGCAGGCGGGCGGGCGGGCGGGCGAGAACGAGGGAGAGCGGAGGAGGCACGGCGCAGC